>NC_087468.1:18824070-19133853 GCF_036321535.1 Camelus dromedarius
AATTTGACATTTAAAGACTGAGAATTCTGATTGCTGATGGAAGCTGCCCTGAGATCCTATGGCACACGGCTCTGAATTCTTACCTGATGGATATAAAATATTTTTTAACATACATTAGGTATTCTAAAAATAAATATTTTACTTCTCGGAAAAATGAGTTTTTAATTAAATAGACTTGTATTACATAGAAACTGAGAGAAATAAATGACTTCCTCAAAAACAACTCTGATATTTTACCAAGAATTTGAAAATAAATTTACCTTTTCCTGAAGCTGAGCACATTTGAAAGGCCTCTCTGTAATAAAACAAGGTGAAGCACGAAGAACCAACACATTGGGTATTATTTTATATCTTATTTATGCAGAGAGTTTGAATTGGGATTTGATCTCTAGTACCAGTTATAAGATGATTATGTAACGTCAGACTCACCTGCTTTAATTGACCACTGAGACGAAATATTATCGTTGTGTAATATTTGACGAATTTAGCCAGAATGCATTTTAGAAAAACACTAATGCCCCTCAGAGTTGAGCCAAGGAGTAAATATTAATCAATTTTCTGGAGAAACAAAAGAGAGAGATGGGGAGCTTATTTGTAAAAAGGGATCACCTCGCGTGATTGTGATGCTGACAAGCTTCAAGGTCTGCAAGGCAAGCGGGCAGACTGGAGACACAGACTCAAGGCCCAGGAAAAGCCAGTGCTTTACTTTGAGGCAGAAGATGGGGAAAAAAGAAAAAGTGTTGCAGTTGGAAGGTCCTCAGGCAGGAATTCTTTCTTTCTTGGGGGAAGGTCTGTCCTTTCATTCTAGTGAAACTTCAGCCTTGGATGAGGACCATCCACATTGGGAAGTGCGGTCTGTCTTACTCAGTCCACTGATTTAAAGTTAATCCATCTAAATATAATCTCACAGAAACATCCAGAATAATGTTGACTTAGTATGTGGACACGCCGTGGCTCAGGCAGGTAGACACAGAAAACCAGCTCTAACAGGTAGTGTTTGCAGCCAAGGCCAAACATACTCTTTGAAAACATTTGAATTAGCTCCAACAGGACTCTCTGTTTGTGTATTTAAATCCCCAACATATATTGTTACAAACACATTGGAAACTTTCAGACGAATCCTGCTATAAGCTATCAATCATTTAAAAATCAAAACCAGCCAGCCAATCAAACAAAGAACTCTAAGTAAAGCCCACAGAGGGGGCGTGGCTTTGAATAATGCCCAAGGTCAATTTTTTTACAAAGTAAAGCCATCATTCCCCATCATCATCATCACCATCATTGTTTTGAGGTGATTCATTATATTTAAAGAACCATATGACATTGTTTCCATGATAAAAATCCATATTCATATTAGAGCACTTTTGCTTCCAGAGTATTTCCAGGATTTTAATAAAAATTTTGACTTTTTGACCCATCAACATTGGGGGCAAATGTCATAAAGAGTATTGCATCTTGGAAAAGATTTTGGAAGTGTGTTGCCCATAGAGCAGACACTGTACGCCAAGGTTAATATGACTTTGTACACCATTTAATCCCCAGTGGGTTTGTAAGGCAATGGCCGAGGAACAGTGGATGTTAATATTCAATACAGAGGTAAAAAGTAATGCTGTTGCTGCATCGTTTAACATTTAAGTATGTGCTATTTATTTTTGTCGTTATTTCACATATTTGTTTTGAGAATTCAAGCTTTTTGAAAATGTTCTTTAAAGGGTTTTGTGTACCTCATACCAAGTGCTTTCCTGGACACATAAGAGAGGCTTAATTAATGTTAGCCATTTGTTAAGACAGTAGACATATGTCTATGACGTATCTGTATGCACATGAATTAGTTGTTTTCATTACAAACAGCCATGCACAGCCAATAAATGAGCAGACCAACAGACAGTAACATAAATGGCTATGATTTAGCAGATAAACCAGTGAACTCAAGAAGACATTTCTTGTTCCCTAAAGCTGAATGAGTCTTAAATAAAATTATGGTTGCTGTACCAGGATATTCTTCAAATATCACAGTAAGATTGGATGATCAAACAGAACAACACATTTGAGTCAGAATTGAGTAAAGGAATGTGGGCAGACAACATCTGACAGTGAGTATCAAAGTGGATTTAGAGTAATTATTAATCAGAATTGTCAGTTAAATCAAAGTTCAAGGGCTAGGAAAAGAGAGTAAATTTTCCAGTTCTGTTCATTAATTCTGGAATCTTGCTGCTATGTGGCTCATTTTAAATATACTGTCCGGGACATTTCAGCCCATCCTGGAGAAGCTGTCTGATCCTTGACAAGAATTATACTTAGGGGTAAAAAATGGCAGGAATCCTGCTTCTCTTCTGGAGTAACAGTATCCCTCTGGTTTTGATCTTCTTTTTTTATTGCGTCAGAAAGAACAGCGCATCAGTAAAAGGGAAGGGTGTGCACGGACAGCTGACGGGACAGGAGGAGGTGGCGTCTCCACCGGAAGTGAAGTGGAGCTTGATAGCGCTCTGTGCATGTGACTATGGTTGCGTGATACATTGGATTGTTATAGCTCACAAGTTGATTTTGGGTTTTTTGCTTAAACTGTTTTGCTTCTTTATAGTTAGAGCTGCAAATGCAAAGGAAAGAACAGCAAAGTGGAAGTCCAGGGACTCAGCTCTGCACCCTGATGTTGTACCTCCTGCAATTTCAATTCTTTCTGCTGCTGCTTCTATTTTTTTCCCTTTTTGGGGGAGGGGTTGGTGACTAGGTTTGCTGTTTGTTTATGTATTTACTTATTTAACAGAAGTACTAGGACCTTGTGCATGCGAAGCCCACACTGCACCACTGAGCTGTACCCTTCCATGCATAGTTACCATACTACCTACATAAGTTTAACATCCAACATGGTGCACTTGTGAAATCTTTTCCAACAGTGAATCACTTTGTGTTCAAATTTCCAACTGGACTAGTGAGACTTGTGAGGTGAGATGACCTCATGGTAAATAAGATTAAGACCTTTTTTTAGTGCATGGGGAAAAAAGAGGAGCTTGTAGCATAAAACCAAAGAACATGAGAATAGTGGAATAACATTTTAAAAAATGGAGCGTTGAAGATTGAATTTACTTTGTGATCAGTTTAAAGGGCTGTAGCTTGCACCTGACTGTAATGTTAGCATTGATTTCTTTTTTTTTTTTTTTTACAACTTTCTTTGAATGAAGACATTGTGGTGCTTCATCTACTTCCCTTTACTCTCCTGCATTCTCTTTTGCCTGAGATAACTTTATGATTTTTTATAATTAGTTTTTCAGATTCAGATTTGTTATAAACCTGTGTGTGTGTGTGTGTGTGTGTGTGTGTGTGTGTGTGTGTGTGTGTGTGTGTGTGTGTGTGTGTGTGTGCGTGTTGGGGAAGGAATTATCTATTAATGTTGGAGTAAGAGGCATAATTCATAAATATGAACAATATCCTTGGTCCGAGAACACGAAGACTCTTTACTTAAGGTCTTTCGGACAGGGCAGGGCAAGGGCCTTTGAGTATACTGGGTAAAAATCCTCAAGATTAACAACGTCTTGTGGGAAATCATCTCTGATCTGGAATTTGCCAGTGACAAGCTCTTCCTTGCACTTTCTCCAAAACACGTGCTCTCTGACTGCCATAGGTTTGCGTTCAGTGATGATGAATGGCGCCTGAAGGGGGACTGGAGAATGATACATCGTGAACAAGTAAATATTATATGTTTGTCTTATTTTCAAATTTTGTCCACTTAACTGAAGACATTGCTTTACCTGCTCTTACACTGCTGGCAGGCATCACGAGATCAAGAAGGTTCTCAAGATCCTGTGAACAAATAATTTTCCATATTTAAAAAATTAATCTAGCTTCCCCAAGAAGCCATGGCTGATAAAGGGCTACTGTTGTGCTAACACAATCTATATGAGCATTCTCAGATAACCCTTGACTATTCTGAATAATAAGTGACGTCTGTCTAGTTTCTTAAAATCAGCTCCAACAGAAATGCCCTTCTGCCCATTTCTTATTCATACTGTCAGTTTCTTTTATAACAGCTGCATTTGGAATATATTCATCTTGTCATAAAAAGCAAATCTACTTTTGATGGCTGAATGCGAGACAGCTAGAAAGTTTGATGGCATTCATACACCATATCATGCTTCTTTTGAGATGTCTTTGCTGTCAGAAAATAATGTGAATAGTTTTCAGAGGCTCACTGACAAACCTCTAGCCTGCTCCTGAAATGTAGTTAATCTACCTCCGTCCCGCACTCATATTGATTTTCAGAAGGAGAGCTGAAATTTGAAATGTATTTAATACTTGAATTTTGTACTTCTAGAAGGACTATAAATATGGAACTCAAAAACTTTTCAAATATTAATTGACATCCTGAAATGTATCATCATGACTTTTAAGTGTGCTTTTGAAAATAATTCAGGAGAATTGTACCTTAAATATGCTTTTCCTATGTGTAGCAGATTTACAGTGAGAATAATGGATACAGAATGATATAAAATAAAGTTTCAGTCTTTAACTTACCTAAAAGGCAGTTTTCAGTCCATCAAAATAATAGACAAGGGAAAAGTTCTAGATTTGATGTTTTAGGTGTACTTCCAGAAGTATGATAATTATATAAAAAGTCATCTTTTCTTTATCTCGTTTGTTTTATTCAGCAGATTAATTAATAAATAAGCTAATATATAAGACTTTAAATAAAAGCAAGATATTGGTCAATTTGTGGCTATGAATATGAAAGTCTTTCATAATAACATGTGGTTTATCTGTGGACAAACTTTTCCTATGCACCCTCCAAGGAGTGAAGAAATTTATATCTTATAGGATTACTTTTACCCATGATACAGCACAATGTTACATTAAACTAAATGTAATATAATAAAATGTCTTTTTTTAAATAAAGTTCAAGATATTAATAGATCTTCCATTCTGGGTTCCAATAATCTATTGTGCATCTATTAAAACATAAAAAATTGTAAAACCACATAAAATATAGTAGATTTGGAAGAAGTCAAAATTCTTATTATATATCACAAATCAAAACAAATCTCTTCACTTTTTGGAATTTTTAGAAACGTAAGCGTGTTTTGTCAAATGAGAGCTAATTTTGTAATGATTTTAAAGAAAGAACTAAAATGAATATTTTGAGTTTTCTATACAGTTTGACATATTAGAACATTTGTAACCACAAATGACTAATATCCAAGATAATCATCAAGAAACATAAGTCCAAAACTTGACTGGAATAAACAGGACTTTTTAATACTGTGAAACTCTAAGTCTTTGTTTATAGTTTAGCTAAATTGGCCCTTAGCCATCTTTGTTCATTGCTCAAGCTTTGGGAATCGGGCGAATCTCCTAATTGCTTTAAAAGGCTACCTTAACTTTATAAGCTTTTCAAGTTTTGTTCTCAATTTCTTGTCTTTTCTGATTCCCGAAGCAGAATTATAAGCATAATCCAAAAGGCACAAAATCATTAGTCCTTAACCCTGCTGAACTTTGGTTGTCAAAGTGATGTTTACTGTCACTAGAGAATGTTTTGATGATTACAGTTCATTTTAACTTGGACTGTAATGAGGAAGCTACTCTAGCTTCTAAATACTTTGTTATCAATCCATTTGACTCTACCTTAGCCATCACCAGCGTGAGATGCCATAAACTCCATTTTTCTAATGAAATAGTCTAAGTGGTCTCCCTCCAGCTACACAAACATCTCCACACCTTTTGGATCATGAATCCTTTTATAGAAATTTATTTCTGAGAAACATCTCAATATATGTGTTTTGATTCATTATTTTTAAAAGTACACAAAATAAAATTTTAAAAGGATGAGTTTATCTAAATAGCAGTCTATTTATTTCTTTCCTTCTAATATACAGCATGCATGCCTTATTTTGTAGACCATTGCTACAAAGTGGATCCCACTCATTGTTCGCAGAGTGTTTTATTTTAAAAAATAATCATGTAGTTTACTTAGTGGAAATATTTGAATGCTGTCCTGCTCTCTTAGAATAATGACAGAAGTCCATACCACGACAATAAAGCCCTGCATTATTTGATCTGGTCCAGCCTTTTGCAGCATTTTCTTTTATGACTCTGCATCTTCCAGTGCATTCTGCCAGTGGCTTCCCTCAGTCTCTTGGCTCTTCCGTGTTCCCATCTACCACAAGGTCTCCCTCCATAGGGGAACCACATTCTTTCGCAGACCATAGCATGGATTGAGAAGCATTAGTGGAGGCCAAGGTACTGGTTAGAGGGTGTTGTCATAGTGCTGGGGAGACATGGTGCTGGCTTGACCTCAGCGGCTGAGGTGCGTGTGGAGATGGTAGATTGGGGAAGCGTTCAGGATGTGCAGGGGTCAGAGCTGGGCAGTTAGTTGAACGTGGGTAGCGAACTGAATGCTGATGTGAAAATGGTTTTCTAGTTTTCGTCTTAGGGTCTTTTACTTAGTTAGGGAACCTAGAAAGAAAAAGAAGTCTGGAGAGGAAGGATCATGATCAATTTTAGACATGCTGATTTTAAGGTTTTGATGGCCATAATCAATCAGCTGTGTGTGAAAGACAGTGGCGATGCTGGCCCAGGTATTTGGATTTTTAAAATAATTAGTAGATAATTGGAGCTAAACAAATAGACGTGATTGTTTCACTTGGCTATTCCAAATGGCAAAGGGAGGAAAAAAGGGACATTGACATCAATAGATAGGAACGCAGTGGTCTCACAAATGAGACGGGGGGAGGGTCTGAGAAATATGAGGAAAAGTGCGACACTCCTGAAAAGAACGGGCATGAAAGCCAAGGAAGTGCGTTTGGCAGAGACTGGGTGTGAAGGGGATGCGTTACTAAGAGGTCAGGTAACTCTGAAACTGAGAACACACGTATCAGATTAAAATAGCTTTGTTGTGCCCATGACTGGACAATGGGCCACACAGTAATGTTAAAAGCTCCTGCAACCTGGCATATGTTGTATATACATACTTATCATTTTATTTAAATATAGTTAAATTTATATAAATTAAGCAGATAACATGTGTCTATTTAAAGAGGTGAAAAATTAGGGAAAGTTAAAAAAATATAGAAAAATAAGATAAAGCTGGGTAACCTTAGTGCACAAAAATTTGTGAATTTTTCTTCTGATGACATGGGCTAAAGATTTGGTACTGGATTTCCAAGAACAGCAGCAGGAAATCACTCAAAACAAGCAAACGTATGATGTGGCATAAGATAAGGGATCCATCAGTTAATAATATAAAAGTGGCTCAGGGGAATTACATAGAAATAAATAATATATACACATATTGTATAAGTATTATTCTAAAAATAGATATATTCATATTTATATATTTATAGGAAATAAAAATACAACACATTATTTTTAGTTTTATTTATTTTAATTTATATATATATATATATATTATTTTTTCTTTTTTTGGTCCAGAGACTTTTATGTGTCACAGCATAATGAACCACAACAGAAGTATTCCTTATAATATTCCTCACTGTTAAATATAAGCTGAAAAAGCAATTTTATAACAACAGACCAGATACCTTAATGCAAGTCTGCAACATTCTTAGCCTGACTTTCCCTAAAGGTGAAATTTGAAATATATGGATAAATGAATGTACCTCCTATATTTTGAGCAATTTTCTGTAACATTTTCTGTCTCTCCCAAGACTTTCATGAGAGGTGGGTGGCTCTGAAATTGCAGACCATGTTTCTTGGCAAGAATCTGGGATGCAGTTATGCAGTGATTCTGATTAAGGGTAGAAATGACTGACCAGCATGATTCAGTGTTGAATTGGACACAAACAACATCTGTGGACAGACTAGTCTTCAGAAATAATTATGGACGATTGAAATCAACAATCTATGTCAAAAAATGCACCCATACCAATTATAGTCTAGAGTTTTTTCCCATGAGCTATTCTCAATTGCTCACCAGTGTTCATCTAAGGAAGCTTATGATTTAAGCTGTTTTAAGTCCATAACTTTTGAGGCAACGCTTGTCAAAAATGTTGACGTTATTATTAAGTCAGCTGTTGGGGGTTTCTTAGGTAGTCAGCAAATTGCCCAATGAAGACATTCTTGTAACAACAAAATTACGTCAATAAGCTTGAAGAAAATGTGTGTATTCTTTGTGACAGGATGGCATTCATCCAGTTCATCCAAAATAAATTTTGAGTCACAAAAGTAAAAATTAAACACAGGAGGGTTTCTAAAACATGTAACGTTTCACACTACTTGCCATTATTGTCTGATTTGCCAGGACACTGTTCCTGTAGACACTGACCCTCAGCACATGCTGAAGTGCATGTCTTACAAAAGCACCATTAACCAGCTTCGTGAAAAGGCTCACAGACTTTAGACATAACTGGTTCCATTTCATGTAGGTATAATGTGTAAAATTCAATAACATTTTCAAAAATCTCGCACTTTTTCTGACATACGTCTTGGCGAAGGAGAAAGTACCAGGACCTAATCATGGACTATCCGGGCTGGAAGCTGGCGGACTCTTCATGGAAAACATAGGCTTCATTGCTTTAAATTACATTTATTGAACAGCCGTATGTTTCAAGCATCTGGAACAGATTCACGACAAGAAATCAATCAAAACCCCATGTAATTTTATTACTGTTTTTAACAAGCAGCTCCTTTGGACAAGACACTGCACTCGTTCATTTATCCCTTCACTCATTTTATAAATAGCTACTGAGCTTCTCCTCTGTGCCAGTGACGGGTCTGGGGGCAGGTCTGGGGATGCAGTAGTTAGAAAATGTTTTCTTAGCTCTCAAGGAGCTTCCAGTCTGATAAATCATTGGAGCTCATGATTTCTGGGTTACTTTTATGAGGCTGGCATTGTGTTCAATGCTCTACATAAATTACTTTCTAATTTTCTTAGTAAATCCTTGAACAGATAGTATGCTTCGTGCTTAATTGTCTTGGTCAGCATATTGAGGTGCGGAGAATTTAAGTAGAACGTGTCCAGGTTCACACAGCTAACAAGTGTCAGGGCTGGGGTTTAAAGCTGAGTAGCCAGACTCCGGAGCGCTCACATTTTGTCAAATGCTACGTACCTGATTTGAGGGCAAGTCAAATACACTTTGCAACTCTGACATATTTTCCTAAAGTATTTTTGAGGAAAAATAATGTAACAAAATAATCTAGAATTTGAGAAAGATGATTGAAGACTGTCCCTCTGAATCTGGTCATTTTTAGCACTGCCACTTTAAGGATATTGTTAATCTTTTGGGGTTTTAATCCCGTTTCCAATTAAAATTTGATAGTAAACATTAAAGCAGGGTTTGGGAGGCATCAATAAAATACGTGACACTGGGTTTCAAATGAATGCCCGTTTAATTCTAATTAGATATCTTAAGAGGAACTGGGTTCAATTAGTGCCTCCTTAAACAAAAGAAAAACACATTGGAAAGAGGTCTGCAGAGAACTGGACACTTGGGTCAAACAAACAAAAAAAAAACAAAAAACTAAAGGAGGAAATTGGAGGCTACTCAAGACAAACCTTTCTAACTTCCTGTTTTGCTGATGGGCTTGCAAATGATGGTAAAATCGTACGGGATATTCTGTTGTAAATGTCTATGAAAACTCACATTTTAATTGAATTAATCTTCAGTCCAACGTGGGCCTGATATTTGCATTTCCCTCCGGGGGCATATTTCTGTTTCTTGATTTTTGGAGTGGATTTCTCATTGAGATGATGTAGTATCGGTCTTCTGAGAAGCTCAGAGATCCGCAGCGTGGCTCAAAGCCCTTTTCGCCCTGCAGGATCAAGTTAAAGATGAAAGGGGATGAAGGGCAAAATGCCCACTGAAATATAAATATTTTATCTTTATTAATTCTTAAAGCCAGTAAGATGGATTTTTTAAGAAAGGTGAATTTTTTAACGTAAAAATCTTCATATTTCTGATGTGAATGTTTTCTCTACAGTTGGTGACTTCTGAAGTTAAAAAGAAAGCCTATGCTGAAAAATTTTTCATTTATGTTCTGAATCTTAACTGAGATGAATCAATTTGGAATAACTTTTTAATTGGTTTAATGCGGTTAGGATTATCTCAGATGAGAAAGCTTTTGTAAGGAAGTGTTTTTGAACAATTAACTTTGCAGAAACATACTGAAAATGTTTACAGAAAACGATTAAGCCCTAATAGACATTCCCAGTGCTCTGTTCTTCATCTTCCTACAATTGCTTATTCTCTCTTTTTTAGTACTAAAATTCTGTTGAAGACTTGACAATAACTGCGACAAAAACACAAATGCTCGCAACACCACACTATAAAACTGATAATCAACATAATTTGAGAAATTGGAATGATGATCTAATAAAGGCACCTGGCTCAAAAGAGAATAAAACAAAACAAAACAAAACAAATTTGTGTTTTAGCTCAGAAGCTGCCCAGAGGTCGCCTCTTGAAACTATCACCAGGCTGCAATGATGCTGCAAATCACCTTTTCCATTTGCAGACTCAGAAACCTGTGTTCTGTGGCTCTAAAAAATGGAAGAGCTGTTCATCTGTAAGCCAGGTGGAGGGTTGATGCCCTCTGCTCCTCCCGCTTCCATCCGTTTATAGATAACTCAGTTCTCAGAGAACAGCTTGCAGGGCACCGGGACCACGCAGGGGCTGAGTTTAAAGTTCCCCTTTTGAGATACAGCCCTGACAAATGGTAGGCTTCACTGTAGGCAAGAGGAAGCAAGAAGCCACATCATTTTATGTGCAGAAATGTCGCTTTCCAGGTAGTGTTCGTACGTTTAGAGGATTCTTTTCAAACCTTTTGATCATCTTATTACTAAAATGCTATTAGATATCTTTATTATTAGCATTTTATTTATGAATTACAGGTGTAACCTCACTGTAATATTTACATTATTAAGCATGTGCGAAATGTGAGTTCAAGATCTAAATAAGGTCTTAAAATTCTCTGTTACCTTGTCTAACGGCATAAACTATAAATAATTTGAGCGAGAGGAATTTGGTTACATTTAATTTGTGTTTTGAAAATATTGATGGGATGGTTCTGTGACTCAGTGAGTCCTATGTGTAGTTCTAAGTTAACTTCATTACTCTACGTGGCTTTACTCTCTGTCATGACTGCAAATGATAGCCCATAAGGGGATATAAATCTAAATAAAAATAGGGCTTCAGCAATGCTACTTAGTAAATTAGGCTATTCATTTTGTATTCTTTATCTAGACTGCAAATTTTAGGTAAAAATCTGTTTGGAAAACTTCTGTAATGATGTCAAGAAGCCTTTCTTACAAAGCAAATGAAACCTTTTGCATTTTTGTGCTTTTAAGAAGTAAGTTTAAAAACCACAGTAAAATTTCACCGGAAGGACCTTCACTGGGTGACTTTGAATAGATTAGAATCTTTTGTTTGTTAAGTGTGCAGAGGTGAATTTTTATAGGTGATACAACTGCTTAGTTTTTGTAACAAAATCATTTAAAATGGGAAGAACATCAAACGTTTGCAAACTCCCCACAGAATGTGTTTCCTTTATAAAATGGTTACTTTCTCATGTGTAAAAATGTCACTTCCAACTTAAAAGAACAGATTAGAAGCATATTGTCTTATTGAAGAATAGACGTCTGTTTTTATTTGCAAATACATCTCCTAGGAATTAAGAAGTAGTGGGAAAAATAGGCACATGTCAAAAGGATACAGAAGCCAACCTTAATGAGTTGACTGAGCTGAATGTCCCAAAGCTGGGACAACTTTAGTAACAAAATAAATAATGATAATATTGGGTTAGAACCCAGAGAATAAATAAATATCTATGAATTCATACTGATATAAATAAATAATAGAATAAACAAACAAACAAATAAATAAACAAACAAATAAGAGACATGAGACACGTCTTCCTTATGGAAGGAATGAGGGAATTCTGAAATAAGAGGAGTAAAAGGGTATCTTCACAGTCTTATAGTAAGTAAATAAAGTGATATTTATCCAATACAAAAGGGAAAACTGCATATTATGGTGGAGAAACCTGGCAGATGACACAGATGACACCTTAATGAGGAGGTCAAAGTATAAAAATTAGCATTAATAAGGCACATTGAAGTTACAGGTATGTCCTGATACACCACACTGAGGATATGGTATCACTTCCGTTGTATTCTTGACAAAAATTCAAAATTTCACCTTGATCGCAAGAAAACGTAAGGCCAACCCAAATGAACTAATGTTCATTACAAACATCAAGGTCATGAAAAGCAAGGAAAGACTCAGCAACCATCACAGATTGAAAGATTGAAGAAGATGAACGGAGACATGAAAACTAAATGCAGTGTGAGATCCTGGATTGGATGCCGGAACCAAAAAATGGTAAAATGAGAAAAATGGTGGAATTCAGATAAGTTCAGTATCTTAGTTCATACATTGTACCAATGCTCATTTCATTGTTCTGATAACTGTACTGTGGTTATGTAAAATGTTAACAGCAGAGGAAGCTGAGTGAAGGCTATGCATAAAATCTCTATTGTGTTTGCTACCTGAGCCTAAAACTATTTCCAAATGAGTATTAAAAATTATCCTTCTGGAATACAGGTAGGTTCTTGTTAACACAGATAAGAACAACAAATGTGGAGCATGGGTCGTTGTTAAAACAAAAAGCACAACTGCTTTAAGTTGCACAGTGCTTTGTGTAATTGCCGTGAGACACTGGTTCAGCTTGTGGCGCACAGATTCCCATGCTCATCCCACCTCATTTCATGGCACCACACGCTCAGAAAACATGTGGGCAGCTGTATCGAATCCCACATCAAATATTAACGTCTTAATTTCTTCCCAACTTTTTAAACATAAAGTTCATATAAAATTTAACACTTTCTTCAGAAACTTCAATGGATTATCTTGCCTGTCTTCCCACACTCTTATTTGTAGAAAAATAATTTAGACTGTGAGTCATCCAGGTACGAAGGAGAGATTATGATGCGACTAATCTGGCAGTAGAAAAAGGATGCTGAAATATGTCTAGGAGTAATTAACTGAGAATCCAGTCGAGGTTTAGGCTTATTAATAGAAGATTTAACAATATTTGTGAGGACTGACTTCACAGCGCTGGCTCCTGGAGTGCTGACTCTGTGGCAGGCGCTCTTCCACACGTTACGTGTATTGAATCAGTCAATCCTCAAATTTAAGATGTGTGTAATTCGCTGTAATCTCTACACGGCTAGGAGGGGCAGGGGTACTGCAGATGAGAAAACCACGTCTCCACAGGTCCATGGCCTGGGTTCAGCACTCCTGATGGTAACACTGCATTTGGTCGCTTCAAATACTCATGGAGAGATAAAAAGGAATCTGAGTAAACGAGACTAAATTTGGATACATTTTTACTTATTTGAGAAAGTGAAAAAAAAAGAAAAGATAACGGATAATAAAAATATCCTGAGAGACAAAATTAAGGTTAGTGGCGATTATTCACGAAAGGAGATCAATGATTATCAGAGAAGGGGAGGAGTGGCAGTTTTACTTGTTTACTGCCTTCTGGACAGCTTGATGTTTTTAACTTAGTGTCTACATTCCTTTAATTGTGAGACAATAAATTTGAGAGAAACAAATGAAATTAGCCTCTAACAAAACATTTACTATAAAGCCCACCTTATTCATAGTTTTGGAAAGGCTAGGTAGAAAAATAAGCCATTCATAACAACAAGAGTAGCTCAGCATGCCTGAGGTCCTGGGTTCAATCCCCAGTGCTGCCATTAAAAAATAAATAGATAAATAAACCTAATTACCGCGCCTCTACATAAAAGGAGTCATCTGTGCCCTGGAATGTGAGCAGAACCTGTATCACAATACATTAAATACGCAAGTGAACAGAAAAGAACCACAGTAACCAGTTAGGCGAGTATTTCTTGTTTGCTGGTTATATGATTGCTTATCTTGAACCAGTTAAGCAGACTTGAAAAATTAGAATTGATTTTCACTAGCATACTTTATTAAAAATAAATTTCTCTAAACAATTATCTTTCCTATATGTCAATAATAATTTCAAATTATGAAGGAACACTCTTATTCTTGATAACCAAAAAAAAAAAAAAAAAAAAGAAAAAATCGGAGGAGGGAACAATTGTGAATACATTCACCAAGAAATTTGTGGAAATTTTTGAAAAGCAGACAAAAACTTGACTCATCCAGGGCCATAAAACAAAGCTGAAAATATGGGAAGCCGGACATACAAAGGCCCTTTGGTCTGTTTCTCTTCCAGTTCTATTGAGATACAATTAGCATGCAGACTGTGTAAGTGTAAGTGCACAGCATAATGATCTGACGTACGTGCATCATGAAATGTTTACCACGTTAAGTCTGGTGAGCAAAGCTTTTGACACTCTTGAAATCAGGCTACACATTTAGCACAATCCATTTTGTATTGATTTTCTGATTGTTGTTGTTTTCTGCTCCTCCATTGTTTTCTTATTGTGTGATGTTTATGTTTATTAACAGAATTAGCATATAGGCAACATTTTTTTCTGTAAAGTTTTATCATTTTTATAGCAAGAACAATTGACAGGTGGTTTAGAAGGAAATTCATTTCATTGAATTGTATTTTTCAAGACAAATAAGATTTATTATTATACCTGATTATGTAACATATAATGACACATGGCGTCATTACCAAATTATTAATGAGTTTGTTTTGAAAAAAATAGTGATTTGACAAACTACCTGCAAAGCCCTTGATGTTTTGTAAATAAGACACGTTAGAAAAGGACACACAAATGAATTAAAAAGAAACACAAAAAGCGCCACTGTCACTTGGCGTCCGCTGCCAATTTTAGACGCGGACGCTGGAAATGCACTGATCAGGGCACAACTTGCAGAAGCACCAGGCTGAGATCGACTAGAGCCCACGAGGGGAGGAGGGGTTAAGGTTGAGAACTTGAGTGGGTACAAAAATACGTCTACAATTTTCAGGTAAACTGGCAACTGTATGAAGTGCAGTTCCTAGCTGAGCACAAGCTGTGTTTAGACATGTATTAAAGGAGATGGTGACCACAGGGCCCTCAGACTCTGCTTGGGTTGGTGCCAGGCACCGTTATCCACTGTACCTGCCAGAGGATTCTCTGCCACGTAAGCTGCCTTTCAGGTTCAAGGGCTTAAGAACCACTCCTGGTTGTTAAGTGGCTTAAAGTCTACTGTTCTGGGGAACAGTAATTAATTCCAAATTCCTTTACCCCTCTCGTCTTAAATACCTCTGCTCCTCAAGGAGCAATACTCATCTCAGAAGCTTTCTCAAATAAGAAGGACATTTCAGGTATGAGCAGGACGGCCATGCTCCCAGACATGTTCGTGTCCCTTTATTTATCCTTCGCTGTTATGCAAAACTGTCAAGATGGCAGTGGGAAGAAATCCTGAGAATATCTTGATTTTTTTTGCAAACTGATAGAATATTCATGCTGCAGAGGGAGTTTGAGGATATAGTATAAAGCCCTTATTTTAAATTAAAAGTCGCTGGAGCCTTTATGCCACAAGCCTGTGGGTTTGATGAAGCCCACTAGCCCTTTCCCCTCTGAACGGCACATGTGTTCCCTTCCGACTCCGTTGCCGTGTTTATTATTCTCCTAATTCCTCTGCGCCTCCCCCACAGCGTGTCACACCGTTTTCCTTAGGACAGCAACTGCTGCGGTGCGGTGCCGCTCAGGAGGCCTGGGAGGTCAAAACTGCTTCCTCAATAAATAGTAAGATATCTTTTATTCACTCCCTCTTTTATGAGAGTACAGAGTTACCCAGACGCTGCCTGGTGTGCGAATGCAGAAGCGGTTATGAGAACCTAGAGAACCCAGAAACCTTGCATCGAAGAAATTTACAAAGAAGTGAAACACTGTCACAATTTTCACAATTATTATTTCGGAAAGTGTAGGTGTTTTCACTAAGATAGGTTATTTTTTGTTCGCACAGGATGATCACAGCGTTATTTTAAAATTAATGTCTGAGTTAAGTATTTTTAAATGTCTCAATTTTAATTCTTAACATGGTAAATATCAATTATATATAACATAGAAACAAAAGTTCCTTGGTGTGCTCAGTAAATTTACGCGTTTTAAAGTGTCATCCGATGAAAAAGCTTGAGAATCACTGACTTAGGTGGTTATTTCCCCTCAGGGAAAACACATGGAAATATGTCCTAATCATAGAGGAAATACAGTAGCTAATTGAAAAAGCACTTGTTAATACAGCTTCTAATATCTGACTCACCCACTGCAGTTAAGACCTGTGAAGAGTCATCTCGTATTATTTTTCGTTACGATACCCGCAGGAGTGCCCGGTGTTTCTTACTTTGGGCAGGTTGTTTCACAGAGATAGTCCTCTGTGAACCAGGAATAACCATATTAACTTCAAAACATTTTAATAACTATTAAATAAAACGATGAGTGTAAAATCTCTCACGCATGCCTTAGAGATCAGAAATGCTCAGAATGAAGCTCTGGAGGATGGCGCCGTGGGCAGATCGAGCGGGGACAGTGAGGGCAATAGTGGAACCACAGTAGTAGCGGCGCTGTTATTATTACTGTTATTGTTTCCATGTTTTCACTGAAGTGCAATATACATAACTTAGAGTGCACGCATCTGAGGCGTACAGCTTGAAGACCTTTTACGTGTGTATCTGCCCACCTGGGTACCACCACCTGGGTGAAGATACATTTTGCTGCTGTTTTTGCCTCCTGTTTCTATTGCAAGATTCTGCAACAGTATTGAATTCCAGGAATATTGGCTTGGGAAAATAAGCTACAGTGCTCATTTGGCAAACAAATACAGAGACTGGCAGATACAGACCATGGAGCATTATTGAGTAAGTGTGTAGCTAAGTGCTGTTTGCGACGCTGACCGCTTCAATTCCAGAGTGTCTTCACTCAAAAGTTAGTTTGATATTAAAAGTCACCTTGTTTCCTGGCCAACCTTTGCAAAATTCTGATTCTTGCTTTAATATCACGCTTCCCTTGTTTTTCTTTCCTGCATTTACAACGAATGCATTACGTCATTGCTTTACCGGTCTTGTTCGCTGTGTGTATTCCCGGCCAGAATGCAAGTTGCGTGGAGCAGTTTATTCATGGCTTTATGCTCAGTACCTAGAAGGTGTTGTGGCACAGTCGTTGCCTATTAGATATTTGTTAATTAAGTGTTGAAAGAATGATAGGTTTTAAAAACATGGATGATGCAAGTGGAAAATTATGACCACGTTACAATGATAACGATTAAATATGGACACTGATGAAATTCACAGAAAATAAAAACAAGGCTTGTTTGGAAGATTTCTTTGTTTTTATCTTTTTGTTTGTTCTGGATTTTTTCACGTAATTTAGTAAACAGGAATTAAAAGTAAGCAACAATGAAAAATGAGAGGAAAGTCACACAACCTGATTTATCCCAGTTGCTATGTGACCTTCGAATGACCAGTGACTAAAAGCCAGTTTGATAATTAATCCATAATGATTCGTCACGTTCCAGCAGTGTGGTGATATCTTAGTCTCTCCATGCTTCAAGTGCCAATATATTTCAAGTTACCTTTTGGATTTTTTTTTTGTATCCATAAGCAAGTATCTGATGACAAGAACTTGCCAATTTATACACCCAGTACATATGGAATTATTGCTGAATTCTTATAGTCTTTGTGAAAGCACAAATGTGTTATGTCAGAAATTTCAATAAAGGAATAGAGGACAAACAGATAACTAAGTAAAATAGAAATGCTCTAAGATGGCGAATGATGACTCGTATGAGGGTCTGATAAACGTTAGGAATCCATTCAACAATGGGACGTGGATAAATGATGGTGGACAAAAACACAAGTGATTTATCTCAAGGAATAAATGCTCTTGGACAACTCCACCCACACATTTCCATGTGACTATGCGAACTCATGTTCCTCTTATCTTATAGTTTATTTTTTTTTCCCAGAAAAAAGACAGGAACCTCTAATTTAATGTGAAACTTTGAATTTCTAATACGGAACATTTAATTTAAATGCAAAGCCATGTGTAGATCAACCATTCGTGGAAGGACTAGTGTGATCCTGGCTAACAGTTTTGACTTCTGCCCCTCTTTATCAGTGTTCACTCACAACCCCGTGGACACGTTAATTGTCCATCAAAGTAAACACAGGCTCAGAACTTAGAGCTCATCATCGGATACAGTTGTATTAAGTTATTGAGTAATATATTCATAGACTTAAACTATAATTTCGGGGAGAGTTTTAAAATTTTTTGCATTTAATTGCTCCTCCCTTGGAAAGAGTTCCTAAAATGTTCTTTTTTCACTGCCTCCTCTGTCTTTGTCAAGCAACAAATGATGTATTTTGCTCTTGAAAGAACTCCTTTTTTTGAAAAAGAAGGAAATCACTATCTTAATTTTTTTTTGATATGCAACTTTTATGTCAGATTTTAAAAATTAGTGTATGCTCATCATTTTGAATCAATTGAATCCCCTTTTTCTTTATCCTTATGGGATACGAAGATAAAAGTAATTATATGCCTTATGGTTACATTTCAATTTTACTTGAAAACACACATTGCCATCCCTCGGTCTCCCTGATCTGCTCTCTCTTAATAACAGGGCCGGTTTCCCAGCATCTTAATCATTTTCACTGCTTCCTCCTGGATACTCTCCAAATCATCTGCATTCTCGAACCTGCAGAATTTGTGGAGGAGCATCATCTACAGAGATCATTAAAGCAAGAATTAAGTATTACTAAGTTCTCTTCTGACAGTGATGCTGAAAGTCCATATTTCATCCAAATGATGTGGAGCGCAGTCATCTTCCACTATCCCGCACTTGCCCTCCACCTTTAGAGTTACTATCTACTTAAAATACTTCGATCATTTGGAAGAGCAGAGGCTCAGGATGTGTGAGTTCATGGGATGAAAATAAGGAGGAAAGAGAGATGATTAAGGATGCGCGGGGGGACGCCTTGGTCTCTAATGACCAGAGAGCCTCCCTGGAACAGGGACTCAGCCCCAGTCGCGTGCCGGTGCTTTATTCTTGCGTCAAGGTCTGTTGCGTGTGATCACCCAGACATCTACCGTGCAGCTGCAGCGATGAGCTCTTCCTGCTTCTGAAAGCACTCCTTCCCGCTTTCATTAATTGGAATGATCAAAAAATTGTTCCTTAATATTCATCTGAATCTTTCTTCTTGCAAACTGTACCCAGCAAAGAGCACGGTTAGGATTCAAACCTAGGGCTTTACTCGAGAAAACCCACTGCGCTTTATCACTGAGGGTTGCTGTATCATATGAACGTGGGCATCTTTGTTTTACATTCCACAACAGACATGCCAGAAAGGCCATAGCCCACATAACCCCTGGGAGAGTTCTTTCCTACCTGAGCTTTGTATAAGTATTGGGAAATTCCAATTCAGGGCTCAGTTTTCTTGCAGGCATGTGGTGTCAGTGCCCACAGGAGTCAGAGGAGTGCTTTAGAGGTCACAGGGTAATAATCTAGGGACAGCTTATAGACCTATTAAATATATCTAATCACAAAGGAGCTTTTAAAAACCTTCCTTAGATTAAGCAATTGGATGCTTAATGAAATAAAAATGAATGAAAACATTTGGAGGGTATAAGTTGTTTATTAATTTTGTTCCTTCCTGTCAGAATTATTTGGTAAGTCAGGAGGTATAAAATGTGTGCATAGTTGAAAATATAATACTTAATTTGTATAAATTTATTTCACGCTATAGGCTGTAGCAAAAAAAAAAATGTTTTCTCAATATAGGTGCTTTGTAGACTGCCAGGATTTTTCTTGATTGGTGCAAATCTATAAAAAATATGTGTACCCTTTCCCAAGTTACAATTTTTGTTTAATTAAACTGCATCTTACTATATGCAAAAATTAGTAAAAATAAATTTAGTACTATGTGCAGCATTTGTATAAAATACTCTAAGTACATGACCTTATAAAATGTGTTAAATTTTATGTTTAAATTAGTAATTAAACTTTAACTTCAGGTATTATTCAAATAAATGTGTTTAATTAGCTATTAACTTATTACTGACTTTATTTTCTAATGAAGCCATGTAAACAGTCCAGGGCTAATGTAACTGACTTGCTACTTTATAAATATTTGAACTGAGTTTGTGGTAAAAACATTTCAGGGGAAGACAAGAAGGAAAGCATCTATATAATTTTTAAGAAAAAAAAAATGTTTAAAAAAACCCAGCTCAGTTCGAGAAGTGGAATTGGCCATCGGCTTTCATTGTGCTATGGCGGCCGTCCTTGGGGACCAGGGTACACACAGGTCACGGTGAGAATGCAGAAGGGATGTTGTCACCTTCGTTACTATATGCGACACTTCAACGATCGTAAGAATTCTTTATTTAAAAAATAATTGGGCTGCATTTCTCCCTGCAGTTGTGAGAGGGCAGTACGTTTCCTGGGAGGTACCTTTTTCAATGACCTTCCCAGTTCTGTTAATATATGTTTTGTATCTTTTTATGCAAATGGACATATCACATTAATCTTACCATGAAAAGCAAATAAGAATCTTAAGCCAGTCCCTAGAATAACAAAATGTGATCAATAACTTCCTAACGTTGGCTGAGAAAAAAAAAAGGAAAAGGGGATGCGTAGCAGAGGCTTGACTCGCCCCTCCCGGTTTACGGAGGACACAAAAGTTACCCCTCTCCTGCTTGAACCTGATAGGTTTACAGTCACATGAATAAATGACTGCAAGTGCCCGCGAGCCAGGGAGCAGCTCGGGAAGCTAATTTTGTCGTCCGTCTCGTGGCCCGGAGCCCTGTGGCCGCCAGGAACACAAGCTCAGGCCTTACACCAACAAGCAAGGCGGCTCCCGTTTTGAGGCAGAGAGAAATAAGCTGCCACGGGTGCCTCCCGACTTTATTATCGCCATTGATCACGTTTATGAAGCCCTCGTAAAGCTGCAAACAGTTATAACACAAAAGGCAGTTATCACAATGCAAAGTGGTCTGTCATCCCCTCCTGATGACAACTTTATTACCGCTTTGGACCAACATTGTTCAGGGGAGTCTAGCGGCCGTAAGTTATTCTGAAGAGAAACAGCACAGCAGGCTGGAGTGATACAGAGCAAAATTTATTTTTTATGAGACACAATAATTATATCAAACAGTTACCAAAATGTCTGAGAACGGCAGGATCTATTCAGATTCCACAACAGAGACGTCTCCTTCGTGCTCCCGGGGGCTGGCAACAAGCACTGCTACCTGGTGGGGAGACGGGCTCCCACGGCTCATCCTCGCGTCGCCTGCAAGGCGCTGGGGCGGGTGGCCGGCAAGAGCGAAGTCCCGCCAAGTGCCACCTCACCGAGCGCCACAAAGCATGAGCCTTCAGGGCGTCCAGACGTGGAGGGCATTTGCCATTCACCAGAGTCCAGTTCTGAAAGTCAGGAGGAAAGCGTTTAAAGAGTTTACCGTCACCTGCGGACTGCTACGTCTTTAGTCTTGAACATTTTTAGTCTTTTTATTAAAGAGGGTAAGAAACAAAAGAAACCTCAACGTAATTCGTTGCCTTAGGAACTTGTTTACAAAAAAATATCTGACATATCAGTCTTCAGATTAATTGGACAGGATGTCTGAATGTGAGTCCCTTCACATCTATGTCCAGGACTCGTTTTAGGAATCACCCGGTTCCTGAGATCGCACTGAATGTCATTTACATCCCTTCCCTAGTCTGCCCTCTCCTCCTAACCCTGAAGCCTCATATTTTTTAGTAATTATTAAAAAATATTTATTAAATGCTGATTATGTGGTCAGCACTGTTCTGGGCAGAATAGGAAGCAAATTGGAATTTATTCCGGAAAACAGTGGTCACAGATTGATGTGGATTATATGCTGCTTATAAAATGTACTCTTACACTTGAGCCATTTGAGCCTTCTGAACAGATACAGCCAGCGTGTAACGACAGCAATGAAGTGGCCTTCGTGTAACTAACGTGAACGCTGCTCACACAACCCTGAATATTTAATAATGGAACTTCTTGTCCTTGAAGGGGAGTGGTTTACACTAACTATTTTATTCTAAGGCAGTGTCTCAGAGACCTCGTCCCTCCGTTTAATTTGGAATTTCTCTATTTTTATCCCACTAACAGCTTGCCGTGTCTGTATCTTGACTGGTGCCCTCGCTTATTTGATTCCAACTCTGACCAGTTCCTGCTGCATCTGAGAGGCTGTCTTTCGGATCCCGTGTGGCTTGACTCCGGCGGCAGCCGTGTATCCGGTGCACCCGCCCCGCCGCCTCCGAGTCGCGCAGTGTCCCAAGTGAGGGCTCAGGTCCTCAGACCTGTAATTAGGAGAGTGACATGTATTGACAAAGCTTTGTGGTTGTGAGTTTCCATTTTTTCCCCTCAGTTGAACATCTTATATCTTTACGCTGTGTTAGACTTTATGTGTCACTCACAGGAAAAGAAAAAAAGAAGTTAAATATATATTTTAAAGGGTTATCTTGAGAGGAGAGGATTATTTTTGTGTATCTATTTTTATTGAGGTATGATCAGTTTAATACAAAGTTAAATGATACATACAGCCTTGTGTTACAACAATCAAACATAACAGAAATACAGAGATTATCAAATCAAAAAGTGTCCACGCAAACACCCTCAAATTCCACATCGTTTCCTGCAGTGTTCTCGTCTGCCTTCTGCTGTTTGCACCATGTCTTAAAGGCCACTTGCTCTTAATCTTTATTTTGGTTTGGTGAGTCTTCTGATCCATCTGGAGGATTTTATCTGGCCGGATGATATGCAGAAATTTGTGATGCATGGTTCCTACTGTTCTCTTCTCCAAGGTCACTAAACATTCTTCACTGGTTTCTCTGCTCCAAGAAGCTGATCTTTATGGTCTGGATCAAAGTGCTCATTTCGTCTCTGTTTTCTGCTTGGATGTGGGCAGAGGGGACCATCCACAAAATTCAGTGTGGCGGCCAAGCCAGGAGGAGTTAATTATTCTCTCTTCCAGGTCCCCAGGAGGGGGCTGTGTCCCTTTGCCAATGACCTCTACGCCTCCTACAGTTACTTTCTCGAGGTCCCGGTGAACACTTCCTCCTGTTGTCCTTTAAGAATCAGTGGCAAAGACTTTCCACGGTGCCAGACCCCACGGTGCCTTATCACCCTGGGTAGGTTCCCTTCTGTCTGCTCACACTTTTGCAGTTAAGAACAATCATTCTCATCCATTCCTCCTCAGTTCCCCCATCACTGGAACCATAACAGAGAAATGCATGTTTTTTCATTAGGACTTCATGGTCTACCAGCCGGACTGGGTGGGTTTCTCCCCACACACTTCTCATCCTTAATCTGTGAGTCAAAGGAAATAAAAATACTAACTTCAGGTTCTAAAATGAAATGAGATGAAGTGTGGAAAGTACTTATCAGACGGACCAGGGCTTGGGAAAGTGTCAATAATGGGACTGGTTTTAGTGGAAATGTCCTCTTGCTGCCCGCTGCTTAGCCTGGGTCCTAACATCAAGAGGCTTTTTGTTTGTTTGTTTGTTTGTTTGTTTTTACCACTCTGGTGACCTAGTCCCCTTAAACTCTAAATTTGAAGTTCGCCTGCCGTTTCACAGTAAGGTATTCATCTCACAATTTCTGATTAAAATTCTAAATGTTCAAAGAATGAAATACTGCCATTGTCAGCAACGTGGATGGACCTAGAGGTCATCCTACTGAGTGAAGTAAGTCAGACAGAGAGAGACAAACATCATGGGATTTCACGTATTTGTGGAATCTAGAAAGAAATGATACAAATTCTATTTACAAACCCCAAACAGACTCATGGACATAGAAAACAAACTATGGTTGCCAAAGGGGAAAGGGCGGGGAGGCATAAATTAGGGGCTGGGGATTAACAGACACACACTGCTTATATGTAAAACAGATAAACAACAAGGACCTATTGTACAGCGCAGGGAACTATATTCAAGTTCCTTTAATAACATATAATGGAACCGAATCTGAAAAGAAAAAAATGTATGTGTGTATATATATATGCATATATACATATATATGTATGTATATTTATGTATACAATATATACATGTAAATATATGTGTGTGTATATATATATATATATATATATATATATATATATAAAACTGAATCACTTAAGTGTACACCTGAAAATAACATTCTAAATCATACACTTCAATTTTTTTTTTTTTAAATTCTACGTGTTAGTGGCATAGGAACTGCATCTGAGCTGGAATCCTAGAACTACTATGCATACATACATGTGTATCTATGTCTATATATGACTCTTTTTATTACGAAAATAAATGTATCAACATTAATTTCTAGACGTTTAAACACTTATCAATACTGTAGTTAAGATCTTTTTTCCTTGGTGTTGAACATTTCTCAGTTAGAAAGCTATTGCATTTGCATATCTATTTTGAAATTTTCTGCCTTTTCACAGTTAACGTTTCATAAATATTTGAGTGAATCCCTTAGAGTTTTTGTTTCTCTTTCATAGAAATTTCTGCATTCTTAACAACATTTTCTTTTGGATTCTGCAACAGTGTATTACTTTGTGATAAACATACCAGATCTTCAGATTATAGATACTTCCCCTAATTGTTTTAGTCTTTGTTTTTCCGTAGACGTAACTCTACGTACAAAAATTTTGTGAACAATTTTGTTTGGTTCCGTTTCTGATCAGATTAATGGCTGGCAGTTAAAACAGTGTGTTCTGACCTTGCGTCCAGTCGGATACTGGTTGATTCCAGCAAGTGACCGTCTGGTGCAGCTTTGTTGAGGTGCCGTCCTGTTGCCTGTCTTCACCTGACTCTCTCAGGGTCTAAACAGACAAATGCTTATGGATACGGAGGTTTCTCCCGCTGTTTTATGAACAAGGACGTTTCTCATGTTTTGAAATCGGTTTGCAACCCCAAACCACACAAACATATCAAGTCTTTCCTTGCGAAGTTTAAGCACTAATCTTACGAATGAAGAGCCTCTGTCTCGTAGGACTGAAGCCCTGCATCCATAGTTAACAGGTGGTTAGTGGTAGAGCTGGAAATAAGAGCCAGCGTAGCGCATAAGGAAGAGCCCTGGTTTGGGAGATATGAAAAGTGTATTACGTTTGCTTCGCCACTTTTTGATCCTTAGCTCAAATCGTTAGGCAGTGAGACAGGCGGGGCGCCCGGCAAGGGGAGTGAGACGGGGAGGGGACAATCCAGAAGAGAACGGTGCAGCTGCCCTCAAAATAAGGGGCTTCAGAGAGTTTTACTTCCTCTAAACGAGTGCCAACAAGACGCTGGCTACCACCAGGCAGCGGCAGGCCCCGACTGGCGGGGCCCAGCGCTCGCTGTGCTGTGATCGGCTATAATGGGTCCCTGCGCGCTGTGGGTGAGGGCGCGATGGCTCGAGGGGCGTGGGCCGTCGGTCAAGCTCAGGAGCATCCCCGAGCCAGGCTGGAAGGCGGGAGGGACAAAGGAGGGCGGGGCCGCTGCCCTCCCCCGGGCCGGCCCGCCTGCCGTTCTCAAAGGCCTGCTTTGCTCTGCTAAGGTTTCCTTCACCGATAAAACCCTCTGTTCGCACGATGCTTTAGTCGCTGTCTGAATTCCTCTCCTCCGGGGAGGACGAGTCAAGGCCATCCCCTGCCCCTTTGGGCTGGCACGTCTGTCGCTCCCTGACTCGGCTCCTCCCTCTGGGCCTCCTGCTACTCCTCCGGCGCCCACCGGGGGCGCTCTCCTCGCTGCGACCTCAGCCCTGCTCTCTCGCTCGCTCTCCCTTCGCCCTGTCGTTCTGGCCGAGACGCTCCCGGCTCCCGGGCCGCACAGGCGGCAGCTGCTCGAAGTGCGTCGCTGGGCGGGAGGACACAGCAGAGCCGCAGCAAACTCGGGCGGCCGCTCACCTCGGGCAGCACGCCAGGCCGCTGGTCTGCACCACACTCCTGCACCACTGCTCTCCGTCTCCCGCAGCTCGTGAAGTTTTCCAGCACCAGCCTGTCGGCCTCCCTGTGGTTTCTGTTGCCTTTCGACTCACTCGTGCTGCACTGTTCCCCTCCTGCTGCAAAACTCCTGCTTCTCAGCCGCTTTTCAAAGGCTGGGATTATCCGCAAAGACTCACACATTAGTGCGTTGTCTAAGGTGTCACTTCCAGGAGCAACCCTTGCCCTGGCCAGTCCCAAGGCTCTGTGACCTTTATGTACTCATCTCTGTCCTCCATCTGTGGACCCTGATCTTGGGACCCCAGACCCTCCCAGTCCGTGGCCACTTTCCAAAACACTTCTGGTTGCAGATGGAAGGCTGAGATGTCAGGCTTGCCCACGGGTTCTGAACTTGGGACACTGAGCTCTGAGGACACCCCCTCCCCAATATCCTACCCTTGTTTTAAATGGGAAGCCAACAACCAATGCCTGCTGGGACTCCCCTGGGACACATCTTGGCCGCAAAACCGACGTGGCCCACAAATGGGAGCATAAATCCAGCCACCTTGCTCCGGCTTCATCTCTTGGCAAGAGGCAAGACGAACGGTCTGAAATACCACGTATCCAAGACTTCTGTTTGCTGAGGGACAGAGATTATCTTCTAAAAGATGCAAAGTCAGCACCCTGGCGATGGTTGCTTCCAGGACCCTGCATCCTTGGCGCCTCCTAGAGGGAGGGACTCCCCTAAACCCACGCCCTCCCCCGCTCACCCTGCTGTGTACCCCTTGCTTTCCGCGCGCTAGGAAAGCAGCACGATGCGTCCCCGCGTTGCTCAAGCATCTAAAACCTGCCCCCTGGTGGAAGCAGGTGGAGAATTGGGCCCTCAGCGTATCCATAAGCTGCTCTCTTTGGTGAAATGGGAAAAAATTCAGGCTGATCTGAGAAGCTACTTGGAGAACCTGGATGGGTGCCTAGACGCATTCCAGGACCTCAGTGTGGCGTATGTTCTTACCTGGAAGGATGGCTCCACCATCTTTGGCCAGACCCTCTCCAACACAGGGAAAAAAAAAAAAGAAGGAAAGAGGCGAGGCGTGCCCAGATGACGGCAGCCCTTCGGCGGCAGCCACTGTCTTCAGACGCCCGACCCCCAGCAACCGAAGCAGATCCAACAAGTGCAACTTGCGGTCTGAATTCTTTTCTTTCTGGCAAGACAATGACCAAGAATTTTCTCCCCCTGGAGAAACAAAACGATCTAGTCGTCCTATTTGCAGGACTTTTGAAGTTGAAAATACAAAAACAAAACAAAACAAAACAAAAGACCAATAAACTCACCATAAACCATTGGGTGAGAACTAGTGAACCTGCACGTGGTACCGGCATAAACGTTGCCAGGCTGACTCCCAGCTTTTCTGCCTCAGCACGCTACTTTCTTTTTTTATATCTTTTCTTTCTATATTTCTTTCTATATATTTCTTTCTTTCTTTCTTTAGACCCAGTGCCTTCAAAATTCTCCCCGTCAAGAGCAGTAGCCAAAGAGATACCAGACGGCCGCTCCTACACGTCTGACATCCTGTGAGTGCGTCTCACATCTAGAACCAAATTCCCTGTCAGAGTTGCAGCTCCGAGGGAGTCTGGGAGATGCTGACTTTCGCCTGCAGGACGCAGGGCCGCGGGGCGCTCTAAACGGGGGCTGACGTGTTCTTGTTAAGCAGATGCCCCTTATGCCCACCATCGGGTCTCAGTTTCAAAGCTTCCTCAGTAGCTTCAAGGCCCTCCCGGGGACTTCAGGCCAGCCTTCTACGCCCCCGGCATCTTCTGCTCCCAGTTTTGCTGCGAGTGCAGCCTCATCGTCTCTTGGGGAAGGTCCCTCTGCTTTAGACCCTGGAGGTTATGCTTTTAGCGCAACGCTGGGACCCGTCCAAAGAAGTCAGTCTTTGCATAACGTCCTTGAAATGATTTCCCGATGTTCTGTTTCAGGAGTTGCTTTCTAATTTTTCCAAGTAAACATAGTCTCTTGGAAGTCTTTTAATAGATTTAGCTGGAGTTTTTATTGTATTTTCAAGTACCCGTCACATGAAAAAATGTGCAGCTACCACTGTGGATACAGCTGTATGTTGCTTACTTCATAAACTCATAGGTTCCCAACTTAAGGGAAAATGATGCAAATTTCATCTGTGGCCTCACTGATTTTTCTGTCATTTTATGGACGGGGATCATATCTCTGTGGTTATGGGATAATTCCAGGAAAGACAGACATTTTTGAGGACGTTATTTTTTTCTAGGCAAAATGAAGCGATCGTGTTCAGTTCTACAAGGCACTGAGGCACAAGGGATTTGTTCAGTATTAATGGTTGCGGCAGCCGGTACTGACTCTCCCACAACGTGTCCTGGAAATTGCAGGCTCTCCTCTGGGCGCCTGTCCGTACAAGCCGTTGCCTTTCAGCTATTGCACAGAGTCGTCTGTTATTCTTGTGTAGATTGCATTCTTGATCGGTTTCCAAAATAGAGATCTCCCAAGAAAATGACCCAACACAGGATACTTATAATCAAGAAAATGAGGACCATTCAGGAGCATGGGTTTTTCCAAGGATGCTGGCAAATGGCAGAGAACAGGTCTAACGCTTACGTTATACGTATGATTAAATGTTAGGAGAATGGCATGAATATTGGCACACTGTCCCATTATTAGTTCCAAGGGCAAATTAGTTTCACTCCTAACTCTGCCACTGCATCTCAGTTCACGCCAGGAACCTCAGAGTTTCCTTGAGTCCTTTCTTTCTTCACAGCTCGCATCCAGTCCGCCAAGAAATCTTTTTGTCTGTACTTTCAAAATAGATTCAGCCTCCGATCATTTTTAAACTTCAACCCTGCTCTGGGTCCTTAAGATTTCTTGCTGGTCTTCATGTAAGAGCTCGCCAACAGTCATCTCGCTTCCACTCTTGCCTCTCCCACCCAACATAAGAGCCAGGTGACCCTTGTAAATCTTCACTCTTTTGTTCAATGTTCACTGTATGATTTTGCTAGACTGCTGTAACACAGTGCTGCAAACTGAGTGCCTTTAATTTATATTTACGTTTTCATGGTTCCAGAAGCTACAAGGCCAAGATCAAAGTGTTCGCAGGGTTGGTTCCCTCTGCAGGCTTTGGGAGAAAATCTGTCCCACGTCTCTCTCCTGGATTCTGGGGGTTTGCCAGCAGTATCGATACGTATCTGCTTAAGAAGCATCACCCCCATTTCTGTCCCTTTCATACGGCAGCCTCCCTTCGTGTGTCTCTGTCTCCTGATTTTCCCTTTTGATAAGAACACTGGTCAGACTAGATCAGTGCTCACCCTAATGATCTCATTGACAATGATCTTAGTTCCAAATAATGTCACATTCTGAGGTCCTGGGGGTGTTGGGGCTTCAACATATGAATTTTAAGGGGATACAGCCCAACCCATCACACCTATCAAGGCTCGCCCTCTTGCACAGAGCAAGAGCCAACATCCTTACAGCGGCTTTAAGGTGACACATGACAACCTGCATCTCCACTCCCCCTCTAACCTTCCTCTCCGAGTGAGCCCTTCGCTCTGCCCTCTCACCTTGAGGCCATGGCACTGGCCTTCCCTCTGCTGGCAGGAATCTTTACTCAGATGGTACATGTCTAATGTCTTTGCTTTGTTCAATGTTTGCTTAAATGTCACTTTGATGATAAACTTACCCTGAAATAAAGTTGAAGCTGCCATCCCTCTCTGTGAATTTCTAATACCCTTTATCCGAGTCTGTTTTTTCTTCCCCAGTGTTACTAAATTCTAAGATACTCTATTAATGCACCTTTCCTTTAAAAATGTCGTTTAGTGTTTTCCCCTTCCACAAAAAAAATGTAAAATTTTGTTTACTAATCTACCCTCAATATTGATTACAGTGCCTGGCACATAAAAAGGGACCAATATAAATGAATTTAATGTCATATCAATGGTCCTTAGTGAAATAAACAACAAGTATCATGTCACAATCTGATCAAGGCTAAGGTGTCATTTGTCCACGGTATATGTATGTGGACAAGAGGGTCCATTCGCATCAAATCTGGATTTGGGACCCGGACATCATTTGGAATTGCTTTCCATTGTAGAGACAGGCAGCGCGTTTGCAGCAGTATCTAAGAAGGGGTCCTATTAAGCAATCTTTACTTGGAGCAGAAGAAACATATGTGGCAAGCAGTAAAGGATAGAATTTAGCAAAAAATTCACACAGTAAAAAATTGGTTCACAATAATTTTCTCTTTTATGGAACTGGGTCTCAATGCATTTGAACTGATAATAATTCCCAATAATTAATGATTGATACAAAGTCGCCTGAAAAATTAGAACAGATGGAAAAGTGAATGGAAACTGTGGAGCTGAGTCACACTGATGGTAGAGTGATGGGCAGAAAAGCCCTAACTCCTGCTGCTGCAGCATCGGAAAACGTCCTGTTTCCTCTCCCTCCTGTGTTTTATTGACCTGCTCCATGCGATACCCAGACACTTTTCAATGACTTGGCCTCCCCTTTCTTTTCCAGTTTAAGATAATCAGAAACATTTCTATTTTGTTTCTGAACAATTAATTGTTTTTTTTTAACCTCACCCTTTTTTCTTTATTCAAATTTTCATAAACTTCCATTCAATTTTTTTGTTTTTTTAACATTTTTTATTGATTTATAATCATTTTACAATGTTGTGTCAAATTCCAGTGTTCAGCACAATTTTTCAGTCATGCATGGACATACACACGCTCATTAATTGTTTTTATTAACATTTTAAACACACAGAAAATAACAAAGCGAAAGCCCGCGTTGCTTGGCGAACTCCACCGTTTCATCTGGAGTCACGTCAGTTTTATTTGTCGAAGTGTATAATTTATAAATATAATTGATCTCTGCTTCACACATGTAATTCAGAAATTGAAGCCGAGGCTCCTCCGTAAGCACTTTGGTGGCCCCGCGTCGCTACCTTCTGGTCTCTGCTGTTGCTGGAAGCCTGGGACCAGCTTTGCGTCTCTTTTTAGGTAACGGGTCTTGACTTTCTTGTCATTGTCAGGATTCTTCGATCTCATCAAGACTGTAGACATTCTAGATCTCTCAGGTATGTTATGCTCCTTTATGTTGCCCAGAAATGTGTGCATGCAGAGTTTGAGAATTTATGTTTGCCATCAATTCTGGGAGATTTTCGGTTGTGACTTTCAAGATCTCCTGTCCTGTTCCTTCTACTCTTTCTCGTGCTAATGCCAATCGCACACTCCGTGTCTCATAACTTGTCCTCTTGTCTCTTTCCGTTTATTTTTCTTTTGCAGTGATTATATATTTTTTTCTTTTCTAAAACCATCACCTCTTTCTTTTTCAAATTTTCCCTTTTGTTCTTCTCCGTATGTAGGGTTTTTCTTCAGGGTACTTATTATCTTTGAGCGCCCTGATCCTGCATTCTGAGATGCCCGATGCAGCCACAGCGAGTCATTTCCTCCTGCCTTTCGCGATGTTGTCTCGTGGACTTATGTTTTGGAGAGAAGTTGAAGATGACCGTGCCCTCTGGACTGAGGTCCTGGAGCGCCTCTGTTATGGGTTACACGTCTGCTTCCTAAAAAGCGCCCTGGTGATGTTATCTGCCTGTAACGAATCACTGTGCTCATTTCTCATCTTCAAGACTCTAGATCTGTGTGTGTGTTGTAAAGTCATTCCTAAACTTGATAGATGCCTATGCTGTGGAATTACGTGTTTTAGGAGAAGCCTTCTTTTCCCAGTGAGAGTCCAGACAGACGGACGAGCTTCCTTGTCGTCACCCAGCAGTGGAGGATGATTCCTTCCTATTTCCCCATTTCTCTCTGGGGACAATCCAGCTCTGTTCCAGCAGCTCAGTTCCGACTGTCTCCCCTACCCTTGTCACTCAGCCCAAAGCCCTTGGGTCACCGAGACCCATACTTTCCTCCACTCAGCTTTCCAGGGAAGCCACACGATAGGTTTCTATACTTAGATGTGTGACTTTGAGTTACTTCTTTCAATTCTGGTTGGTGTTCCTTTGCCTACACTTTCTCTCTTTTTCTTAAGATCTTAGTTATCCTATTAAACATTTTTATTATATATTTTTCCCAGCATTTTTCATATTCCTTGGTTCTCCATCATGTTAGTTTTCATCTTGAGAATAGACAGGACATAACATCCATGTCTGGGTCTAGTGCTGAATATAGTTAACCTTCCATCTTCAAATTTTATCCAAGTAAATAATGTTTCAGAAAGACAGGACTATCTAATAAATTGACCTTTCTCTTTAACAGAGGAAAATAAACTAATTTCATGCCTTTAATTTTGTTTTTTTCCCGTAGACCTAATTCATCTGTGTTTGTAACATCTGGAGCAGCCTCTCCTCCTTTAGCATGCAGAAGCACAAGCTGGACAGGCATCATTTATGGCAAAATCATTCTGTGCAGGTGAAGCTCTAGTGCAGCTTGGCGAACAACAGATGGCATTATTTGAACAAAGAGAACTGCTGAGTGAGACACTGATTCTCTCTCAAGAGTAGTGACAGACCGAGAGTCTTGGCTTAAATGGGACCCTGGTGACTGGAATTCATAAACCTGGACAGGAGAGAGACTCAGCTCCTGCCAACTGCATAAAACACCTTTAATTACAGTCACATTGCTAAAGGTTAAATAAGCCCCGTGGAAGCAAAAGTAAAAAGAGAATGATAAATATTTCATTTTTAAAAATCTGATTATCACCATCTTTGGCTCGATAGTGTGAAAATCCTGGGGTAAACGATACAGAAATAAATAATAGAAGTGCATTAAAGTTGAGAAAAAAAGGAAGCCAGACTCTAAACACATTTAATTCTAGTAGCGAGTGTTTCTGGCTTTACTTTTAAAACCTGGCTCTGTCTCAATTCTCATGTCTCCCACTGGTTTGACCTGAGACGCGGCCATTTCTCACCACTCGCATTGAAACGGCCTCCCCTGAAATGCTCTCAAGCACCATTCTCTAGTCTGTTTTCAACGTAAAATCTTTTTGTTTGTTTTACTTTTAACTTTCAAACAAGAATAAAAAAAGGGAGACTAGAAGAAGCCACCACGTGTCCATCAGAAGCTTCAACCATCACCAGCATCTGCCAACCATGTTCCACAGCCCGTCCTTCCCCGTTTCCCACTTTCCTAGGAATTCTTTGAAACTGAAGGTCAGATCAAGTTATTCTTCTGTTCACAACTTTCTAAAGGCTCCCAAACTCAGAGAAAGGAGTAGACGCCGTAACACTTTCAATGGCCCACACTCCGTGCATAATTTTCTACCACCGGCCCTTCTCGAGTCCCACCCGTCTCCTCGCTCTGGGCCTTTCCGTCGGCCTCCTTGTTCCTGTAACATATTGTCCTGAGTCCGCCTTAGGCACTGGCACTTTGAGCTCACTTGCTAAACACCTTCTCTCCTCCCCCACCTCCTCCCCTCCACACAAACTGGTCCCTCCCTCCGCTCTTTTCAGCCTTTGCTAAATGTCACTCTTAAGTGAGGACTTTTCTGGGGATTCTGTTTAAAATTGTAATCCATCCCCAGCCACCTGCCAGTGCTCCTTGTCTCCCTTACCTGCTTCCCTTTCCATCGTTGCACAGTTTTGTTTACTAACGGAGCCTCTGTGCAGACACACACGTAGCCTGGTGTGTAAGAACACTTCATAAACATTTCTTGAATGTTAACATTGACTATAGATTGCAACGTCTTGGATGACGTTGGAATGCTCAGCATGTTTTAATCACTGAGGTGACATGCTACTTTTATATATTTTGAAAACTCTTTCAACACGCAACTGTGTTTCAACCTAAGATGTGAGCGAAAACTTCCCTATTGCTTTTAGCCCCTGCCGACAGCACTACAGGTTCCCTGAAGAAAAGGGCTCCTTATGGGTGTGGTGTTTTCTTCTGGTTAATGTCACCAACGCCTGTGGTAGGAGGAAAGCATGATGTGAGGGTAAATGTCCAACAACCTGCTCTTTGGGGGAGAATAAAAGACCTGACTAGCTGCATCATTAATTTCAGAAGTATTTGTATGCACTGCCGCCACGGCCAGTTTCAAGCTACCAACACAAAAATCCCAGAATGTGGATTTGAGAGGAGCTGGACCATTTTAGAACATATCCTATATGTGTGTTTGATAGATGCAGGAATCTCAGGAACCTAGAAGAGGTGTCAGTAAGTGATGGGCTGTGGACTGAATCTGGCTTGTCATTTATTTTCCTAAATAAAGTTTATTGCACAGTGCCACACCAGTCCATTCAGCCTGACAGTTCTCAGGCTGCAAAGACTAACTTGGGCAGTTGTGGGCCCACAGAGCCCCAAATATTTACTGTCTGGCCCTTTACTGAAGACACTTGCCAACCAGTGGACAAGATTATAGTAAAATGCAATAAAGTAATTAAGTATTAATGGATTTGCTTATCTTTGTTTTTGAAATAATTTGTTGAATTATAAGTTCATATAATTTAACTTTTGATAATGGCTATGTTTAGCTCACAAAATTCCTGAAAATTAAATGCTGGCTTTCACAAGTCAGTACCAGTCAGATCCAACACACTGCTGGGGAGAGAAACTTCTTAAACTCATTTTCTTTAACAGACCCATATTTGCTGACCCAATAGTATTTGGATAAGCTGAGTACAATCATTAAAAAAATAAAATTTGCTTGGAAGACACATGTTTATGAATGTATTAATTTGATTAGTTCACAATACATTTCTATTAAAATATTTTTTGATATCATTTAGTCAGTTAGTCATTGAGTATTTTTTTTTTTTTGGACACCTACTAGAGGGTTTAGCAGTGACTGAGACAGGCAGAAGGTAAGGAGACAATATTTGGACCGAGAGTGACTTAAGTGGAATGAGATCCATGAAAATGTGGGAGTAGAGCAGTTCAACCAGAAGTAATGGCACGTGCAAAGGGCCTGAGGTAGCAACCAGTTAAACGTGTAGGAAAAAAAAAGCCATGACTCAAGTATGATGAGGAGACAAGGCTGAGAAAAGAAATGAAGCCTGAAGAGGAAGTAGAGGACTTGCAGGCAATGAGTTTCAGTTTTTTCTTAGTATAATCAAAACTGGCCATTAGAAAATGTAACACCACATTGTGGCTTACATTATATTTCTATTGCAAAAGAGAAATAATAACACTCTGACCTCTTAATGGGGAAAGAGAAGAATGTCTGCTACATATTCACCTCACTTTTTCTTCAATAAGTTAGATTTTCCTCCAAAAATTAGCATTACAATTATGTAAGTAACGGGAGCTTTTTCCTTCTCCTTTGTTCTTACTTTGTAGCCCAAAAGTCCAGCTGAGGATTTTCCTCTGGGATATAATCTCAGTTACATATTTGTGTTCCACACAAATAATCCATATTGTTGGGTTTTGCCTAGAGTTGGCCTGAGAAGGGGTGTTGTGGGGGAAGAAACTGCCAGGAGCATGAGAGGTGACAGGGCCAGGTGAGGTGAGAGGTACATGGAAAACAGTGCCAAGACCTGACTTCTCTTCTGCAGTGTAATCTCAGGGAAATGCAGGATGCTTCTGTCTTTAATACCCTTGCTTATTTATATAACATTAGTAATGCAAGTGCAGGCATCCAGTTTATAAGCGTTCCCTAACCCTATCTCCCATCCCTCAACTGCAGCGACCGACTTTGTGTGTGTGTGGGCAGTGGACACTTCCCCCGCGTGTTATGAGCAGAGTGAGCTTCCGTGGCTGTCCTCCATGGCCTCATCTGCTCTTGTGCCCCCTCCTGTGGTCGGTGGTCCACACTGTCCAGTACCGTGTCACGGTGTCCATTAAGAGTCCAGTTCAGCACAGGTGAGCGGTCTGATTTCTGGTCCTGATGCTTCCCAGCTGCTCACCCTTGCTGGGCTGCCATTTCCTCACATGTCACGTCACAGATTTGTCGTGTATATTAAACGACATGCAGGTCGTGCAGTGCTAACTGAATAATAAATGCTTGTGTATTTCTTTCAGGTAAAAATACGGCAAAGTCACAGGTTTCACAGAGCCCATATAAAAACACGGACAAGGTCAGTATCTTGACGATAATAAGAAATAGACAACATTCTTAGGGGGAAAAAAAAGGGCATGAAAAAGCTAAAATAACATGTTTGGGGAGTAGGAAGAAGTTCAGTTCTCCTAGAGTAATGGCTCTTGACTGTAATTCCCATTTCAGCTCCGCTCTAGAGCATCCTTTTCAGTTCTTCCCAACCAGCCCATCAAGGGAAGTTCCCCAGGGCTCCCCGCGGTGGTGGAGACAGCCGGGTGCTTCGAGCCCTCTTCTGTCTAACAAAGCAGCCACTCAAGCACATGCGGCCGCTGAGAACTCGCGTCTGCTGCAGCTGAAGGTCTGAGATTTTTCTTCAGCAGTTTTATTGAGGTACAAATGGTCTGCCAGGAACTGCCCATAGTCAATGTGTGCAATTTGATGCATTTGAGCTGAAAGTCTGAGTTGCAAATTTTACTTTGTTTCAATTATTTTGCACTCGACTTTAAAAACTGCTATGCGATTCAGGAATCGGAAACCTTTAAGGTCTGAACAACTTAGGTATAAGAATCTACGTTTTTAACTGTAAATTTGTGAAATGTAAGTGTACATCTTCCTCAAGTTTTCTTCTTTCTACTTAATTTTTTTCCTGTTTGCTCTTCTGACTGTTTAATTTCACATTATCTGTCCTCGAGTTTACAAATTCTTCCTTCTGATCTAAAATAGAATCATAGAAATAGGGGGTAGATGGTGATTGCCAGGGGCTGAGAGGAGGAGGAAATTGGAAGTCACTGTTCAATGTGCAGAAAGTTTCAAGATGAATAAATTCTGAGATCCGCTGTACAATATTAAGCCTATAGTTAACAAAACTGTATATTAAAATTGTAAAGAAAGTAGATCTCCTAAGGGCTCTTACCTCAGTAAAAAAATTAAATGTAATTGGTATTACAGTAAAAAAAGTTGTTTAAATTGACGTATTCTTTAAATGTAAAATACACATCAGACTTTGAAGACTCAATACAAAAAATATTGTAAAATAGGTCATCGGTAGTTTTAACATATTTATTATTTATGGAAATGATCATAGTTTGATACTTTGGGAGAAATCAAATACATTAGTAAAATGTCATCATTGACTAAAAATGTTTCTTTTTACTTTTTAAAATGCTGCCATTAGAAAATGGGACACTATGATGTGGCTGATGTGATATTTCTGTTGGGCAGCCCTGCTCTAGCCCTTCCTATGAGGATAAAGAAGAGATTTTACAGTCCATGGGCTTTAATGGGCTGGATTTTTATGCCTTTGCAATTGAACTGGGAAAGTTAAGCTTTTAGTTCCAGCTGAGATCAGAATATTCTCTATACATGTTTCATGGAACAAACAATCTTTAAATCTGAAGAATGGTGAAAACTATCTAATTCATCTTATCTGATAAAGAAATCCACAGTAACACCAGCAACATTCGCTCCACCATTGTTGAAACAAAGCGAGCGAGAAGTGAATAACAATCTCAGAGCTTAGCTCATTTCATTTTATATCAGTAAAATGCTAATTTTTGGAAATGCCTAATTTGTAATAAAATATTTAACTTTTAATTATTGTTCCTTCATGCTTAGGCAAAACTAAGAGTTGATTTCTTTCCTTCTTTATGTAACTTTCCTTTAATGTAGCTATTGTCCTTCCCTTCTCTGAATCATGGGTATAATGACATTACAGTATCCGTTACAAGCAACCCATTCTGTCACAAAGCAAGGTGCCTTCTCCTTGGGCAAAGCTTACATAAACATTTTGATCCTTTGTCCTTGTAAACCTCCTTTGGCAAAGCTTTCATTATCTGGAAAATCCCATTTTTGTATATCATTTTTTGTTTTGTTTATTTCCTTAATGGTAAATAAGAGTCTTCTTAATCATGAGCTATTTTATTTTGCCTCTGATCTGTGTTGGTGATTTTCCCTGTTTGGTTTTAAGGTCTTCGTTATGATCATGATTCTTCTTTATTTTCCATTGATATTCCCCCAAATGTTCTTTTTAAAATGAATATATTTATTATTGAACTATACAATAAAACACAATACATAGTCAGTTCTACTGAAGTATACAATAAGATACAGTAAAATACATAGTCAGTTTACAATGTTGTGTCAATTTCTGGTGCACAGCACAATGCTTCAGTCATACATGAACATACATAGCTTTGTTTTCATATTCTTTTCCACCATAGGTTACCGTAAGATACTGAGTCTAGTTCCCTGTGCTATATAGTATGAACTTGTTGTTTATCTATTTTTAAAGTAGTTTGTATCTGCAAATCTCAAACTCCCAATTTATCCCTTCAAGCCCCTTTTCCCCCCAAGTAAACATAAGTTTGTTTTCTATGTCTGTGAGTCTTTCTGTTTTGTAAATAAGTTTGTCTTTTTTATTATAAATTCTACATATAAGTGATATCATATGGTTGTTTCCTTTCTCTTCGTGGTTTACTTCGCTTAGAATGAAGTCCATCCATGTTGCTGCAAATGGCATTATTTTATTCTTTTTAATGGCTGAATAGTATTCCATTGTACAAATATACCACAGCTTCTTTATCCAGTCATCTGTTGATGGACATTTAGGCTGTCTCCATGTCTTGGCTATTGTAAATAGTGCTGCCATGAACATTGGGGTGCAGGTGTCATTTTGAAGTAGGGTTCCTTCTGGATTTATGCCCAGGAGCAGGATGACTGGGTCATATGGTAAGTCTATTCCTAGTCTTTTGAGGAATCTCCATGCTGCTTTCCATAGTGGCTGCACCAAACTGCATTCCCACCAGCAGTGCAGGAGTGTTCCCTTTTCTCCACAGCTTCTCCAGCATTTATAGTTTGTGGACTTTTGATGATGGCCAATCTCACTGGTATGAGGTGATACCTCATTGTAGTTTTGGTTTGCATTTCTCTGATAATTAGTGATATTGAGCATTTTTTCATGTGCCTATCAACCATTTGTATGTTTTGTCAAAACATTTGTCAAAATTCAACATCTGTTTGTGATTAAAAAAAAATCCCTCAACAAAGTTGTTGTAGAGGGAAAATATCTCATATAGTAAAGGCAATTTATGACAAAACCACAGCTAACATCTTCCTCTGTGGTGAAAAGCTGAAAGCGTTTCCTCTAAGATGAGGAACAAGACTATTCTTGCCAAGACTATTTAACATATTATTGGAAGTCCTCGCCAAAACACTCAGATAAGAAAAATAAATAAAGACATCCAAATTGGATGGGAAGAATGAAAATTGTCACTATTTGCATATGACATAATACACTATATGGAAAAACCTAAAGATTCCACCAAAATCAATTAGAACTAATAAATAAATTCAGTGAAATTTCAGGGTAAAAAATAATACAGAGATGTGTTGTATTTCTATACACTAATAATAACTATTAGAAGGAGAAATTAAGAAAACAATCTCATTTAATCAAATGAAAAGAAAAAATACCTAGGATTTAATTTAACCAAGGAGACAAAAAAAAAAAACTGTATGACATTGATAAAAGAAATTGAAGACAACATAAATAAATGAAAAGATATATATTGTTCACTATTGCATGAATTAATATTGTTACAAAGCAATGTGTAGATTCAATGCAATCCCTATCAAAATACCCATGGCGTTTTTCACAGAACTAGAACAAATAATCCTAAAATTTGTGAACCACAATAGACCCTGGGGAGTCAAAGGGAACTTCAGAAAGAACAAAGCTGGAGGAAGAGCAAAGCAACCTTGAGAAAGAACAGATATCATGCTGCCTGACTTCAGACTATATTGCACAGCTCTGGTAATCAAAACAGTATGGCACTGGCACAAAACAGACACATGGATCAACAGGGCAGAATAGAGCGCCCAGAAGTAAATCCACACACTTATGATCAAGTAACCCATGACAGTGGAGGCAGCCATGTGCAATAGAGGAAAGACATTCTTTACATCTTTACAAATTGAATTGGCACATAATATTCTATCTTGATATTGTTTGTTCTTAATGATATCAAATATTTTTTGTCAAATCTCTGCTGGCATGTGGAAGTATTTCTTAAAATTTATTATGACTGCACATTTTAATTAGGGTATTTGTCTTATGGATATATTTTACTGATTAAATATTTGACTATAAATATTTTTGTCAGTGGTACTTTGAATTCATATATCATTTGTCAATTTAATGTTTTGTTATTGTTAAAGTTTCATAGTTTTACTTGGTCAATTCTTTCTCTTTTTGAAGTTCTAATGTTTGTGAAAGTTTAATGAGATGATTGGTAAAAAGTCACTATAGAGAGAGTGATATTTAATATTCCAGGAAAGAAAAAGCATCAAGATCTATACAGTGGCCATATTTTATTACATTGTCATCCTTTACCGGATACCTTCACTTTAAACTAGAATGAGGAAGGACATTGAGTGTACATTATAAAAATCTTTTGTAGTGTTTTTATCTTTTCACGTGCATTTATTAAAAGGAGCTGTAGTCTAAGTTAATGTTCAACCATTTTTTAAAATTACTTTTGTTCATTTCTGGTCTTCTAAAATTCATAACAGAGTTTTGGTGAAACTATTTTATAGTGTCAAATGTCCCTTATTTGGGTGAAATTTGCATGAGCTAGACACAAGCACCTTCCACAGGCAGTGATGTTTAGAGATGGACGTAATCAATGTGTTTTTGCTTTAATTGCAGGAACCAAATACGTTTGGTTATACGTGAATTGTGTTCTTGAAGGTCACATGCAATAAATGAAATGCCAACAGAATATACAGCTTATAATTTCCTCTCTGGGTTATATCCTTGTTTTCAAGGCAAAAGAAATGAATGTTCCTATAAAAATGTAAGTTTGAACACATGCAACAGAATCATTTTTGTTTAATATTTTATAATATAAAAACCAATGGTGAAAGTTAAGATACTTAAAAAAAAGGCAAATGTCAATACTCTTGCAAATTTTACTTTAGAAAGTAATTATTTATTTTTATAAAATAAAAAATTATTCTTGGGTATAATACAGTTAACTTCTACCAGTAATTTACCTGATTCTCATAAACAAACATTTGTATCTTGTACCTTAATATTCCTATTATTCTTACTTTCACTAAATCCTTCATGTTTCTTGTCTTTATTATCCGGAGAATCACTGAGTTGAAGTGAGAAATGTCCTGCTGAGATATAAGGTGAAAACTAAAAAAGGGTTTATGGAATCCACAGGAGAAGAGTTGTATTAAGGAAAAGTGGACAATAATCTCCAATTTTATACAAAGGTGAAAAAAAAGTAACCCCTGAAAGACCCTATTGGACTTAAGACTTTGGTCACTGGTCCCCCTGAATCTAATACTGGTTATCACGGTCACCGCCATGAGAATAATCTTTTAAAAATACGACTTAGATTACGTTACACCTTCGCCTCACCAGCAAAACCCTCCAATAGTTTTCCATCTCCAGGACAATGTCTGGACTCCTTGGCTTTACATGTAATGAAGTCCACTGTCTGCTCACGTCTCCAACCTTATTCATCGACACTGGCAAGTCATATTTTTTCTTCCGGTTCCATCAGAGCTATGTCCAGCTCCTCTGTTAATACCAATGTGTCCTCCTCATTCTAGTCCACCTTAAAAATTCATCCTCCAGACCCTGCTTGAGGGGGTCCTCATCTGTAAAGCTCTCCCTGATACCCTCAGGCCCTGACAGAGTGAATCATACTTCTTTTGATGTCTTGGTACCACCTTCCACCCTCATCCCTCTGATTACACTGCGTTTGTCACTTCTTCAGTTACATCTGTCTCTCCTAATAGGAGGCAAACTCTTTGAGAGCAGGAACTGTGCCTTAGTAATCTTTGTATCTACAACACTTAGCACAATGCCTGGCACACGGTAAACATCTGATAAATATTTGTTGAATGAATCAAAAACAAATGAATGAATAAATACATAAATGAGAAAGTAACTGCTCTGAAGGACCTTGGGGAAATCAATGACTTTTGAAGCAATGCAAGTTATATGAACAGCACACACAATTTGATCGTCAATGTTCCTTTGCCACCAAATTTGATTTAATGTCAAGTGCGGAAAGCAGCTATGGTGGCTTATTTCTTTGACTAAGCATTTTGTGGGCCAAAAGAAAGCAGATGTGATCATTTCGCAGGGTATTTATCTTACAGAGGGCATTAAGGCTGTAGAGAAAATGCTATGAAATCACTCTTTTCAAAGAACACAGAAGCAAATTGACGAGGAGTTCAGTAAGTGGCAATTTTGTAGCTGGCTGTGTTCCTCCGGTTTGTCATTGTCACTGGAGAGGTTGCCAAACCACAGCTCTATCCCAGGATGAAATTAAATATAATTTGATTAACTGAAAATATTTAAATTCACAAATGCATACAGACACTTATTATAACTATATTCCAAGTTAAAATACCAGGTTGATTGCATTCCAGTCATAAATTAACTAATGTTATTATTAGCTGTCCCAGTAAAAGGGAATTTACATCACATCACACATTAAGTAACAGTCTCCAAAGACAAAAAGAATTCTAAAGATAAGGAAGTAGTCTCTTTTTTTCCTCTAACTCTGTCATTAACAAAAAAATGAGAGAAGCAAGAAGAGTATATACAGAAAATTTTAAAAATTGCATTGATAATATAAAAAGAAATGTTAATTATGTGAAGAATTACAATTAATATGGAAGCAGACATGGATGAAAAATAAAGGGCTTCAGGGTCTACTCTTTCTCTCCTTTTGTTATTCCTAACTAGTATTTTTAACTGGAATCAATGAAGAACTTAAATGTAGTAAATGCTGAATTCCTTGGCTTATCAATTTGTTCTATTTTTGTCTTAACTAAAGCTTTTGTGGTAGAGATAAAGTCTCAGCAAACTGCATTTTCTCCTTTCTCATGGATAAGTGCAGGGAAAAGGATGCTGCCTGTCTTGGGGGTCCTTGCAACCTCTTTCTTATGAAAGGTGAGGAAAACCTATTCTGCCTATCCGTATGATAAATTGCAATGTGGGAAGATAATTGACTGAAATACTAACGTGTGTGTATTTTTTCTTACGGTTCTCTTCCCTTCCTGTCAAGAAGATAGATGGCCCTTCTGACATCCCTGCCCGTGAGAGTGGGCAGGTCTGACGGGGCGCAGGGGCCACGCGTATGGAGGGAAGGAAAGAGGCAGAACGGAAATGTAATTGTTGGGTATTTCAGAGACCAGGCAGGAACTGAGGTCTTCACATTCTGTAAGGAAAGAGATCTCTGTTCCAGGCTCAGGACCCTGGAGAGAAGGTGCAGTCTTGGAAGTGCGAGGAAATGTGTGCGGTGCCCCCTGGAGGTGGCGCTGTAATGTTTTGCTTAAGCTCATCATGGAGGGGGCACGGCTCCTCAGACAAGGAAGAGCTCTTTGACGATGCTCTCTCAGACGGGGATGATACCCATAGCAAATGTGGTGGGTTAGGGCCGTCTGTCTGTCTGTCTGTCTATCTTCAGGTAGGATGAAATGTTTCTAAAAGTTACTGAGTGTAGACAACCCATTGCTCTAATGAGAGGAAGTGTTGGCTTCAGATTTATTTGATTTGATTGGAATTAAGTAATGTGGCATTTCGTTGTCCCCATCAAGCTTGTGGAATGAGACCCCCCCACCCCCCGATAAGTGAACTAACAAGACTATTGATGGAGCAGGGGTGCTAACGCTGGGAAGACACGTGCTTGAGGTTTGGGGAGTGCTGCTGCTGCCGGGGGGAAGCGTGGGGCTTGCTGGGGAAGAGGAAGTCACGCTGGTGCGATGAAGATGACAGGATGCCACGGAAACTTTTGACTCCGGGCGCTCTTCTTCTCCGAGACCATATGTTTCTGTTTCTTATTTCCAAACATTGTGTGTACCAGTTCCCTGTGATTTTGGACCCTCTTGGATTTCGGGATTCACAGCATTTCCTTCCAACATGGTACCTGTGTCAGACCAAAGGACTTTGTGAACAATTTAGAAATAGTTTAGGACAGATTCCCATCAACTACATAGGACCGTCCTTACGAGGCACGTTGCCTCTTACCTGACCCAGAACTTTGGAATATGGCTGGGCAAAATGTCCACTCTGCCTGAGGCCATGTGAATATGCACAAATACATTGAAATAGATAAAAATATCACAGATATGCACATATGATTGTGCCTGTGAGTTGCCACATACTGAAAAATCATAATATATACAAATTATTAGCAATAATTATGTTGATATTTTCATTATTAGTCATATAATTTGTCCATTTAACTGTTTTTAAGGATTCCTGACAAACTGACATGATATAAGAAAAAATCAAACCTTTAAGGCCAAAAAACATAGCACCCCAACAGCTATGGATTCTAATAAGACCAAATTATTTATCTAGGTCATTTTTATTTGGCTGTGTCCATCTGGAACACCAATAACTCAGACCTACCGTGATCAGATTCATTGTGTTCAAGCATCAGTGTTTTCTAAATGCCTCAGTAGTAACTTTCTATTTTAGAGAATGGCAAAATTATATTGTGAGGATAATTAAATTCACATTCGGTAAACTTGATTCTATTCCAATATGTGTGCAAAGCTTACCATGTTCTAGGCGGTGAACTCAATGTTGGGGTTTCAGTGGTTAAATTTACAGATCATCCACTGTGGAGCTGGAAGTTTAACAAGAACTATAAATGTGACTATGATTATAAATTTAATCATAATTATAAATATACAGCAATTATAACTGTGACCGTAATTATGACTATAAATATTCCTATAATTACAGCATTTACTATTTAAAATCATTTACAACTACCAATAAAGGATACACAGAAGATTCTGGTGTCTGTCAGTCATCACCAGTGATTAGAGACAACCCTTAGAAGTGGATACGGGCACATTCCAGCTAGGGAGGACTCTGCTTGGAAAGAGGTTCTTCTTCCAAAAATGCCCTGTGTGTCTGTCCTGGAAAACTGGCTTCTTGCTTCAGAGTCGTCATTGTCAAACATGGATAACTTTTAGGTCTTGTTTGTTTAATTCCATGAGTAACCCCATGAGCTACTATGCAATAATCTCAGATCAGAATATTTTCTATCTGGAGTCTCTGTGCTAATAACAACGTACTTTCAGTGAGATAAATATTAACTACTTCCTGTGCAATGAGAGAGTTTTGAGTCTTAAGCAGGAAAAGAAGCATGTCCTGCCTAAAGTCAGAACTGAAAACGAATTATTTCCTTGAATAGCAGAGAGATACCTCTTGCGTAGCACAAATGAAAGTCACTCAGTAGCATCATTTGGGTGATACTTTCAATAATGTCTTCATTCCAAATATTTCTGAGGGTCACATGCACAGCTTGCCTTTATTTTAAGCTTCATAAACACAATTTGACACTTTTGACAATTTTGCTTATGATCTCTGATAAAAATGACACGCTTCAGGTAATTTAATGAAACATTAGTTGGTGTATGTTGGAAGTAAAACCCTGAATGCCACAGCAGTACACATGTTGAAAGATCTATTTGCTTCCAAGACAAAAACACCAAATGAAAGGGGAAGCAGATAGAGGTAACAGTTGAAAGTCCAGACATGACAGTGATTAAAGTTAGAGAGAGAAAAAAAGTCATAATAATGATTTACAGTTGAAAGATGATTTTACATAGCATGCTTTTTCATGCAGCGAGCAGAAGAATCTATGAAAAATGGCAGAAGGCTGAGAAAAGCTTAAATGAGTTTTGAGGGAAGAACACATCAAGGAAGAGGGTAATTTGTGAACAAAACCTCAGGCTGGAAATCAAAACTGTGTCTGGTAGCAATGGATAGTCCAGTTTACATAGGACTTTATAGTGTATATAAATAATAGAATTCTGCCACTAGAAGAGATAACCCGTGAAATATAGGCGAGGTGCATTTACTCCGGATTATTTATAGCCACAGATGCTTGACTAAAGAATGTGGTTGTTTCTCTCTTGGTTACTGGGTTTTAAACTTGTATTTTGTTGTTCTTGCTATTTTTTAACTTGTAGTTCCAAAAGTCTCTTTGGAAAGAAAGTTTAAGCAGAGCCACAAATTGTAAGAGAGAAAGAGAGGGAGGGAGGAAGGAGGAGAGAGAGAGAAAGAAGGGGAGAGGGAGGCTGGTTAAAGCAACATTAGGAGATGAAGCCCTGCCTTCTTAGCCCCTCCCCAGATGGCCCTACGTCACACCAATGGAACTGTAGGAATCCACAGGACAGTTTGAAAATCACTACTCTAGGTAATCTGAAGCTACTGATCATTTTTGCACAGAGGCGTGTGGGAAGAAAATTTACTGCGATTAATGACATTAAACATGGATGTTCCAAGGTCAGCAGAGAAAGGAGAGTTCCCCAGTGGACTTCAGAGTGTCCTTCCCCATGGGACTAATTGCACCGGCTAACGCACCAGCTGCCAAAGAACAGCATCCCTTCTCTGACGGCTGCTCTTCAGGGCCACAGCGAGGGGGAGAACTTGCTATTGATTGTACTGAGGAGGAGGTAATAACACAAGAAAAACAAATACAGATAATATCAATTCCATACGCTTTGGGGTAGGAGATGCACCCTAATTTTATCAGGGTGTGGTTTGTTACGAGGGCCTTTTCCCCCCTGGCGCCCAGTCTTCCTCTGTGCGGTGGGTTTCACTTCGCTGCCCCCACAAGATGGCCCCCACCTGAACGTCTGTCTGCCTCAAAGCACAGAGAGCTCCAAGAGACAGCGACAGTGCCAGGGAATGAGAAATCGCACTGCTCTACTGCATACTGCCCACCTTCTCAGCTTCCAGGACTGAGAATTGATCTCACAACTGCAGAGAACTGCAGACTTTAATAATGGCTATGAACGACTTCATCTTACAAGTCCCGCACAGACTCACCATCCTCTCAATACGATGAAGCATTCCAAAAATGCCTTCAGCACACAAAACGCACATGAACTAGAAAACTTAACCCTCTTATTACACAGAGGCACAGAAGGCAGGGAAACTTTCATCCGGAAAAGGGCAAATGTCCAGACAGGCAGGAGACTTCACTCTGGAAAGAGGAGGCTGGCCAGAGTGATACGTCCAAGGAAGATCGGACAGATTCAGTGACTGATGATGCACGGGCTCAGAGGCTCCCAGCCCTGATGGACGGAAGTTAGTGATGTCACCTTTAAAACAAGAAACTCAGGGGGGTGAAAAAGTTGGTTTGAAACGTGAGTCTAATTTTAAGTATGTTCATGACTTTGAAGTATTGGTGAGAGATCCAAGCAAGAATGTCCTCCCAAAAACGGGAGATACAGAATGAGATTTCTTAAGGTAAGATAGGGCTGGAGGTTTAATTCCTGAAGATTTCATTTTAGAAAAGACATTGAATGACCTGTATCTGGATCCTCTAAGTAAGGCCTCTGTATCTAATGGTTTTGATCCATCTCTGTTGCCTAATTCATAATTTTTCATATCTACTTTCCTTACTCATTCAACTCATAGGTTTGCACATAGAAAGAATGAGTTTTAATTTAGGGCTTGGAAGGAACAAGTGTATTGACCATTGACGTCTATCTGAAAGGAGCAGTTAAGAACAGAAATTGCATGTTATGGCGATACTAGAGAAAATTGATTTTCACTTGCTAAGGTGAAGGGCACATTTTGGCTAAAAACACCTGTCACCTTAGCAGTGCAGTGGTAGCACATTCTTTACTCAGACTCTCAGAACTTTAGCATCCATCAACCCTGACAGCAAATTTCCAGGAATTTCCTAGGTCCTTGCCAGCTCACTTCCCCACTTTAATTAAGTGTTTCTACTCCTCTCCGTTTGTGGATTCAGGACTTTGAACTCTTTGTCACTAGTTTTTGGAAGTGATAGGGGACAAAGTAGTCTGTGACCTAGAAGAGCTTTGTGTTGGCATCCAGCTTCTTTCATATCCTGGCACTTGTGATTTTTAGATGGATTCCTGTCCTATACTTTGATGAAAATTTGAACACAGTAATTGGTCATTTGTCTCTTGCTTGCCTGCTAGATGACTGATTTCTGTGGTCAGCCTTGGACATATTAGATTCTTATAATAGTGACTCCTTAATGCTACCTTCTTTGCAATTTGGACAAAATAGGATTAAATAAAATTAGAGATTCTATTCTGGTTCAGAGCAACCATATTCAGAACTCATTACAGAGACTTGGACAGGTTTTAAGTTCACCCTGCAAAGCCCTTGGCAATCCCTTGGGTCTACACTGGAGCAGTGCTCCTCAGATTTCTGTGGTAATGGATCAGTTTTATTTACTTTCCACTCCAGCACAGATTGGTGCTTTTACAAAACACTGTACAACAAGAGAAGTTCACTAATCACATGCTTGCATGGCAGGGAGAGATCAGACTGGGATATGCATGTCTAAAAACTATTTTCCACTTCTAAAGCTGCTTCACTGCAGACCAGGAATGAACATTTTTTTGGACTGTACCAGTCCACGGGCCAACATTCAAGTCACGCTGGATTTAGAATACATGTAAGTGTATTGAAGGTCTATCAATCTTGAGAATGACTTATTTAAAGGTTAAAAAATAATAAATTACGTCTAAGAGCACTCAGGGCCATAAAGGTTGACCATATGACTAAATGTCATTGTTTAGCCAGTCCGTTCCTCTTTGTAATCCTTATCCCAGTATCTTTGAATAAAATAAAACAATAAACAACAATTACATCTCACACTGTTTACTGTATGTTTACTAGGCATCAAGGAGCAAGATAAGCAATTGAAGACATTATTGCATTTAATTTTCACATCAACCTTATGAAGTAAGTAATTTATAGACAAGGCTGAGGTGCACTGAGGTTAATTTATCTTTTCAAAGTTACACAAATTCACCACTGCACACGGTAAAACCAGCCAAAACACCTGCATTCCCCCAAATGAAAGTTAATTAGATTACAGCCTTGCCTGTTCTCCAGCCTCGAGAGGATACTCTGGGAATCACATTGGATTCATGGTTCCCGATCCCCCGTAACACATGTCGGCCGACTCATATTCCAGCCTCTCGGTCGTCATACTGTGTCCCTCTACGTACTGAGTATAGCTGTGGTTGACCCCACACGCCGGGCAAACTCACGAGACTGCAGAAGGTGCAGGGGTCCCGGGGGCTCGTGTCAGCCGTGAACCATCGTGGAGCAAGGAAGAAAAAAAAAAAAACGATAAATTTCACTTAGATTGTGTAATTGCTCTTAGGTTGGCAGAAGCAGATTGTGCAACATTTTACGGCAGCACTAAATTCTGCCTCTGTATCCTCATCTCCTCAAAGTGCGCTGAGCAGGATTGCTGCTTTCAACAGTTGATAAAGGGCAGGACCCTTAATTTGGGGAACTTCCCATTTCAGGAAAGTTTCCACACGGTGAGAATGAGGCTGCTTTTGGTTCTGCTTCACACGTCCCTAATTATGGACTAGACCTCAGCAGTGGTCCGGACCCCTGTGGTAAGTAACCAAGTTTCAGCAGGGAAATGAACATGATGAAAACAGTTCACTCCCCAGTTCTGTCACGGAGCTCTGGGAAGGTGTTCACAACTAGCAAAAGTGCGCACGTTTGCTGGGGCCCGATACTGTTCTGCTGGCGTTCTCACACACTCATACAGTCATTTTTAGCTTGGGGACACTAGTTCGTCCACTCTTCTGGAGACATTTAATTTGTGTTGGTTTAAAAAAAAACAAACATTTAAAAGCATAAATGTGTTCAGGTTAATTCTACACACACATCCCTTTTTTGTGTTTGTTTAGGGGTTTCACAGGGCAATCGATGAAGCCAGCCATGTGTATTTTAAATATGGCTTCCTGTGTTTTCACTAATTGTTGGCAGACTTGCAACGCACAACCGATGTAGCTGGTCGGTGCTTTGCTGATACGTGCAGCCAATCTGTGAAACACTGGTGCAAAGACAAAGGGACGCGCAGCGAGCAGGTGGCAATCAGGGAAAGGTTATGTTGTCCTCTTTTGCATTTTGTCACTACCTTCTGGTGTGTGGATAAATTAGAGGGTGTGTATGCGATGGCCACTGTCATCAAATCCAGTTGCCTGGAGTTGGGGTGGGAATGGAGGCAAATATACTAATGTGTGCGATTACTTGTGCATTCGTTATTATGCTTGTTAATATGGACTCCTCCCTTTCCTCTGCTTTGGAGCCAAGCCGCTCCTCATTTTTCTTCGCTGTGCCAATATTTTCTTTTTTAGTGTGTTTGGCATCCTTTCTCGTGTGGGGCATCATAGTTGCATTTAGATTTCCAACTCTCTCTCATAAATTGCAAACTATCTTCTGAAAAAAAGTCCTTAATGTAATATGTGTGTATATACACGGTAAAGCATAATACAATCTGAATCCCACTTGGAAGGACTGGCGGTCCTATTTCGGTTATTTAAATTATATACCCACAGATTCTTTGGTAATCTCTTCTTCAAACGCTCTTCCTAATTCCCCTCCCTTTAAATGTAGGCTATATTTCATGACACTCTCTTAACAAACAGAACGCGGCAGAAGAGAGACTGTGTGATGTCCAAGATTGGGGCATAAAAGATGCCATGTCTTTCTCGTCCCTCTCTTCGCTGGATTACCTCCAAGCTACCACATCCTTGGCCAACCACGAGAGATCCTGAGTTTGAATCACCCAGCTAGTCCCCTCCTGGATGCTTGACTCTCAGAACATGTGTCTGAAAATACACATTTGCTATTGTAAGCTGAGGTAATTAATCCGAGGGAATTTGTCTTGCAGTAAGAGATCCCTGGCGTGGCCACGCTTCCTTATGCTGGGCTGGACGATGCCCGAGTCTGTTTCATCCCTGGTGGCTAAGCCACGGCAACGCACTTAACCCAACCACAAGGAGGGGGGCAGAGTGACGGCAAGTGCACCACTCGACAGTGAAACCTGCCCAGGTTCTGCCCGCAGAGGCCGCTTACTTGTATAAATCATTGTACACGTTTGAAGTGTAAGTGAAAATACTAGGAAACGTGTCATTCTTCAATCTAGCTATTGTGTCTTGAGCATCTTCTACACGCCAGCTCCTTTTCTAGACAGTTTTGATCCCAAGACATGAAAAGCAAGTAGAACTGAGCCCCCACTTGGTAGGACGGTTTAGTTAAGGGATATGTAAATCCAGTCACAGTATTTCTGCTTAGAAAATGCAAAATGCATTTGCTATGGAATGCACCACAGATCCTTAAATTGAAGGAAAAATGGGAAGGTTTAAAGAAACCTGACTCTGTCTATCTGTCTGTCTGTCTCTCTCTCTCTCTCTGGGTATATGTATGGGTTTGGGCGTGTGTGTGAACTTAATTATTTGTGCTCAGGAATCATCTGCGTTTTTGCCGTTTCCTACTTCCTGTGGATGTGATGTTGGAACGGCTCCGTGTAGTCGCAAGGATGATAAAGGAAAATGAGCCAAAGACTAGCGGTCACGTGTCCCAGTTATTCTCCACCTCTGCCCTTGACTAGCTGTGTGTTTGGGGGGAGTCATGAGTGTTCCTGGGCAACCTTTATGCCATGGTCTTTTTCTCCTCTCTCTCTCCCTCAAATCGTTGCTGCTGAGCAGGGCAGGGTCCCACTACTCATAATTCCACCTGCTCTTCTGATTCCAGAACTCTTTGTTTGCTTAAAAGGAAGGTGTGGTTGCTCATAAATCTGTATGCTTTAAAGCATGTCTCTTGCTTGTCTCTTGTGTCCATGCTGCTTCCACCTCTTCTGTTTATCGGTGTGTACAGGTAAGTCCCTTTCCTTCCCTCCATTCTCAGTGAGAATCACACGGGGTGGAAAAGTTAACTGACTTGTGGAGATACGCCGTTCTTCACGGCCTTACCCAACACCACAAAAAAATGTTCACATCAATTGTAAATTGGATTTTTCATCTTCCATTTTCATTCTTTAAAATGGGGTCATGTCCCCTATGAGCCAATCAATCATCGCTAAAATTAAACATTCATTGCCAGTGGTCCTCATTCCTAAAGGTGTGCTGTGACATTGTGGGAAATCCTGCCTGCAGTCCGCGCCGTCATGTCCTTATCTATGAAATGGGAGTCGTGCTCCTGGGGTCCGTCATGTCAGTCGACGTGTTCCTGGAAACTGCCCTCACATTTGCCTGTCACTTTACCATTTACACACACACATACATAGTTCTGCATAATCGCCATCATAGTAAGGGAAAAGGTTTTGCACATCATTATATGTCATATTTCCTTCTTAGCTGATGAAGTCTTACTTATGCTGCTATTAGATAAATAAGATGTTGCCCACATGAAGTAAACGAGCCCTCACAATCCAGCGACCCAATTCTCAAGGACAATCAAGGGTAAAGTATGATGAGGCAGATCGGGCTGCAAATCAGGAACCACACATTTTAGAAGCAGTGAAACAAAAAATGACTGTTACACTTTCTCTATAAGGAGAAACCAGCAGAGTCTTAAGGTAAAGCGTCAATGCTGATAATTACGTGCAGGGTGGTTAAGTGAGGGGAAGACAGAGGCCAGACGGAAGTTGCTGCTCTGTCCCATCAGGCAGGCGGAGACTGAGGGGACAGTCTGCGAACAAAGGGTGGGAACCAGCCAGCCTGTAGGTTGCGCCAGAGCGCCTGGTGGGGCCGCCGCTGGCAGGACGCGACAGACGCCCGCGGCTGGGCCCGGCTTTCCCGGGGAGGAGTCACTCAGTTGCTGACGCTCCCCTCCCACCGAGGGGGGCTTCTCTTGTTTCACTTTTGCAATTTAAAAATTTATACTGAAATGAAATTCCATTACCTTCAATGCGGGATGTGCACCACCTTAAACGGCCATTAATCACGAAGGCTGGGAACGCAAAGGAGCGATTTCAAGGCTGCGTCTTCCAGGGATTGCGAAGAAGCAGGGATCCGACTCACCCCTGCAAAGAGCAGGAGCCAGACAATGGCCAGACCAGAAGAGCCCCCTATTTTGAGAACGTTTCTGTTAACATTTTTAAAATAAGTTACTTTGTAATTCAGAGCCTATGTGTTGAATTTGTAACGTATTATTTCGGGCAACAAAGGCAAACCTTCATTATGCGATGCTGTGTTACTTCTCCAGCTGGTACCGTTGTTGGAAAACTTAATAAGAAAAATGCTCCAGTTGGACTGAGCGATCTTGTCATTTAGAGTTTTCTCTTTTTCCTTTGATCTCACTCAATTACAGTGAAATGGAGAAATGCCTGGTTTGGAAGAACCTTGGATTATTTAGGACCTGGGGTTCACTACCCTCTCTGTGTGTTACATGTACTCTCTGTGGCACTTTTCAGGCAAGTCCACAGACATACATTACTGCACATAAAATAGATAAACAACAAACATCTTCTGTAGAGCACAGGGGACTGTATTCAATTTCTTATAATGACCTATAATGGAAAAGCATCTGAAAAAAAGTATATGTATGTATTACTGAATCACTTTGATGTACACCTAAAACTAACACTGTAAACCAACTACACTTCAATTAAAAAAATTAAAAAATAAAAAGTGAAACAAGTGTACAAATTCTTGTGCACTCCCCTCCTCAAGAAGAGGGAATTGAATTTCCTCCCCCTTGAAAATGGGCAAGGTTTTGTGATGGTTTTGAGCACTTGAGAAAAGCAATGCAGTATCTTTGATTTTTCTTTTTCTTTTTTTTTTTTTTTTTGCTTGAATGCTCACTCTTCAAGGTTTCAGCTGTTGTGGAAGCAGTTTGGCGGCATCTCCATGCTGACATACGGGACTGCCCACCTTAGGAGGCTGCACTGAGGATTCACAAACAGGGACTCCAAGACCGCAAGAGGATCCAGTGGTGTCTGGTCATGCCCTGCTGTGCTGGGACCCCATAGTTCTAACTCTAGTCATTCTTCAGCTAAAGTTGGACGAGAGACCCCAGTTGTAGCTAACCACTGAAAGTTCTCTGAATTCCCCAACCACAGAATTCCACAGAAAGAGCAAAACTGGAAGAGAGAAGAGCGCTGTGGGCCCCCTACTCAAGGACGAAAATCCTTTCACACCCCTGCCTCTTGGTTTTGAAACAGATGCAGTCTCCCAGGGCTCCCTGCGTCACGGAGCAGCTCACGCCGCCAATGACTCAGACGATAGAGTCAGACCCTCTCGGCGTCTGATGCACGCCCTGAGGCGTCTTATTCTCAGACACCGTAGCTGCCACCAGAGGGGGAAAGCTGACTGCACGATGGCCAGACGGCAGCCACGACACAGGCTGCTCCAGCTTGAGCAGGACGGGGTCTGTGCCTAGCGCACTTCCAAGTAGTGGCCTCTGGAGAATGGCAGTGACAGTATTGTTCATGATAACCTACATCTCTGTGGCCATCAAAGCCATTGTAGCTTGCTCGGCTCATATGTGTAAGCAGGCAACTAAGATTGTCAGCAAAGAGATGCTGCAGACCCACATTGACGCCTTCCACTCTGACAACACGGTCCCCCACATCAGCATGAAGATTCTACATGAGGTGGACGTTGGCCCCTAATCCCATGGGAATGAAACGCTGCCTGGCAGTGGAGGTTTGTAACCAGCTTGCTTGTCCCTTTTCTGTTTCTTCTGTTTCCTCAGATGAAATCACTAGGGTACGTTTAACTTAACTTCTGATTTTTGCTTTACTGAATGTACCCAATGCCTTATCTAACCTTTCATTCCTTTTCTGGATTAGAAGGAGTAAGAATGAAGAATTGAATAGTTAAGGAATGACTGACTCCTTACCCCCAGCTCCCCCTTTAGCAAATGTGCAGCTGGACCATGTGGCCAGGGTAGCACCCAATTGAAATCAAACCACACAAACAAGATAGCACCCAAAAAGGACCAGGAGTCAGCAGGTCTGTGCACAGTGGAAAAAGGACAAAGAACCTGATCTCCTACGTTAATGATTAACTAAGGTCGTCTCCCCTCTTCCCTTTAAAAACAGCCATGGCTGAGCAGGATCTTTAGAGTCGGTCTCCACATACGAGTCCGCCTTCTCCCCATATCACCAGCTCTCCGATTAAAGCAACTTTCCTTTCTGCCAACATTCCCTTCTTAATTATTGGCTTTTGAGTGGCAAGCCTCCAAATCTGAGTTTGGTAACCAAGTGCCTGCAGTTTTTTTAAGCCACTAAGTTTTGGGGTGATACGTTACGTAGCAATAGAAAACCAGAACACACTCTTAATCTCAATAAAGCAAAGATGTTTTCTTTACTGCAGGAAGGGTGAGAGTTGCAAATACATGCATATTATCTGACGCAAAGCAGGTGCTCAGTAAATTAAAGCAGTTATACCAGCAAAATTTTAAACTGTATGAACTCTTGATAAATAGATGAAAACAATCTGTCCAAATGCCATTCTTTTAGAGTAACAGGCATGCAGTTCTCCACCACTGAGTTGTTTAAATTGAATTTGACTTGTCTAAGTTAAAGTAAATCTGTCTCCAGCCAGCAGTGCCTGGGTTGGGAAAGTGGCTCATTCTCAGGCAGTTTGGGCTTCCTCTCTATCTTGGATAATCCAAGAACCACGGAGAGAGCGCCTTGTTCTGAAGGGCACTCCCCGTCTTCGTCAGGAAAGGCCCTGAATGTCATTGCCGTGTTCTTGGAAATTACATCTCTTGCAGCGCTTCCTATCTCTGTCTAACGGGGTTGCCCATTGCGGGATTCTGCAATACTCCCTCACAGTGGTCCTTCCCATTTCCCACAGGTCCTCCTCCCCTGGAATGGTTCCTTGAGGTACGACCTTTTGTGGGACCCATAATCTTGGTTCCCTTCTCCACAGAGGCAGCTAATCTAGTTTTACTCAACGTACCATTCTTTGCTCTGCTGTTCTCTGAGAGGACCAGCTTGGAGGGCGAAGGCCAACTGCATGGTCCAGCCGTGGAACGCAGAAAGATGGAAGAGTCCCTTTTTGGTAGAAGCGATCCAAGTGCCATATCGTTTGGTATAATGTCAATTCACTGCATATTTAATAGTGACCATTTCACATTTCACGCTGTTCTCAAAATTAAAATTTATTCCACTCTCGCACTATAAAACAATTTTCCTATGTTTCTAACGTATTGGTTTTTGTGTCTTAATATATAATTATAAAACCTGGATGATTCCATAGAACATTTTTGGTATATTTTGTTGAAAAAGGCAAAAATAAAATATCATTGTGGTTCTACGGCTTTGATCAAATTACTCATTTATCATCATCTTTCATTCTATAAGCAAAAAAATATACTTATGCCTAAGTATATTTTATGTATATATAACCTATATGTGTCTACATAAACTTGTATAAGTATGTGTGAGTACAAATTCAGCACGCTGTGTCTTCCTGACACTGTACTGACTATAATGAGTGACCTCAAAAAATCATAACTTTGTCAGTGAATCTGAGACAGTAGGAAATAATGCTGTGTTTTATTAATCAGTTGTCCAGTTCCTGGGATGAATTAATTTGGATTTCAATGTTGTGCCACGCAGTAGTTTTACTACTCACCAGCTATCAACAATGGCTTAAAAAAATCTTGCCAAGATTTGATTTATCAATTCATCATTAAGAAATAATTTCTTGTCATTAAAGACTCGGAAACAAAGTTCATTATTTCCCAAAAGCAATATAAAAATTTAATACCTCGTTATGATTTGCAGATTGTTAGGCAATTTATTCCATTTTCTATGTTGGCCTCGGGAGAAAGATGTGGGCGTAATTGCTATTTACTGTTCTTATTCAGATTGATATATGTTTATTGAGTGTGGTTTCATGCAAAAATGAAGAGACAATAAAACTGGACCATTCTGTTCTCAGAGTCCCGGTGGAAATCACGCATTCATACAAAACAATAATTTCCAGACTTAAGGAAAAGAAAAGTTCCACATTATACACAAAACACTTGCTTAGAGTTCTAGAATTTGTGGAAATGCTGGCTTGAAAGTCCTCCTTGACAATAATTGCCTGGAAAGAATTTTGTTTGCCATTTTCCTCAGTGTTGCACGTGTGCAGTCTCGGTTACGTGCAATGGTGACAGTCACCATGGCTGTGCCGTCTTGGTTTCTAGTCAGAGTGAAAGGGGAAGGGAGCACTGAGACACGGTAACACACACTTTGTTTCCTAGCACATTATGTTTGAATATAATAGCGTGCTGTGCCTTTCTTCCCACGCTGGTCTGTTCTTCAGTCCCGTAGACTCGGATAAGGTTTGGTGTCCTTTGACTTCATGATTTTTTAAAATGAAGTCTGGATTTCCTCTTGTCTCTTCTTCTGGGTAAGTCTGACTGCTTTGTGGCATCATAAAATCCTGATGTAGTAGAGTTTCTTATTTTATTAGGGGGCAGAAAAACGGTAACTCGCTCAAGAGGAAAAGGCTAGTTGGTGGCCAAGCCAGAATTTAAGATTCATAGTTCTTTTCACCATAAGATACTGCCTTTTCCATAATATCAGTAGTAAATGGGAAAGACGTCACATAGTGGACTATTACCTTCTAAATGAACTCTGCCCGCAAGAGGAATCATCGTGGCTGGATGCGGCTGCTCCTGAGGGCACGCCATTGGATCTTCAGCTACCGTTTAGTTGCCCTACCTCGTCTTTGCCGGAGCTGCCAGACCTCCCCGAAGCTGAGCTGGCTTGATATTCCCCCCCCATCGGCTGGGCCCTGCCGGTTTCCAGACCGAACGTGACTTGGTGGTACCTCAGCAGCCTCTGCCTCTCATTGTGGGGATTTAACACAAACCACCGTCCCTGTCGTTGATGAGAAGCCGTCTTCTGCCATTCACCACGTGGACCTCCTGGAGAGTGGTTATTCACCTCTGAACTCTGACCCCCGATACTGCCCCTGAGTTTTGCACCTCCGTTTCACATATCATCACCGTGGTGTGCGACCTTCCAAACCTCCTGAACCTCCTTGTTATGACAATAGATTATTCACGCCCTGCGACCCCAAACCCGATCAAGTGGGCTTTGATCCATCAAGGCCGCCTCCCTGCTTAATACAAGAGCTTGACTTGCTTTCCCCCGACAGTCCACCTTTCTAAGCTCTGTAATGCTTATGACTGCCACTTTTTAAAACCCTCTTGGGACTTCATTGATCTGCTGTATGACATAGAGCAAAGCTCCTGCCATTCTCTTGGGCCGTCATACTCGTATATCGTTTTATGTTTTTCTGGGCGATGATCAGTTAGCCTCTCTTATGTAACAGAAAATAAATAAATGTGCTCCGTTTCTCTCCTGGGGACTTGGAGGAGTTCGCCAGCAGCAGCTACCGTGGTGTCTGAAATTCGACTTGTGTTAATTTTTTAATTAAAAATTAAATTAATTAAAATTAATTAATTAAAAAAATACTTTGCCAATGGCCAGTAACTTAGGTCAAGACATGGCTGACGAAATCTTCTTCTGCAATCTCTCCTTCTCTGCGTCTCCCCCTTCTACTGGTCCCCTAGATGTTGACAGTACCGTTCATACAAGCTCTGTATCTAGTTAGAGACATGCTGCCTGAGCCTGCTCCTTCCTTCGGCCTGGCTCACTCCCACACACCTTCCACGTCTCAGCGTAGATACTGCTTCTTGTGGGTAACGTCTGCTCCTTGAGTCTTCAGGCCAGGCTAAGGGCTTTGATTCCATACTCTCATCGCCGCTGCAGCGTTTGGTCTGCAGCAGTAATGTGTTACTTAGAAAACTTCCTGCTATCGGTGGAAAACCCAACTCGACTAGAAGAAAAGAGAAAGAGAATTCAGTGTCTGCTGTAACAGAAGAGTCCAAGTTTGGGGCCTGATTCGGGGAGAGCTGCACTCAGAAACATCTTTCCAGTAGGACTCTGCCTTCTGTTTTGTTGCCTTTATTCTCAGATTTCACATGGTCATCTGCAGCAACCCTGGGTTCCCATCCTCTCAAGTTCAGATCTGATGGCAACAGAGCCTACCTTTCTTCATTCCTGCAGTACAAGTCTCACGAAGACTCATCGACTCTGATCCTGTCACAGGCTCCCTGCAAAATTAATCCGCGGAATCAGGAGGGTGCGACGCTGTGGGGAAGCCCACCTGAAATACTCACCTGGGTGTTTCACACACAGGTGTGAGCAGAGACAGAAAGCTTGCAGGCAAAGCAGAAACACCGACAGACATTCCATCATTTGAGCTGGGCAGTGGGCGGTCCTACAGCTGCTCCAGGGAAAGCACGAGCAGACTTAGAACCAAAACATTACTGAGAGAACCAGCTCACCAAGTGCGGCGGAAAGTCTTCAGCACTTGTGGCCAGAAAATGGCAGAAAAGAAGGAAATGTTAACCACATGAAGGCTTTATTTCCTGGCATGCCTTTTAAAGACTTGAGCAGTGATGCTGAATTAGGGGAGACAAGCTGACCCTAGAGCAAGGTCCTTATTATATATTTACAAAGTCTGGAACACTGAGGGAAAACCTTTTATTGCAAATAAAGGCAAAATTTACTTTTCGTGACATATTCCTTCCAGGACAGCTTAATGAACTCTTAATACAGTTTAGTTATTTGTTCTATCGTAAACTCAATATTCCTAGAAAAAAAAATTATTCCAATAATTGAATTCTGAAGAAAGCAGTTTATAGATATCTACACGTAATTGCAGGCTTGAGAAGGACAAGGAGATTCTTAGAAAAACTTTTCCTCTCAAAACTTTATGCATCTTATTAAATTCAAAATTGGTGGCTGACGCCAATGGTTCATGGAAATGCAATGATAATTTTAAAAGAAAACATTAAACCAAAGTTCAAATTTGTATTTATATTTCTATAAATATATATTTAAAATGTATAAATAATATTTGTAAATATTACATATTTATGAAACCTGATATTTATAAAACCTGAGTATTCATAAGCTACCAGTGTCACATTTATAGATTAGTAATAGATGGTTTTTCTATGACCGTTAATTACTCACACATCATTGCCTGCAGTAGCAGAATGAAGACGGCTGCCCTGAGGAGGCATACTTAAGTGCTTCACATGACAAAACATAGAGGAATTCATCAATTAATCTGATGTGACCTGGAGGAACTTCCAGTTTGGCTTCCTTATCCCTACCTCAGTTACTGTGAGCATGTAATTCTTAGATTATGCTTGGGTGAGTCTCACCAGGAAATGAAGATGCTCAAAGAGTTTAGTGTGTCTGGAGTTGTCACTGTGCATGATGTTGTCCATGCGTTGAGCTCACCAGTGTGTGTGAGACACGATTATATCTGAAGTTAGGCTGTGTGTCCATAATAGTTTGTGTCCACAGATTTCTGTAGGTTTAGAAGGATCCGTTGGTCTGGACGAATCATGTTTTCCAGAATGTTAAGCTTGTCTGGCACAACTGTGTATCTGCAGGGGTAAATCACTCTTGGTTGTCACTATGTGTAGGGGCTACATGTGTGTGAGCTCATTTTGTTGGTGGCTGTAGTATTGAAATGGATGAGACTGAGGCTTGGTCAGCACCTTGATCTCACCCTGGTGAGATCCAGACCAGAGGACCAGCTCTGATGCACCCAGACGCCCGGCCCAGGGAACCTGGGGACTCATGAGAAGTGCTATTTCAAGTCACTAAGTTTGTGGTAATCTGTTGCACAGCAATGGAAAACGAATAAGGGAGATTACATTGGAAACTTTGCTGAACTGAATTTTGTCTGTATGCATACATAAAATTATTTCAATACAAATATACCCAAGCCTACTGATTTTAATTGGAGAAGGAAGTAAAAACGAGGAAAAAAAAATTGCCCCGTACATGTCAGAAAAGAGGCCTGACACGGACTGGGTTTCCTGTGATAATCACTAAGATTTAATTAGCCGCCGTGCTGTCTGCAAGCTGCTGCTTCAACACGAGAAGTTGTTCTGTTACTCAGCGTCAGCTCGCAAGGGAGTGTCTGCTGGTTTCCCGGGGTCAAATGCACGTTAAGAAGTGATTTGCAGTTGTTACAAAGACGGGGATTTACAGAGCATTTAGCTGCTTTATTGTTCAGGACATCATGGGGAAAAGGGTACAAAATGGGAGCATTTTCGTTCTGTTTGCGATCTTTTTCGTACGTGGAAGAGAGAAGTCATCAGTGTGTCTGTTCCCACAGTTACATCTTAGAGGCTTTACTGAAAATCAAAGGGCAATAAAAGCAGATGGTAGTTTTACTTGCGAAATGTTTATCTTAGCTCTACTCCTCAGGCTGTGTAGACACATATGGGCCTGAAATCACCCAGGTTAGCACTGGACTGTCTCACTTCATTTAACTGGTAGCACTCCTTGGGGGGGGGGGGAATAAAAGATGGCCGTGTACACAATCAACATCACGATTTGCACCCGTTTATTGTTATTTAAAAATCAAAGACATATTCGTCTATGGGGAAGTATTCGTATCACCCATTCAATTCAGTAACAGTTAGCATCCATGGGAGAGAAAACTTGAAAAAACCTATTCAGGACATAATAGCAGAGAAAGAATTGCGGGATGGATGCAAACATTGCTTGGATTCTTGATTTGTGAAAAATAAACATGGCAGGGTGTATGCAGATGGAATTTCCAATTTATTCCTATTATTAGTGACCCTGGGACCGGAGATAAAACCACATGAGACAGTCAGGCGAGGGCAGATTTCAGTGCTGGGAATGATTTTAAGAACGAAAGTAAAAGTGTGTGTGTAGGAACCCAGCTTGTACTTGCTAGAGGTAGATTTCTAAATAAAGTGGCCACTCTGGGACAATTCCAGTGAGATCGGTGGCGAATTCTGCAGACAGGAGCCCTGGATAGATTTGGGCTATCCCAACAAATGCAGAAAAGCAAGCTTTTAGTAGCAGAGTTGCAAAGTGGCCACTTACTAGAACAAACAAATAATAGAAAACTATTAACAAATATATCCCAAAATTCTCATAAAAGAATAATTGAAAATGACCACCAGTTGAAATATATTCTTGGAGTGGCTGAGTATTTCCAAAGTATAAATCCTCAACACAATTTTTTTTTTCACCAATGACAAGACAGTAACTAGTAAAAACGGAAATACTTACCCCCTGCAACTCTTCTAGCTGGCTTCAACTCTTCGCCTCTAAGATAAAGCAGAAAGCAGAGCAAAATGTAACAGACCATGTTGCCAGGGCTCTGAACCCTTGTCTCAGCTTTCGCGCAGTGCCAAGTGACCGCGAAAATATTTACGAAAACATGTTTTACTGTTCAGGTGAAAAATGTTACGCTTTGGTGAAATGCTTGCAAGCTTTTTAGAAAGATAAATACATCATATCTGATTACGTATCTTTACAAAGACTGTTTTATGACCAGTCCCGGTCTGCACCATCCTGGTCTTTCTAACAAACCTCCCAGGGAGGAGACGGGCCTGGGAGGGTCCACGGTCCTTGGGCACAAGGACCAGGGTCATTTCCAATTTCAAACCATATTGTTGTAAAATTCTGGACACTGTCACAGAAGGCAAAGAACAGGGCAATCAACAAATGTCCTCTGAAAGATAAATTTGAGCTCTTATTTGACTGGAGTGGCTGCAAATCTGGATCACACTTTTCACTGTGGTAATGCGGGCTCCGGGTCATCACTCGTTTTCTACAAGAAAGACTGTTTGAATAATTGAAGATTTACATTGGAAAAAACAAGGAAATAAAGTATTTACTTAACACAAGAATTTAAAATTAAACAACACACTAAGCTAACTAACAAATTATAGTGAAGATAAAACTTCGATTGTTATTTTAATAAGAATAAGTCTTTGCTGTAAAGCTCCTGTATATCCTGGCTCCTCCCCCACCTCTTGGGAGCAGTCCCTGAGAGCGACCTGAGAGGCCGTCATCCCGGCTGGAGTCCTCCCGCCAAATAAAACATAACTCTCAACTTTCAGGCTGCGCGTTCATTTCAGTCGCCAGTTCACATTCTGGTAAGTTTACATTCATCAGGGAACGTAATCAGTCTCTTCCTGTAAGATCTGAGCCACTTTTGGAAGCAATGCCGTCTCTTCCCCTTCTGCGTTCCTCCCCTGCCTCTCTGACTCCTCCTCCAAGGCCTTGACTAGGTGTTCAGGGAGGGCCTGTGGCTTCGAAGCCACAGCGGGAGGCGTAAGATGTTTGTGTTAACACCACGTCCTCCGCAGACTTGCTGGGCCCCGCTCTGGAGTGCCTGGCCTAGGCTCGTCCTGAGCTGGGATCTCCCGGGCGAAGACAGAAGAATAAAGCCCGGCTTTGGGGCAGCTGATATTCTGACAGGCACTGCTAGGATCCTTAATCCTGGCCAGTCACCCCTGGACTCAGAGTCCTCGGAACTTGCACACACACTTTTTTAAATCCCTTGCCTCCGCTGGTCCACAGGCTTTCTCTTACTTCTGGGTCTCCTTTTCTGGCCACGTGGGCCATTCTGGGTCCCTTCTTCACGGCTCCCAGTGCACAGGGATGCAGGCTGGCTTTGCGTTTACCCTTCTAGCTTTTTGCCAGTGCTGCTGCGCGGTCACCCTGTAGTGTTGAGGGAAATAAAAGTTTGTGGATCCTCCATTAGAGGCCAGAAAGTTTACCAATAGCTCTCAAAGTCCTCAGGTTCCTCAAAGAGCTAATTATTTCTCCCCTCGCCCCTACGTCCATCCTTCTGGGCAAGTTTAGAAGTGTAACTCATGTGTGTCTGACCTAAATCCCCTTTCTTCTCCTTCAGTCCAGTGGAACCAAAGGTTTAAGCTTCCCCCAGATCCGTCCAGTCCGGAAAGGACCCTCTTCCCCACCTTTGTAATGTTCTATAGCTATGCTAGCCAGGGCTACCTCTGTTTTGTGCCAAAAGATGGAATAAAGGATTTCAGAAACTCCTTTTTCTCTGGACTGTGCCCTGCTTTCACAAATACGGTCTTGCAAAAGAGGTCATGCAAGGCAGCTTTAAGACTCAAAGTTGGTCAATGGCTCCTTTCTTCCAGGAAATAAATAAAGATTTCAGGACACACAGATTTTCTGCGACGGGTGAATGATGCCGTGCAGGCCCAGAACTTGGCACAGTGCTCACCGCCTAGTGGCCGCTCAGTGCATGTTGGTTGTTCTCTGAGTGTTGTGCAAATTCACAGTTGTTTCCTACGAATCACTTTCTCTGTTCTGAGAAGGCCTTTGAGTGTTGTGGATGTGGGCTCCCTCGGCAACGTTTTGTGCAATGTTTTCTCTCAGCCCTTCTCTTTTTCTTCTCTCTAAAATCTCTCTAGATTCCAACGAATGCCCATGCATATTCCTCTGCACCCCACCCCCCGGTTCTCTCCCTTCATACTCTCCCTACGTCCTCCCCCGACCTCCGCCCCCCAGCATCCCTGCAAAGCCCCTGTCACTGGACACTCCCTCTGCATGCCTTTCCGCCTTTCCAGCCCTCTCCTAGCCCGAGTCACCAGAAATGCTCTTATGGATAAATCTGTTTACCTCCTTGACTCAATTCTACTGTCATTTCTAAGAGTTGAAACTTTCTCTTTATAAGTGCTTCTAAGTCTTTAGGTCCTTATGTGTTTCTACTATGCTTTCTGCCACCTATAAAGCTAATTTTTTTCTCTTAAAGTATTTCATGGTCCCTCCATCTGCTTTTTTCATGGCTTTGGTGGCAATTTGATTCTCTCACACAAAGGATTCTGGGTGACAGATTTCTTCTAATACCTTTTGCCTTTGTAACTGAAATTATTCTTCTTAGATACGGCAGAAGCTGGGGCTTATGATCCTAAGTCAGTCTGCACTGGTCACCGCTGAGTCTTCACTTTTGCAATTTGGGCAATCACAGTCTGCGTACTCTCAGCAGTCATTGTTCACTAAAGGCACACACTGTGGAAAATGAGCACAAGAGTCATCTCAAAGAGACCTGGATAATCTAAATGAGTTATTCCTGTCGAATAAACCAACTCACCATTCTCAAGCTGCCCTTACAACGAAAGTGCAGTGTCAGCCGCAGGAGAGAGTTGCGCATCATGAAATGAAATCTTCCCTATTCAAGGAACAAATACTCAGCATTACAAATGGTTTTGTTATAGAACGGGACCTTTCATTTGCTTCTAAAGCAGAGGAAGCAGAACCCTACATGTGACCGTGTATACATGAGGTGAGTGAAACCACAGGGAAAACAAACAAACAAACAAAAACAAGGCACATTGTCCTCAGGCATCAGTTTGTTCTACGGTGTCATTTAAAGCATCTTTTTAAAAAAATAGTAAAACAAGCCGCATTATCATGGATTCAACCCAAAGCATATCGGAAGCCTTTAAGGCAAAACACAGGAAGCTAGAGCGGTTTTTACCTTTCTCTTTGGAGTCATTGGACCTCATTCTAAAATCACTCAGAGGTCTTCGTTCTCTTGCCCACCGTGTTAATTAATGTGTCAGGAATGCTTAGTCAAGAATGTTCAGGGACCAGTGGATTTAAGAATATTAGTAAGCTAAAAATATGCTGACGCTAGACTGGCCTACCATTAACTAAGAGAGGGCGTCTGCCCCATAGGTTTGGAATAAACTCCATAAGCCAGAAGAACTTGAAGCCAATTCTCCTTTTTTCTCTGCTAGTTACTTGACACTACTTCTTTAAGTGGAGCCCTTCTCCAAAGTCCGTATATTTTTTTAAATGAATTGTATATAATTCTTCATCGCTAGCAAGACGTTGGGGACACTGCCGTTCAGCCCTAGGAGAACGTTCGCCTTCGCTCAGTCGTGGCCACCGGGTGCACGAGGTTGCAGATCACTGCACAAAAACAAGGCTGTTTTTCCTACTTATCATGTACAGTCAAGGCATTTTAGGATTTTCGAAATTATGCATGGCTTATTTGGGATGTCCAAGGATGAGAAAACGCTCCTAGGAGATAACATCAGAGACCCCTCCTGGTCCCCGGTTACAGGTTGCCATGGAAACACCGCAGCCGGGCCCTGAACGCGGAGGAACGGGCATCGTTCCCATTCATCCTCTCTGAGAGAAGTGAACGGGATAGTGCCTGGCTTCCGTGTCCAAGCTGTCGTGTGATCAACAGAACCCTGAATTCTGACGTTCTGTCACACTCATTGTCTTTTTAACACATCCAGGACCCCAGGGTTCCTGGCAGCACGACTGGGAGGAGGAAACGGATCAAGTTGTTTTTTATAATTTGCTGTAATGTGGCAGGATTGGATGGAAAACCTGGAACAAAACTTGACTGATGAAAAATAGACCGCTGATATTAGTAACGTTAGAAGCGGCTGTGGGTTCTAGTTTACAAATATGCACGCAGTATCTGGTCCTGGTGAATTCAGAAGTTACGTTATTAGAACGTAAGTAACTTCGGCTAATGAAGCTGTTGGACAGGGGTCAAGAAATTCAGGTTGGACTGATAAGCAGTCAGGAAATGCCAACACGAGGTGGCTGCCCTGGTCTTGGTGAGGCAGGGAAACAGAGCATGCGTGCTGGGAGGGTACAGTATGATAAAGAATAGGCTGGGTTTTGTCCCACAAAGACTCAGGACTTCAAAAACTCTAGCAACCTGCTGAGTGAAAAGCTTCTTTTTTATGGCAATGAGGTGACTCATGCTAGGTCCCCGGACAGTTTCTGGTAGGAAGTTGGTCACCAGAAAAACCAAGAATGTGATTAGAGGGTTGAGGATTTCAACAGCTGGACCTCTGGGGAAGGGAGAGGCGTGTGCTGGGGATTGAGTTTAATTCTGCGGCCAATGATTCAACCAACGATGCCTACTAATAAAACTTCAGTAAGAACTCTGGACCCCGAAGCTTAATAGAGCTTCCTAACTGGTGAACACATTCCCCTGGTTTGTAAAGACGAGTGTGCCGCGAGGGTGAGTCTGGGAGACGGCGCAGAAACTCTGTGTCTGGAACCCTCCCCGGCCCTTTCCTGCATATTTCCTTTCTATGCCCTAATCTTAAGTATTGCACTTTCAGTGTGTTGTGTGAGTTTTTCTAGTGAATTATCAAACCTGTGGGGTGGCAAGAACAGTGAGATCTGTAGGTAGTCAGTCAGACACTAACTCTGTGAGGGTGATTGGCATCAGAATTGTATTATATTGTCTCTTATTGGATGTTAGTTGCACCAGTTGAAGTGGAAACAGAACAGAAGAGAAGGGTTCCTGGTATCTGGATAACTGTCTTTTACATTTGGAACCATAGAGATCGTCTCTTTGATTATAAATAAATATTTCCCATCTTTATTTTTTGGCAAAGCCACACTTCCCAGAAGAGTCAAGAGGGATTTATTTTGGAAGCCTTTTTCCATGTGAGCCGAGGACAACTTGGTAATAAGTTTTTTTTTTTCTGAAAGCTGATGGAGTCTGCAGGCAAGGAGGTTGTGGAGCTGGGGTGGAATTTCAAAGGCTTCACTTGTGAGTAGAAAGAAAGCGTGAGGGATGTAACAGGGCCTCTACTCTGAGATCAGTTGGACACCACTGAATGACGTGGAACAGGAAAGTGACATTTTTAAAGATCACTCCAGCTGCTGAGCTGAGAAAGGAAAAGAAGACGAACAGTAAGAGTGGAAATAGGTGGCCAGCACAGAGGCCACTGCGATAATCTGGACAGAGATGATTGGCCCAGGGAGGCAGCATTTGATAAAGATGCTAAAGTAAAAGGAAATATTCAAATGGAGCATGCAAAGTTTAAATGGAATTGCTCAACAACTGTTTACATAAGAAGTCAAAGTGGCGGGACGCGAGTTTCTCTGCGGTGAAGTCACATGAAAGTAAGTATGTTTAGTCAATCTTCTTACAGGGAAGGAGGCACTTATTAATTGTGAACCATCATAAAATCTACCACTTCTGTATTTCTTAAAGAACTCTAATTATTTGACCAGCATAATAGAAAAAAATTAAATGTAATTGGAAGTTTGATTGCTTTTAGTGTACGTTTACCAACGTCACTGTCCCTGACTATGTTTCATCTTAGTAAATTAAATGCCTATTCCTCATCGGCTTCTCTTTTCCTACAGTGTTCTGGGTGCCCTGCAGGTTTACTACCATTAATATTAATTAAGCTCACCCATTGTTCAAGTAAGTGAAATACTGTTTATGAACCCATAAGCGGATCACCAAGAGAAGAATGAATTTACCGTATACATGGAATGAGAGTGTGTTAGTCACAGGAAGACACCAGACTTGGCAAGGTGACTGTGGATCTATTCCTTCAATGAACTGGTGAGATAATTCTTACTAATTAGGCGATAATGAGTTACTCTTCTTCAGCCTTTGAAAAACTTAAATACATACACATATGTGTACAATATTTTTCTTCCCCTCCCACAGCAATTTGCACAAGTATATATATGATCCAGGTTGCTATGGGGATACGCTTATCTCCATGGCAATTGATCATTACATCTTTGCATGTGTCCATCGTCTCTTAACAGCGAAGTGTAGGTTCTACCCAAAGACACAAAACAAACTCACAAAAAAAGAATCTTTACCCCCTTCCAAAAAAGAATTTAAATATTCTTAATAATAAAATAAAAAGATTGGGAAAGCAAATGTTTAGAAAATTAATAGCTAAAATGGAACTATCAAAAACACATGCTCTTGGAAAAAAAATGAAAGCTTCAAAACAGCTGCAAAGGCTCAAACATGATTGCATTCTCACAACCTACATGATACAGCGGGACTTTGGCAGTGTCCGTGTAGCCGGCGTGCTCTCCAGCAGAAAACGGGAGTCAGGACTCTCATTCCCTGAGACTCATCATGGTAAATTTTCTAGCCTCTGGGGGGTAAAAAATCATTTCTGCTCATACAGAAAGTCATAAACATTGACCAAAAATATTAACAGATTGAAACTCCTGGCCTATAGAGAAATATATGAGACAGAAACTTCAATCGCTGGTATGATTATAAACATTGACGTCTGAATCATGTAGAAAATACATCTTTATCTGTTTACTGCAACAACAACAAAAATCACTTCTAAACACGGGCCTTGAATTCTGGTCAATTTTATAGCACAAAGCAAAACAATGTTTGGATTAGGTCAAAGGGCTGATTTTTGCCAACAATTTAATATTTTAGGTTTAAGAATAGTATTTGTTTTAATATGCAGCCCATTAAAATGTTCTTATTTTCTTCTTAAAAGAGGACTTATTAACTTTAAGAAATAAATGTATAAAATTATTTTGGTACTCTCTGGCCCATATGAAGGTAACTTGCATTTTTAATCTTAAGTTATGAAATAAGAGTAAGGTAAGTATGGAACATCAAATACCTACAAACATAAAATGATGTATTGAATATAAATGTTATAATACTTTTATGTAACGCAAATGGCATGTGAAAAATCATAAACATAGAAACTGGAAGATTTTGCAATGAGATTAATATAGTTAATTCCAAAGTTTTTTTTTAAATTAAAATGAATTTATAAAAGATATGTCCGTAAACAACTAAAAATGAATGAAAAATGAATATCCTTAAATACAACCATTGGACTGTGACTTCTTTTGATAAACATTAAAAAGCAAAAGAATGAGTGTGAATCCAAGCAGGACCCTGTCTTTCTATGCCCCTTGTTTCTTGTTTGCAGGCCCTCCCTGAGTTCCAAAGGGCAGATTCCAATAGTTACTGATTAAGGAAATGAAGGAATGCAGAAGCAAAGAAAAAGCAATCAAGAAACAGCGTAGCAGTGATAAATCTGATACTTATCCTTGAGTTCTTCTACAGGAGTTCAGGCCCCCACCCAGGTGGAGGGTGGTAACTCCAGGCTGAGCATAAGCACAGAGACCCCATGCTGGTTGGAACCAGATGGCCAGTGATTCACATTTCTTAAACACCACCTGCTACCTCACCACCAACCAATCAGAAGAACGTTCTGCATCCTGCACCCCTCCCACAAAAATTTGCCTTTTAAGCCTCTTTTCTGAAGACGATGGGGAGTTCAGGTCTCTTGAGCGTTAAGTCTGTACTCCTTGCTTGGCTCTTGCAATAAACCTCCAAACTCAGTTTCAGTTTGGCCTCAACTGTGTGTTGGGCACAGGAACTTGGGTTCGCCAACAAGAGAGCGAGAAAGTAGCACTATCCATTTATTAGCTCCAGAATGTTACATTTTTAGATATTCATTTAACCGTGCTCTGTTGATGAATAATTTTGCAATTAGCCAATTATCGTATTAAAAACTGACATACATACATTAAGATGATATCTGGAAAAATTTTTCTGACTGCGTTTTGACTAATTTACTATTTAGGTTTTAGAGTTTTACTTATTCACCTTTAGGGTGATTTTGAGCAGAAAGTTAGCTAGTATTTTTCTTTTAAATAAAGCAATTTGTCCTTGTTTAAATATTTAGAACATATAAATGTATAATGGTTGGGCAACTAGATCTTTCTAATCTCAACAAAAAATATCCAGATGGAAACATACAGGTCAAAATTAAAATGTTTACTTATAGAAAAAAATGCCTCTAATGAAATGTAAAATATTTAATCATCCATGTATTACATAAATAACTTCAGTATTTGTCCTTACCTCTTACAAGCTTGTGGTCTCCAGTGGTTTCTGTTATTAAGGACTACGCAGAAAAAATGCTGTGTCGCACTATTTCTGGGGCTTTTAGTGGGAAGAAAATGTAACAGTCTGTTTAGAGACCATTGCCGGCTTCTCACAAGGGGAAAGGCGGGGCTTCACTGTAGTCACCATGCTCCTTGGTTGTGGCTCCCAGGTGGAGGTGGGGCTGAACCCTGAATCTCTGCCCATGAGCTCTGCAGCTTCCCAGGTGGGCGATGAGTGAAATTATACAATGTATGTTCCTTTTTAGCTGGCTTGCTTTTCTTTACACTGTGATTTATTTTCAAGGTAAATCCGTTTTGTAGCATGAGTCAGCATTTTAATTTTTTATGGTTAAGTACTATTCCATCGTGCGTATTTATCAAATGTTTTTGAATCCATTCATTCGTTGGTGAACGTTGGGCTGTTTCCACTTTTCATCTATTATAATAATGATGCTGTGAACACTCGGGTGCAATATTTCGCATCGGCATATGTTTTAATTTCTCTTGGGCAAATACTTAGGAATGAAATTGCTGGGTCATATGGTTTAACTGAAGAACTGCCAGAATGTTTTCCATAATGACTACTCCATTTTACATTCCCACAAGCAGTGTACGGCAGTTCTAATTTCTCCGTATCCTGGCCGACATCTGCCATTATTTGTCTATTCTCACTGTGGTCATGCTAGTGGGTGTAGGATGCTATTATTCTGTAGCTTATATTTATTCATCCCTCATGGTGAATGATGTTAAACATCTTTTCACGTATTTAGCAGTCACATTTATATCTTCTTTACAGAAATACGTGTTCAAATACTTCACCCATTATTTATTTGGGTTGCCTTTTTGAGTTATAACAACTGTATTCTAGGTACGTGCAATTGCAAAATATAATGCCTTATCAGATACATGATTCGCAATTTTTTCCATATGTGCATTTGCATTATAATTACATTCACTGTTGCTTTCTGTTTATTCATGTAGGTTTACTTGTATCAACTTGAAGAATTCCCTTTAGTATTTCTTATAAGGTGAGTCTGCCAACAGCACTCTGCTTTTTTTTTAATTTAGGAATCTTAGTAGGACTTTTTCTTTCATATTTGATATTTAGTATTGTCTATGGCCTCCATTATCTTTTACAATTATAGCTGTCTTACAATATTTTATTAGTTTTTAAAATGTAAAATATAGTGATTTCATGTATTTATACATTAGAAAATTATCCCCACTATGACTACAGATTCCACGTGGCATGGAGGTTACTGCAGAATTATTGATTACACTCCCTACACTATGCGTTACATCCTTGTAATGTACTTGTTTTAGAAGTGGAAGTTTATACCCCTTAATCTCCTTGTATGTATCACAAGGAGATTATCTTGTATGTATGACATGGAGATTATCTTGTATGTATTACATGGAGATTATCTTGTATGTATGACATGGAGATTATTTTGTATGTATTACATGGAGATTATCTTGTATGTATGACATGGAGATTATTTTGTATGTATTACATGGAGATTATCTCCTTAATCTCCATGTACTCTACTCATCCCCACACCCTGGTTTGCTCTTGCACCCACTAGGTTATTTTCTACAGCTATGAGATCATTTCTATTTTGTTTGTTCAACTGTTTTATCTTTTAGATTCCACTTATCTAATCACAAATCACAAGTGTTTGTCTTTCTTTGCCTGAGATGTTGCACTCAGCATAATACCCTCTTGGTACATGCATGTTATCCTAAATGGCAAAATGCCGTCATTTTTTATGGCTGAGTAATATTCCACTGTGTATGTGCAACATCTTTTTTACCCCTTTGTCTACTGATGGATACTTAGATTCCTTCCATATCTTGGCTACTCTAAGTCATGCTGCAATACACATAGGAAAGCATATATATTTTTGAATTAATGTTTTTGTTTTCTTCAGGAAAATAACCAGAAGTGAAATTGTAGGAACATATGCTATCTCTATTTTTAATTTTTTGAGGAATGTCCATATGTTTTCCATAATGGCTCTACTAATTTACATTCTTATCAGCACTGCACAAGGGTTTCTTTCTCTCCATGTCTATTCTGTGTCTTTTTTGATATTAGTCATTCTGACGCATGTGAGGTGATATCTCACTGTGAATTTGATATACGTTTCCCTGATAATTAGTGATGCTGAACATCTTTCCATATGACAGGTGGCCATATGCCTTTTTGGCACAATTTCTATTTAGATACTCTGCCAATTTTTTAATCACATTTTTTTATGTTTTTGATATTGAGTTATTTGAATTCTTTACATATTTTTTTATATGAACTGCTTATCAGACATACCATTTGCAAATATCTTCTTCCGTTTGACATACTGCCTTTTTATTTTGTTGATGGCTTCCTTTGCTGCACAAAAGCTTTTTAGTTTGATTAGTTCCCAGTTGTTGATTTTTGCTCTTGTTTTACTTGCCCAATTTTCCCAGAACCATTTATTGAAAAGAATGTCTTTCCCCATTGTAAATTCTTGCCTTTGTTGCAGATTAATTGACTATGTGTGCATGGGTATACTTCTGGGCTCTCTATTCTGGTCCATTGATTTATATGTCCTTGGTGTGTGTGTGTGTGTGTGTGTGTGTGTGTGTGTTTGTGCGTGCCAGTACCAAACTGTTTTGATTACAATAGCTTTGTAGTATAGTCTGAAATCAGGGAGTGTGATGCTTCCATCTTTGCTCTTTCTCAAAGTTGCTTTGGCTATTGGGGGCCTTTTTTGGTTCCATACAAACTTTGGGATTATTTGTTGTAGTTCTTTGAAGAATGCCGTGGGCATTTTAATAGGGATTGCATCAAATCTGTAGATTGCTTTGAATAGTGTGGACATGTTAACAGTATTAATTCTTCCAATCCATGAGCATGATCTATCTTTCTATTTGTGTCATCTTCAATTTCTTTCATCAGTGCCTTATAGTTTTCAGAGTACAGTTTTCTCACCTTCTTGGTTAAATTTATTCCTAGGTATTTTTGTCTCTTTTGATGTGATTGTAAATGAGTTTATTTTAATTTCTTTTTCCAATAGTTTGTCATTAGTGTATAGGAAAGCATGTATGATAACCCCACAGCTAACATCATACACAACAGTGAAATGTTGGAAGTTTTTCCTTTACGATTAGGAGTGAGACAAAGATGCCCAGTCTTGCTACTTTTATTCAAAATAATATTGGAAGCCCTAGAAACAACAATTAGGTAAAAAACTAAACAAAAGGCATCTGAATTGGATGGACAGAAGCAAAACTGTAACAATTGGCTGATGACATGATGCTCTAGATAGAAAACCCTAAACACTACAGTAAAATCTATTAGATCTAATAAATAAATTCAGTGAAGTTACAGGATACAAAATTAATAAAGAGATATCTTTTGGAATTCTAATGGAATTCTAATTCTAATAATGAACTATCAGAAAGAGAAAGCAAGAAAATAATCCCATTTACATTCTAATCAAAGATAATAAAATATATGGGGATAAATTTAACCGAGAAGTGACAAGAGTGGACAGTCTTGTCTTGTTCCTAATCTTTGAGGAAAAGTATCCAACTTTTCGCCATTGAGCATGTGGTTTGTCAAACATACCTTTATTATGTTGAAGTATATTGATGTATTTCTCTCTTTACCCACTTTGTGAGAGCTTTTTTTTCGTGAATGAATATTGAATTTTGTCAATGTTTTTCTTGCATGTATGGAGACATTCATGTGACTTCTAGCTTTCTTGTTGTTAACATGCTTTATTAAATTGATCGATTTGCAGATATTGAGTCATTATTTCACCTTTAGAATAAATCCCACTTGATCATAGGGTATTCTCTCTTTAATATATTAATGAATTTGGTTTGTAAAATTTTGTTGAGAATTTTTTATGTCTATATTCATCAGGTTATTGGCCTGTAGTTTTTTTTAAAGATGTATTTTCTGGTTTTGTCATCAGGAGAATGATGGCTTCATAGAATAGTTTGGAAGCATTCTGTTCTCGTCAAGTTTTTGGGAGATAGGTATTAACTCTTCTTAAAACATGGTAGCATTCCGCTGCAAAGGAATCTGGTCCTGGACTTTTGTCTTTGGGGAAATTTTTCATTACTTATTCAATTTCATGATTGGTAATTGGTCTGTGCAGATTTTCTACATCTTCCTCATTTGGTCTTAAAGGATTGTTTGATTCTAGAAATTTGTCTATTTCTTGTAGGTTGTCTAATATCTTGGTGTTTTTGTTCATCTCTAGGCATTTTTATTTCCTCTTAGGTTTCTTCATTGATTCATTGGGTGTTTAGTAATGTATTTTTTAGCCTCCACATGTTTGTGGGTTTTATTTACAGTTTTTAAAATTTTATTTAATTTCTAGTCTTATACCTTTGTAGTTGGAATGGTGCTTAATATAATTTTAATCTTCTTAACTTTATTGAGGCTTGTTTTGTGAACTAGCTTGTGACCTATCCTGGAGCATGTTTCATGTGCACTTGGAAACAATGTACACTGTGCAGTTTTTAGATGGAATGCTTTGTGTATATGAAGGTAAGTCCATCTCATCTAAAGTGGCTTTAAAGCCAATATTTTCTTATTGATTTTCTATTTGAATAATCTATCTGTTGATGTAAATGGCATATTAAAATCCCCTATTTTTATTGTATTACAGTCAATTTCTTCTTTTATGTCTGGTTTTACACACAAACTTACACTATCGACTATAACTTTCATGTTAAACAGAACATATATATGTTGCATGTTATCATAAAATACTTTAATCATGTCAGGGAACTCCAAAGATTGCCATTGTTTTTTCATCACCTGAAGAATGAGACTAAAAATTACCTTTCATCCCAAAGCTCTCTACAATCAGGTTCCAAGCTTCCCTTCCAGGTAAATTCTGCAATTCTCCCTTATGTAAAGCTTGTATAATAAACTCCTTGTAATTCAAATCACTTTTTCTTAATCATAGTCAGTGTCATCCCATTGGCCATGTTTATATATGCCACCTTTTTTTCAGGAACACACTTTTAATTGAATCTTCATCTTCCAAGAACTGACTCACCAACAAATTCCTCAGGAACTACAGCCTACACTAAAGAGTTCATCTCTGTCTCAGAAAATTCTCCAAGAATTCTTTACAGAGTCATTCCCCTGTTACCTCTCCAGAGTTTCCTTCTACTGTCAGTCATTTTATTTTCACATCTGCAAGTCAGTTTTAAAGTTTTGTTGACTAATTACCCAAGATGTTACATATCACTGGTATTCAAAATTTTTCTATTCTTGATATAACTCAAATACTTCCATATTTTCTCCTACCTTATACTCCCCCCCCCCAAAAAAGGGGCTGTGCACTGCCAACACCATATCTCCATGGTTTATATAGTTGCATAAGTTACAAGCAAGGCAACGATATAGTCTAATTTTTGAAATTAGAATATAAAACATTAGAAATAATTTTGATTTTTATCAAAAGACAGTACATTATTTTGGAGATATGTACTTGGAAGGAGTCATGCTGGAATTTTGATAACTCAAGAATTCATGGGGACATGCAAGAAAACTAGGGATAGATGTGCAAAATGTTTACAGAAACTTCCCATCTTCCCCCTCTCCCCAAAATAATTGGATATTAATATTTAGGTTTATGTTTAGGAAGCCAGTTTATTTTAAAGTAACTTCTTGCTGAATGAAACCATTGCTACTGAATTTATTTACGTATGGTCCACCGATATTAAATGACATTTTGAAATATCAATAAGATGTAGACTTCAGGCAAATTTAATTTTAATCTATACTTCAATTCAGAAGAATGTTTTTTAAGTACAGTAAGCCATGATTGAGTTTTATTTTTATTTTCCTAAACAACCAATAAAAAGATAAACAAACATATCTGTAAAATTTATAAAAAAGAAAAGCTAATATTTGGTATGTAGGTGTAATGCATCATATACAGATTAATATCTAGATAAGTACACCTTAAAATAATAGTGATAATAAAATCATCAAAGAAATATCCTTCTCTTAAAAAGTGACATATTTAAAATATATCATTTTTTAATTACCCAGTGAATGATCACAGGGACTCAATCTCATTCACACACACAAACATACATACACATGACAGCATCCATATCAGAATTGCAAAACAGGAGTGCTTATCATTAATAGGCTGGAAAATTTGAAGAATCAAGATGAGCACTTGGTAAGCAGGATTGGATTAAGAAACTATTAGCCAAGTTAGGATTCAAAACATGCAAATAAAAAAATTTTTCTTTGAATTCATGAGATTCCTTGATAGATACTCTGAAGCTCTTGACCTTGAAAGACATTGACTGGAGCTCAACTATGTTGAACACTGAACAACAGTTTGGCTGCAATACACTGCCCATGCCCCCCACATGGGGCTATTTTTGGTCTCTTGATTCTGTTTTATTGGTCTCTGTGTGTGCTTTTATGCCAGTACCACACTGTTTTGATTCTTATATCTTTTGCTATATAGTTTGAAATCAGGAAGCGTTCTGTCTCTAGCTTTTTCCTTCTCATAATTACATTGACTATTTCATGTCTTTGTAAATCCCTGTGAAGTAATAGCATTGTTTTTTCTATTTTAAAGAAAAATGCCATTGAAACTTTGATAGGGGTCACGTTGGATTTATAGATGGCTTGCATAGCACATTTTCATGATATTAATTCTTGTGATTCATGGAAATCAGATATCTTTCCATTTATCTGTGACTTCAGTTTCTTTCATCAAAGCCTTAAAATTTTCAGTGAACAGACCTTTCGTCTTCTTGGTTAAAATTTTCAGTGAACAGACCTTTCGTCTTCTTGGTTAAATTTATTTCTAAGTACTTTTTAATTGATGCTATTGTGAATGGAATTGGTTTCTATTATTTTTCAAAGTGTTCCTTGTTATTGTGTAGAAACACAATTGATTTCTGTAGGTTGATTTTGTATCCTGAAAGTGTACTAAATTTTTTGATTACTTTTAACAGTGTTTTGGTTAAGTCTTTAGGATTTTTCAATAAATAATATCATGTCATCTGCAAGCAAATACAATTTTAGTTCTTTTCCAATTTAAATGCTTCTTTCTTTCTCCATGCTGACACTCTGAGTCTATGGATGTCGTTAGATCCATAGCTTCAGTATCTTGTGGGCAGCAAATCTTTAGATATTTTATTTTAAGTCATCCAGCCTCTCTCCGCTATTTAACTGGAGATTTTAATCCTTTTACGTTGGGTAATCACTGACAGCTCAGGACTTGCTAACGCAGTCTCCATTATTGTCTGGCGGCTTTGTAGTTCCCTTTTATTTCCTCCCTCTGTTGCTGCCACCCTTTGTGAACTGATTATTTTCCATAGGGGTATGCTTTGAATCTGCTTTGTTTATCTTTTGTGTGTCTACTGCAGACTTTTGTGTTGTGATTGTCGTGAGGTTGACATAAATCATCCTATAGATGTAAGAGTCAGTTTTATACTAACAACTGAACTTCAATTGTATACAAAAACTCTACCCCTTTGATCTTCCCCATTTTTTATTTTGATGTCATAATTTTCCTCTTTTTATATGTCCATCTTATAAGGCAGATACAGTGTTGACGAAATCCCTGAGATTTTACCAGCCTGGAAAGATCTTTCTTTTTCATTTATTAAAGATAATCAGCCAGATTGATTATATTTGGTTGTCAGATTTTTTTTTTTCTTTTACCACTTTGATTATGCCACCCTGCTCTCTCCTTGCTTGTAAGGTTCTGGCTGAGAAATCCAGTAACTTTAAGGCAGAAGGGGTCCCTTGTAAGTTAATAAGCTTCTTTTCTTTTGCAGTTTTTAAGATTCTCTTTTTATGTTTCACTTAGAGAATCTTATTATTATGTCTGGTACATTTCCCAGATTAAAAATGTTTAAAAAAATCAGTTGCAACAAACAAACTACAATTGAGAACAAAGATACTTTTAATAGCAAGAAAAAGTGTAAAGCCTTTTATATAATACAGGAGACCTCTGTGAACAAAGAAAATTACAAGCAGTTCTGAAACAAAATTAATAATTGTGTACTTTTATGGGATGAATTGATATTACTAAAATACTTTTATTTCAAATTGTAAAAGGGAGAACTTGGTAAAGAAGTGGGGAATTTGTCTGCCCCATAGTAAGGGAAACAGAACTGGTGATAAACCAATACATGCATTCTGTTCTGGCTTAAATGAAGCTGAGAAAGAGAAAGAGAGAGAGAGCATCACTGGGGAAGAATGAATCATTCAGCAGAATATTTATCTTCCAAAGATGGCCTCAGCGATCTCCCCATCCCACAAGTTCTTCTGCAGAATGACCTGTGAATGAACAGGCAATTAAAAGAGAGAAATCCCAAAGGGCCTTCAGGCATATGAAAAGATGTCCAAACACATTAGCAATTAGAATCAAGTAAATTAAAATATCATGGAGTCTCACGTTGTGCTTATCAGATCAGCCCTCAGTGAACACTTGCACGTGGCCGGTTGGTGGGGCTGTGGGCACAGAGAAGCCCTCGTGCAGGGTGGGAGGCTGGAGCACCCAGTGAATGTGCCGGCCAGGGTCACATTAAATGCGCTGTTATTCTTTGATCCAATAATCCCACCCCTGCACAGAGATCCAAAAAGAAACATTTACAAAGATGCCTATTACAGTTCTGTTTGTGGAAATGGAAATTGGGAGGCAACTGGGGGAAGCATTATGAGGGCTGGATTAAGTAAAATACGGAAGACGTAGCCTATGGAATATTAAGTAGCACTTAGATACATGGTGATGTGAATAGATCTAAAAGCTGTTCACTTTTTTTTTTTAAGAAACAGAGTGAAATTTTAGGCCAATAACATTCAGGTAAAAGAAAAGTGCATGCATACAAAGCTCTAATGTGTGTTTTACAAAAGCCATTTTAAAATTAATTGTATTAAGTACATTAGCATAGTTCCCCAAGGGCACTGAAGTAGGCAATGATAATATGGGCAATAAGTAAGCAAAACAAGAATGAGCCACGATAAACCTGAGATATGAGGGCAGAGAAGAGATGGACTGAAGCCACGGCTTCTGAGATTAAAAATAAATTTACTTATTTCGCTCAAGGACAACCACACATATTAACTGACAGAGAGGGTCCACACTCAAGTCCTTCTGACCACACAGCTTGCCTGCCTGGCTTTCCTGTTGCAAACACTAACTCAGGGGGAAAGTACAGTTGTTTCTGAGGGATTCAGAAACCCTCCGACCCCAGTCTCACTCAGACCACTTTGCCTTTCTTATATTGAACGTGCTAGATTACACGTACAGCTCTGCTTAAAAAAAGAGTTGGTTTCTACAAATACATGTGGGCAGCTACTTTGTGCTGGAAACTGTGCAAGCGGGAGTCATCCTTTCTATCTCTCTCGCACCCTTCCTTTTTTCCAACACTTACTGAGTATCTTAGAAGGTGCCTTGTTCTCCCTTAAGTAGTAGAAGCATTTGTTTTAATGCTTTGTAAGTTTTGGCCACCAGGACTGAGAAAAAACACAATAATTGTGAATAATGTGTTGAACTAGCTGGTTACGAAGGTGCAAACGTGGAGGCCGGGGTTTCTGGTCTGATCATCAGAGTCTCCGTAGCACAGTTCCTGTTACTGTAAAGATACCAAGGTAGGTTTTCTAACAAAATGACCAGAATTAAAAAAAAGAAAATAGGAAGAAAGGAAGAAAGAGAGAAAGAGAGAGAAAGAGGGGGTGGGAGGGAGAGAAAGGAGGGAGGAAGAAAGGAAGGGAGGAGGAGAGAGACAAAATAAAAATAAGGAAAGAAACACATTTTAAAATACCGCCTGGTTTCAGCTACTGTCTAAGAGCCATGCTGTCATCTCTTTTTCACAACTGAAGAACCTTCCAGACACCATGGGGCCCAGTGTCTTGCTCAGAGCAGGAGGGGACCAGAGCGCTTCAGAGCTGGTCACAGCCCGGCGTATTCACGGGCCAGCGGCAGCATTAGCATCCGGGAGGCTGTTAGAAACGAACCGTTTCAGCTTCATTGTTTTACATGCTGCTGTCCAGTTTTCCCACTTCAGGCCTCACCTCTAAGCTCTTGGATCGGAATCTGCGGAGTTTGGGCCAAAAAAATGCCTGTGTTTTAACGAGCTTTCCAGAAGATTCTTACGCACACTAAATTTTGAGATTCTCTAATCTAAATCTATTCTGATTTCCCTCTATGCCTGTGAGCGTCCTCCAGTGCATGAAGAATCTATTCTGTAAACCTGTGGGGGGGTGCTTTTTCTACATGTTTAAAATATTCTGTCCCGTGAAGCAACATGAGGAAACAACAGACCGAGGAAGACTAGAAATACTTCACTTTTTTTAGTCTTTCTAAAGAGGGAGACGAATGCTGCTTGAATAACTTACTTTATTACGGAGGCTAACTCCAGTGCATATTTGTGTTCGGAACATAGAAAATTACATGATTTTCAAATGTTTGTCATTTAAGGAGAAATGTCTTGAATCCACTTAAGCCAAAGTTAGGATTGAAAATTAAGTCTGATTCTTAAATGAACTGATGTGGTTGCCCATCTCTTATTAGACCATCGGTTCAAACATTAATTGTGCCTTTAACTTCTCTGGTTAGTGGTGAGGATTTGATACTCGGCTGCATGTGAGGTTTAAGCTCATCTGTAGCCTTTGGCACTGTAATATCAGTCTTCCTGTTCATGAATTTCCCTTCAGCTATGGTCATGTTTTCAGTGTAACACACTGAATTTTCATCTGCTTATATGTGATCCAGACATCTTTAGCAGCAGATTCCTGAGAATGTGCCTTAAATGGTGGCAGTTCACACAATGGCTTCAATTTGGTGAGTCTGAGTTGCCAGTAAATTTGGGAGACTGATCAAAATTTGTTAAAGACTCTCTCAAGGTAGAGACGCAGAAAAGAAAGTGCTGCTATTTGAAATCATTGAAGATGGTAACCTAGTACGGCATGAATACATCTCACTTCTTTTCATCAACTACTGCGTTAAATTTGGAGTTCCCTGAAAAGCCTCAGTTCAGTTTTTACACTGTACCACTCCTATTTTCTGTTAATAAATTTGCAATATGGAGGCGTTAAAATTCTCTCCTCCAAAAAATATGTCTGGGCTTCTCTCCAACGAGCCTCACTGCGTGATCATCCAACACATCCAACCCACTGCCTTGCATTCTATTCAAGCTGACCCAGTCCACAGATCACTGTTATCAAGGTTTAATTATTCTGAGATGTTACAGCCATTAAAATTTAAATGAGTGATCATATACACATATACATGAAGTCCTTCACAATTCAATGCTTCTAATGTCAAAGACTTCTCTGTATACTTCAGATATCAAAGTCAAGTTCTGTGGGGAAAAAAAGTCAAGTTCCAGAGTCCAATTTATAGTCTCTGAAGGTTTCCATAGTAATATATCTATCTGAATCCATTTTTTAAAATTCTCTGCTCTGTTCTGATTGGAAAAAAAAGTGTGTGTGTATATATATATATGTATATATATATACACACACACACACACACACATATATTTAGTTAAATTATGTATATAGAAATTTTTCTATATAGAAAAATCAGATGTCATATTTAATTTTTCTCATTACCTAACTGTAGAGGTTGGGATTAAAAACTTAGAATGGTAATAGTCTGTCCTTTCTATTTTATTTTCCCTTTTTTTTAATTAAATGCAGGTATTATTTTTTCTCCTCTTTGAAAAAATTCCGAATGTTTTAAGTGTTCAGAGTTTGCATATGTGTAGAATTTATTAAAAATGTATCATGCACTGAAAGGTACGTTTGAACTAGTCAACGTGACTTAGAATATGCTATGACGTATTTGTCTGTCTATGAACCTTTAAGTAAATTGTCACCGGACCGTCCCCTTTGACACTGCATGGTAAATAAAAGATGAACCTCTGCTTCACCTGTGTTTATCACTGGAAGAGAAAGACTAACGAGAAACTGGGAATATGTATTGAATGATAACATGTGGAAGGAAGGCGTTTAAAATACCTGTGTTCTGATAAGCTTGCACGGCACATCTGACAACATCATGAACCCATTAGTTTGTAGTACCCACAGGTCCAGGCCAGGGTGCAGGGGGAGTCAGTAACACAGGGCCCCACACCGGCCTTATCAGCCCGGTCTGGGACGATGCTGTGTGTTGGGACCAAGTGTGCGTGTGGGAGATGGAGCGCCGGCAGGGGAGGCCGACCGAGTGGTGCCACCGCTGTGTGCCCTTCCTGTGCGCAGCCGGGCCCGAGCAAATTGTCCCGTGCAGTAAACGTTTCAGACCCCAGCCTTTCGGCCCCCGAAGCAGCCGCTCCGCTCTGCCTTCTGGACGGACGCAGCCGCGGGCAACAGGCAGATGGACGGCTGTGGCTGTGTTCCAGCCCAACTTCACTTGTGGACGCTGAGCTTTTAATTTCATTTACTTTTCTAGAGTCATGAAGCATTACTCTCCTTAGTGCATTTACCATAAATAAGAGTACAAACCACACCAGCACTGCCAGTGTTATTAACCCAACTCTATATTTAATTCGCATTTGCTCAGACTTTTACCTAACGTCTTGCTTCTTTGCTGCTACAGATTACCACCCAGTGTGTGACATTTTATTTAGTCTCTGCAGGCTATTCTTCGGCTGTCTTTGTTTTGATGAACTTGACAGTTTTGAGAAAAACTGGTCAGATATTTTTGAAGAATGTCTCCTAACTTGAGTTTGTCCGACGTTTGCTTCATGATTAGGCTGAGGTTATGGAAGGTTTTTTAAGGGAAGCCCGCAGAGGCAAAACGCAAGTCTCGTTGCATCATCTCCTGGATGTGTGCTATCCACGCGCCCTGTCACTGTCGTCCACCTTGACTACCTGGTCTTGCAGATTTCTACATAACATAAAATTATCCCCCCCTCTTTCTGCCACACTGCATTCTTTGAAGGGAAGCCACTGTGTGGATGTCAAATGGCTTAAATGGGCAGATTCGCTTCATAAATTATATAAAGTTCTTCTGAATAATTTTGTCTATTCTTTTTCATTTATTTTAACAGTTTGGGCTCCTGAGCATTTATCTTATAGTTTAGATTATACCTGAATGCCACATTAATATTATTAATTTTTGCTCGGATTTTTCCAGCTTTGGGCATTGAGAACTCTCTCATCTCAGTCTTGTTTCTTTAACACACCCCCTTTATCATGGTTGTTGCTGTTGTGTGTGTGTGTTGTTAGTTTTTGTTTTGCACTTCCTTTTTAATTTTTATTAAAAAAATATTTTTTGGCTTTTCTTTTTTTGAAATTTTTTATTGACATATAGTCAGCTGCAACGTGTCCGTTCCTGGGGTGCAGCACAGTGTCCCAGTCATGCACACGCACACGCTGCACTTCCCCTTTTGCTGGCAATGCCACGTGCTCCAGTCTCTTCTTGTGTCTTTCTTGTCCCAGCTTTAGAAGTGGTCATTTCTCCACGGTCTCCGAGTTCTGTCCACTGGAAAACGGCATCAGAAAGTAAGATTTGGGCAAGGAGATTGCTCATGGCTTGGAGGAGTCTTTTTTATAATTCATTTACCCAACATAATACCGTCTTTTAATTCCTACTCTTAAACCCATTCTCCCAGTTACCTCAAAATTCAATTTAGAATCATATTTTTTTCATTCTTATGATATCTAAGCTGAATACGTATATTCACATTAATCATACTGAAATGTTTGTCCACTTGTGTACATAGAATTTATTTTTCCTCCCCTCCAAAGTTGTTTCAAGTACACATATGCTAATTGCTTCATCAGAATCCCAAGCCTGGGGGGAAAATTACTTCTTCATTCGAATATTCATACAACGCAGTGTAAGTTTGTACTCAAAACCAGCACGTGTTGAGGACTGAAAGGTTTCCCATTTCTCATGGCAGATTTAGTCGTCATCCTCCCTCACTTCCATCTCTGATCGTAATTCTTAGAAACTTTAAATTGGCTTTTCATACCTACTTCCCTGGCTTTAGTTTTCCCTCCCATTATTTCGTCTCTAAATTTGCCTTTGTTGGTTAAGAACAGACACACTCTTTTTAATGCTCTCCCCACCCCAGCACAGTGAAGTGTGGAACAGGGTGAGTTTGGAGCTAGTTTAGCTTGCTCTTTTATTAGAACCGGAAGTCTGCATTCTAACAGTTACAGATTCTCATGGTGAGTAATTCAGTAAATTGATGTTGCGGCTAAGGGAGAATGATAGAAAATAAGGGAAAAAACCCATTTCAAAATAATACAATATAGAACAGAGAGGTGATTGTGAACTACTTTGGGCTCAAAATTCTACAGACTGAATATATACTATTTTTTTTTCACTCCGTAATAAACTTTGCAAGGAATCCAGTTACTGTATATTGATTTGATCAGAATATCTTTAATCTTTATTTAGATATAGAAAAAAGCAGTAAAATAAACATGTCACAGAGTACAGTTCTATTTTCAATTTTAAATAAGATTACCAAATTAGTTAATTTTTACAACTAGATAACTTTTAAAGTAAAGGGGGACTTTTTTTGCTCTTATGAATTTGTTTTAAACATGTTTTCAGCAAAATTATTATACATATAAACACAAAGTATATTTGTACACTTTCTTTTAACCTAATATCTGAGTTTAATACGTATAGGGTATTTTAATTGACTTATATAATTATGATAAATTATATTTTAGATTTTATGTATCCTATTTTATATATTAATTACAATGGCTTGACGTATAATTTTTGTTACCTTTTAATGTACAGACTATTTCTTGGGCTTTTTTTCTTTGTATATTTGGGCATTAAAACAATATGCTTATGATTGGCACAACATTGTAAACTGACTATAAATCAATTAAAAAAACCCCCACTATGCTTACACTAATGGATGCTGAAGGTATTAGATAAATTTAAATGGACTCTGATTAAAAAATAATTTAGTTAATCAGCATATAAATAATAAATGTTTTGAGAAGCCCAAAAGAGTAAATAAATATTTATTGAAAGAGTTTTTAAAAATGAAGACTTCTCCAGTAAATTGAAGAGGAAAACAAGGGACTTCAGTATTATTAATTCAGTATTATAGAATCATTAAGGAAGGTCCACCTGAATCTAGGAAGTAATTTAAAAATGGAATAGGTTGTCGGTAAAGTAAAGAGCAAATGGTCACAGATGTGCATAAGGATGGGCGAGCGTTCCCTTTCTGGAGAGACTCGTGCAGCCAGTGTTGGAGAGACTGCCGAGATCATGAGCCCCCTTGGAAGCCAGTGAGCTGGACGCCTGGCTGGACCAGACCAAGGGTGACCTCCATTCCGACGTCACATGGAGTGGGGAATATTTAGAGTTTAACCTCAGTGGAAAAGAGGAATAAATACCGAAACCAAACCCAAGTGGGAGGCAGAGAATTTATACATGAATTAGGAATGAAATATGTTTAGACTCTGAACTCCTCCATATTTGTTATGTGGGTCTCGCTCCTAGAAGTGATGAAACAGGTTTGAGAGCAACACTGAAGGGGTGACCAGCGGCTTAAGCACCAACTCTGTCTCTAGGCTTAGGGGGTCCTGGGGCTCGCGGCAGAGCAGATGGCGACAGTTTCCCTTGGATAAAGCAATTTCTTAGCCTGGCTTTATAAACCTGATCAAGGAAGGATATAGATCATGGGGAGTCAGACTGGCCAGAGTGAAATGAAATGAATTCTGTTGAATCGTGATGGTGTCAGACTGTCTTTCTTATTTAAATTAAAATAATTTCACTCAAGGCAATTCAATATTTTTAAATAAATTCTATACTAATGACACGTTACTTGGGAAACTCCAAGCCTAAAAGGAAGGCATTTCAATTGATCCAAAGGCAGTCAACAGAACATAAATGTATCTCAAACTGTCTGCACAGAGTACTTGCCCCTTTTGAGACGGTTTTATGATATCAGAGCCAAACATGACACACGCAGCTGAAATGTTCGTATTTTTTAATGAACTATAGGTAGTTACATTCATGAGCACTGCTCTCAGGGTGCCATGGTGCCTTAAGAACTCTTTATGTCGTTAGATGACTTATAATGGAAGCTTTGTATTCCTGGGAGGCAATTATGTTTCTTCATACCAAGTTTCTCTTTTAAAATTATTAACAAACTATCAAAGACACTGATGGGTTATTTATCTTCTCTTTTCAAGCTAGTTCTGGGACTTTAATAGCTTCCACTCCTGTAACATTGTCATTTTTTCCCCGGACAAGGAAAATAATCAACCAATTATTTGTGGGGAGGTTTTTTTTTTTTTTTCTCTTTTTTAAAAGTTTCCTATTTAGAATGTCCTCTGCATTCAGGTAAAGGACAATCTTCTTCAAGTTTGAATTGGTTCTCAAAATTGATTCATTTCCCTGTTCCCCTGCTTTTACGATTGCTTCCACTCCCTGAGCTCCAGAATTCTTTATAAATATTTTTTATTTTAATTGCTTTAAAAATCAAGTTTAAAGAGTGGTGCTTCTGGGACAAGACATTTGACACGCTTAAATATCTAAATTTCACTTTGAAATAACTCAGTCGATATAAATAGGAGTCTCCACCATCACTGGAAACTAGAAAAGGTCCTTCCAGCTGTCTGAAATTTAAAGGAGTATCTTTCAAATGGAAGGATGCAGGGTGGATTGTGAAAAAACGGAGCACAAACAAATATATGTCACTGCGTACAAAGGGAAGCCCAGCAGGGAGCCAGGGAACGCCCCCCCCCCCCCCCCCCCCGCGCACCTGCGTTCTGTCGAGGCAGGAACCAGAGACCAGGGCAGATAGCAGTGTGCTCGGGGGGGGGGGGGGACGCAGACCTTGCCACTGTCACAACGCCCAGCCGACCTCCTGCCCACGGCAAGCGGTCGTCCCAGAGCCTGTCACTGCTTGGCACCTCCCGCCTTGCATGGCACTGCGCCCTGTCATTTCCCTGCATCACGTCACCTCTGTCTGGAAAACAGGGCTTCTCCCTCCTTCTCCCTCAAACCTCACACATGCTCTCGCTCAGGCCTGCCTGTAACGGGTCTCAGAGCTGGTCCAGCTCCCCTTTGCGATGCTGCGGAGAGCTATTCTGTTTGTTTGCACACTTTTGCCATTAATGTCTGTCTCTTGCAGTAGAAGCAGCTTCATGGAAGGGTTCTGGTGCTTCTGCTCACCACGCTATAGGCAGCTCAGGCTGGGTGTACAGTAGATGATCAATCACTGTGTACTGAAGGAATTACTTATTAGCGATTTTGAGACAACAGGCTAAATGCACCATAGCAAACGACCCAAGGCTGAGTATTAGAAACCACTGCCCTGAAGTTCATTGGTAATTCCCGGCCACGGACAGTTTGTTTCATTGACTGTGTCATAGTTAGAGCCCAGGTGATCACAAGCTTATGCATTCTCTTTTTCCAGTGGTACCTTGGGTTTCAGTCTAGCAAATCCCATCCCTTTTCTTTGCAGAATAAATAGTTAGGATTTATTTTGCATTTTTATTTATTTATTTTTTTTGATTTTGCATATTCTTATCATGACCTGGCTATTAGATGAAGAGTTTTTCCCATTTATGCTCATAAGCATCAGAAAGCTATTGCCACATTCCCCTGATATAAATAATGCTGATAAAATGTAAAACCAGAGCAATAAATATATTTCTAAATAGAAATTTTCACATACACATATTTCTTAAATCTATATTTATATTTTATATAAAAACATAAAATACATGGATGAAATAAAGAGCAATGACCTCTGAATGGGGACTGTTTTGTCATTCATTGATATGTATAGGTTTTAAAATTCCTATGGTGTGACACTTATATAATAATTTAAAAGTTACATCAAAAAACGTTTTCTGAAAACTGAATTTTGATAATGATCTTTTTTCCTCTTTTTTTGACAAAGCAATCCAAATATATCCAGTTTGATACAGATTTTAAAATGTGACCTCAAATTATATCAATTTTGAAATGTTAATAACTTGACTTTCCCTGAAAATTAACTCACACTATTAAATTAAAATGCTTAAAACACAGCAGGACTTACATTACATCTGTCTTCCTCCATCCAGATTTAATTTACTATCTCTCGACTGAACATACAGCTAGAAAGTAAAAGATGGTGATACCCTCATGCACATGTAACTTTTCTACGGAGGAAATCAAACACTGAAGGAGACAGGACAGGAGATACTTTTTTCATCCTTGGGTAGATGATTCTGTTCTCCACGGATGAAGCCATTCCACTTAATTAAGGTCATGCTAACTAGAAGCTCCGTACATCCGCCCTTTGCTGAGTTTCCCCTTCTATGTTGCTGCATAGCCAAAACAGAACAGTCTTTCCCAGCGTAGATCCTGTACGGTGCAACAGACTGTCCGTTCTTTCCTGTGCCATTCCCTGAGCCTGCGCCAGACCTTTCCTCTGTAGCTAGACTTAACCCGACTTCTCAACTCTCTGATAAACTCTCCATGAAGATGGAGGGTGAGGATAAAAGGGGTACAACCAGTTCATTTAAGGTCAAATGAAATAGTAATACTTAGAATATAGGAAAGTTAATTACATATGCACACACACGTGTTTTCATTAATTCTCCATTATGAACAGCACACATATACTTGTATTTTATACGTTAATATATAAGAAATAATCACACGTAATATTTATATCATAGGTACCATTGTATTTCCTAAAATTTAGCATGTGTAACAATATTGATTATGCTTTGAAACCAAAAGAACAACAACAGCAACAAACTATGCCTTTTCCCTTAAGGCTTCTTATAAGGTCGAGATATTTTATTTCCATTTTCCCCTATTTTCTGATTATTTGTGTTCAAATTACTTTTCTCATTAAAAGCAAATTAAATAATAATTCCTTCCAGGCGGCAATATATATACACATGAACAAGCATGATTGGCGTTGCAGTTAGAATCTTCCCACATTTCGTCAAAGAAAATGAGAGTCAAGGATTTGTATAGTTGGGTGTTAACTGAAACCACAAGTTGAAATATAAATCAATGTACTCGGAGAGGGTTAACAATTAAAATTAAACATCAGTCCCAACTGTCAGAGAATTAAGCTGCCATTTTAATCCATGGCATCGTGATAGGGACCTCTGCATTCTGCTTTTCTGACAGGAATAAAACATCTTTACAACATGTTTATTGATCACAATTGCCAGCAGAAGAAAAGTTAAATGTTTTTTCCTATTAAAATTAAAAGAAACTCTATCAACTTCATCAGTAACCTTTTAAATAATAATTTAACAAGCAGTTAATAATAAATTTGCGGTATGTGTGATGCTGTATAGATTTGAATCTATTTCATAAGTTTTAATGGGTTTGATCCATCCAGGGACTACGTTAGTAACAACATGGCCATTGTTATTCACTGGAAGATAAGTAAACAGATAATTGACCAGATATTAATCAATTAAATAATTTAGTAATAATGTATTTAGTAACACAGTTGCAAAAAATTATTCTCTCTCAATAATTCTGAAAACCAATTGTTTCCCATGAGTCTTTTTTTAATGCATAATGTAGACTTCACTTCATCTGAAAGACTTTTAAGGTATTGGTAGAAAAGGATTAGGCAATCTCACACTTGAAATTTATTTTTTGTTGGGTTAATATGTAAAATATACTTAATCATTCTGAGCCCATTATCATGTGTTTTAGATTTTAAGTGACAAAAACCCAACACAAATTAGTTTTCAAATAAATTTTAAAGTGAGAGGATGACGTTAGATTTTGGCATTTGGGGGGCCAAGGGGATGCAGATTTAAGATACAACTTGATGCAACCTCAACGACTCATCTGCCTCAGGATTTCTCTTTGTCTCTTGATTTGTCCTCCCACAGTGAATCTATAGAAGTAATGCAGTCATCACTAGCACCTTATCTCTCACAATAAAAAATTTAAAAAATTTTTTTAAATATAGGATACTCACGCTCTCCCAATGATCCATGGAAAGTCACAAGAAGATTCTGCTTGGCCCTGCTATGCTCTGACCATCTTTAAAGTAGTTATTAAGCCCTGCACTCAAATATTCCGATTGGTTAGCTTGAACCAAATCTTTTCTCCATGTGGTTGCAATTGCAGGCATCTCTGTATGACTGAACTGTTACTGAATCAAAATCCAGTCCACTCACCCTACGGGCAGCAAAGTTAATCTCCTGACAGCAGGTTGTGGCGAAGGAAAGTACAGTGTTTATTGCCGGGCACCAAACAAGGAGTACCGGCAGCTTGTACTCAAAAGACCTGAACGAACTCCTCGACGGCTTTCATGGGAGGGTTTTTAAAGATGGCGTGAGGGAGGGGGTCACAGCATACATGACCAGCTCATGTGCCTTTTCTGATTGGTTGATTGGAAGGTAACAGGGTGACGCTTCAGGAATCTCAGTCATCCATCTTCAGGTTCCAGCCCATCTGGGCTGTGCACGCTGGCTGTCAGGATGCAGTTCACGTCTTCCACTTGCTGGGGTGTTAGTGTTGATACGAGAACTCCAGGATATGGCTCAGGATGTGATCTATAGCCCCCGAGGTGGAACTAAAAGTCCTTGACTTCGTGTTATTTCTTAACTGTTATGGTTTTGTCTTCCCTGTTTTCCTTTGGTTTTGTATTTTTTCACTTCTCTGCTTAAATTTGTTCTTTGGAACATGGGAAAAGCCTACGGGGCTAAACCTGTTTTACCAACAGTAGGCAGGGGACGTGGAGGTCTGTCCCTGGGGAGGCTCCATAGGATCCTGCTTGGTGTCAATAACTCTTTGAAATAATGATAGTGGAAGAGGAGGAATCACATCAGATCTCTTGCTTGACAAATATAGCACCTATATTACATTCTCCTCTGATTGCCAAGCATCCATACACTTTTCTTCTTATATACACACATGTATGCCCCCAATTCTTCCTCCCATGTACAATAATACTGTTTACCCTCATCAAAAGAGCTATGCTCAAGTTTTCAAGTTACTTGACTCAATTTTAAATCTAGACTACCTGGACGATGTCAGTCTTGTCAACCAGGCTTGGCTAGTAATGATTAAAAGATAAATTTCATCAACTCCGATACGCCCAAAGCAATAAACAAAGTAAACAAAAACTATTTATGTATTTTATACAAAACACGTATTTAGTAAAGAGAGGACGAAAACTTTTGGTGGGTGTGTATTTTAATTTACAACCTTGGATGTGCAAGAAAATATTTTATTTTTGTATTTTCTATTAATCAACTTAATTTTTATCTCAAAATCTCAAAATGGTAAAAGATACCCCACCCGCAGTCAGGCCTTTCCCCCTTCTCCTGCTGAGTGTGGTGTGCACAGAGCGCCAGGATTTTGGAGGTAAAGCATTGGGAGGAGCTGACTGTGAGAGAGAGAGAACTCCACTGGTGATTATGGAGATGGTCAATGGCCTTTGCTTTATCCTCGAAATGTCATACAATTGTCCTATAACCACTCACTTTATCCTCCAAGTAGAGGTCCTGTTAACATTTTTCTTATATATAGGGCAAACTTAATTATTTTTATGATAATTCTCCCAGGGTTCCCAAACTGTCGGTAGCCAGATCTGTACACAGATGACTTTGTGAAATGAAAGGTGGGGAGGTTTTTGCTTTTTTGGAGAACTTTGTCTACCTTTTCTTGTGACTCACATTTCTGAGAGCTTTAGTTCTTCACTACACTTTGAAAGGACTATTTTAAAACAGTAGGCCAATTTTCAAAATAAGTACCCAAGGAAGGCACAAACTACATGGCTCCTCATCACTATTTTGGAAAAAAAAAAAACTTTAATAATGACTCATGTCAAGACATAGATATGCATTTTGGAGCTTAGACCTTGGTTTCACATTTCTTCCATCATTGCCCAATGATCATGAACCCTGTCGAATTCTAGAACCTTGCAATATTGAAATTAAAAATCCTACCTTCAATAGGACGGAACACAGACCCTAGTATTTAGCCATATGAGACATAAGTCGGCAAGCAAAAGTATTAGTTTGCTATAAACGTCTTGCAAACTATAATTCTTTCTTTAGAGTGCTCTCCAATTCAGATCCTGTTTGTAGAGGTCAAATGAATTACAAAAAGATAAGGCATCCCAGAAAAACTAATTAGGATTTACACCCTATATTCTTATGCGTGTGACTGGAGTTGTGAATAATTGCACACTGAATACTGCTCTTGGGAAGAGGATGTGTCACCCAGTGCAAGCAGTCAAATTGCTATTTCTGTCAAAGCCAGTCATACCCTTACCCATTGCTTTTGCTTTACGCTGAAGTTCCTGATAAATACCTGCTGCTTTGAGAAATAAACAATTTTCTCCATTCCATTCATGGCATGTACTGCTTCATTACGACCATTGAAGGGAGTTTTTCAATTGTCAAGGAAACTTTTTGTCAATATTTAATCAAAATGCACGTTAGCTTTTTGGCACAGTCAAGGAATGGGAAATACCTGGGAGCGATTTGCCCCATGTGTTTTATGGCTTCTAAACCATCTTTGGTTGATGATAATAGGAATTGCACATAATTACACAGTCTTGGAAAATGAGAAATTAAAGAAAGACAGGTTCTCTCCTGTTGTAATTCTCAAAGTTTTTAACACGTTAAGGGGCAACTTGAATCTCCTCGAGGAACAGACGGAATTCTATGAGTTTCAGGTTATTTGACAATGGACCATTTTGATGACATGCGTCATTGAACATTTTTGGGAAATTTCAATATAGATTTGTAGTGTATTATATTAGTTATAGATAGTCTTACAAATTATCTGGCTGAATGAAATTGAGGCCCTGAGAAATCTTTTGTAAATTTTCCTAATTCTATTTAATGGTCAAATTAAAACATTTATATCTGTGTTCCAGGTTAGGGATTTTTTTCTCCAATTCATCACTCAGTTTTAGAAGTTAATTTCACAATGTTTAGACTATTCAAGTATTAGCTATTGTGAGTTTAATAAAAATTAGCTTTGGTATCTAAGTTATAGTAACAAATGAAATGAAACTTTAAAGATCCTATTGTCAAAAACTAAAGCCTGCGTGTAGATTGGGGAAAAATGACCTTCAAACTCTCAAACCTTGGAATAGTTTCAGCGAGACATGTAAGAGTTGAGACAAAACTAGAGGACACTTCCTATAATGTACTTGCCCTTTGGGTAAATAAAGACATGGGGCTTTAGCAGAACTCCGATGATAACCTCAAGCAGAGGAGAAAAAGTGCTAAAAGTTAGACCAAGTGCAGCTGAAAAGGGCACTGATTCCTTTAATCTCTGAATGACGTACCACCAGCAAAAACGTTTATCGTTGTGAAGAAGTCCTGTCCTGGCTGATGTTCAATGAGGGTCAACTTACAATAGTCATTTTACTACCAGATAAAAAAAAATCTTCAGAATTTAGGTCTTTGCTCTAGAAAGAATTGGCGAGAAACCTGGAATATAGAATCCAAACCCCCACCCCCGATAACCATTGATCTGTGTGATGTCAGTGAGATGCAGCACGGATGAGAGGTTAGATATTTGAGTTTTTTATGAAGGAGACGATGGAGAAGAGGAAGTGTGGATTCATTTCCTTTTTTTGTCTTTTTGACACAAGGTGTTATTGAGGCCCCGAGTCTGCCAGAGATGTTTCTGTAATCTCTTGGTTCTTGTCATGATTTCACGGAACACCTTCCCATATGTGTGCCTGACATACATGGGGAATCCAGGTCTCTCAAGGCCATTTTGATGTTTCTTTAATTTTCCCCTCAGAAACCTCTGAAATGTTTCAAGATTGGATATTACTTGAATTCTCTCTACTCTAAAGCCACACTATACACTAGGTGAATAAGCCATTCATTTTATTTTATTTTTTTTTCCATTTCCAGCCGTGCTTGCAATGTACATTAATATGATGTGCTATTGCTACCAAACTCAGATTCAGCTGCTCACCTCTCAAAAGCCAACAATGAAGAGGCAGGTGTCAGTAGAAAGGAAAAGTGCTTCCTTTAGAAAGCCAGAAATCTGGGGAGAAAGTGGACTCATGTCCCAAGACCAACTCTGAGGATTCTGCTCAGTCATGAAAATTTTTAAAGGGAAACAATCCCAGATAATAATTAAGGTAGGAGGTCAGATTCTTTGACATTTTTCCATTGCATGCAGACCCGCTGACTTCTCCTCCTCTTCCTTTGGCAACTGTCTTGCCCACATGTCCACCTGCAAATACATTCAGAAAGCTGGAGGTAAAGGGTCAGTCATTCTTTAACTACTCAGTTCTGCATTCTTACTCCTTTTAATCCAGGAAAGGAATCAACTGGTTAGGCAAGGCATTGTGTACATTTAATAGAGCATAAGTCAGGAGTCAGGTTAAATGATACCTACTGATTTCACTTTTATAATTAAAGTGTAAGTGGAACAGAAATAGACACACAGCAAAGGGGCTGAAGAGCTGCCTACAGGCTCCCGCTTGCCAGACATCACTCTGTTTCTATGGGATTACGGACAAAGGTCTTCAGTAACTTCTTCATCCTGACGTAGGACACCGTAGTTTCAGGGTGGAAGATGTTGGCGTGGGTCTGCAGCACCTCTTTGCTGGCAGTTTTAGTTGCCTGCTTTCACATACAGGCAGAGCAAGCTACAACCGTGCTAATGCTCACAAAGATGTAAATGACTTTGAGCAATGATTTTAATCCCATTCTTTTATCAGACACTGAGTCTGTGACGCTACTGTCCCGTCAGCTGCTTGAGCCTGCTCTTCTGTAACTCTGAGAGACCTGGTAGACTTCATCTATTTTTACAAACAAGAGGCAGGGGACATAAAGGGGTCTTTATACTTGGGGGGCCCCTCAGGGCTCCGCTCCATTTCACCATGTGTGAATTTACCACAATTTTAATGACAAAACTTTCCTACATTTGCTATCACCCTTGATAGAGCAAGTTCCTTGCTCCCACAGGAAATAACCTTTTCCTCAAGGATAAATCTGTCTCAAGGATAAAGTATTGTTTTGTATTTTAAAAAAAAAAAACAAAACTCTTGTTCTTTCTCTTTCTCTTTGTCTTTCACTTTATTTCCAGCCAGAGGTTCTTATTTGGATTTTGCACCAATGGGAACTAATGGAAATTCTTTGGTGTATCTCTTTCTCCAAACCAAAGCATCTTGATTGTCATGACTTCCAAAGTTCTAGAAAATCAAGACGATGGCTAACCAAGTGTCTTTAGGAACTTCTTTTTAGAAAACACAAGCAAATCCTTCGCACCAAATGTGAATATTACAGCAATTGATGCACTGAGTAATCTCACACAATAGCATTATCCTTAAAGCAGAGTCCCGCCCTGAGAACCAGTACTTAGTATAGCACAGACCCATGGTGCCCCTGGCCTACACATGGTGATATCTGGGGGGGAAAAAAGAAAAAGATAGAGTTTATATTTTCAGGCAATATATGCAATTCCCTAAAGTCCCACCAGTGAGCACATTCTTTGAGATGTTAATTTTGACACTCATATTTCCTTACACTAGGCGCATTTTGTAATAATTACACGTTTTTGTCTCTGGACTCAGATTCCACACAATTTAGAAATTTGTAAAATGTCAGCAATAGTTGGCTGATCTTTCTTGACCCCCTTTCTTCATTCATGTTTAAATCTCTAAATATCCATTCTCATGTCCACTTTGTGGAGCCTCTTCCTTTAATGAACTAGAAGAAGGCTCCCTGTCTCTCAGATAGCCCAAGGCCCTGCTCTGTCTTCCTGGATCCAACCTTGCTAATGAAGTCCGAAACTGACTCAAATCTTCTTCTAGCTCGTTTTTTCTTTATATGTTTCTATAATCTTGTTTCCCTTGCTATTTTTCTCAACTTCAAAATTGTTCTTTACATCTTATTTTTGTCTATTTGTGCATCTCAAGCACAGTTGCCTGAGTGATTTCTTTAAAAATCTCCCCCCCTTTGTTTTCTCTGTGTTCTAAACTCTTAATAGTTCAACATCAGACTTTCCACAATGTTTCTCTACATTTTGTGTCTTTTATATAGAATTTTTATCTCTCAGTCTTCTGTTCTTCACTTTGGAACTTTCTTGAATTTAATCTTCAACCACTTAGTGATTTAAATAATGGAAGTTATATTTTTAATTGACATTAACCCCTTTTGTCTTTTTCATTTCTTTTAGATACCGCTGTGGTCATGCTAGGAGATGTACTATTAGCCTTAGTTTTCCTTTAATTACCAATATGAAAGCTTTGTCTTATCTTTTCCACCTTTAGCCAATTTTCTCTCTCTTTTTTTTAATCTAGGTATTCTTTGCCAGAATTTAGGCTTTTCATAAAAATACAACAATTCATGATTTTCCACTTCCTTTTTAAAATGTAAAAAGAAGAAATCTGCCTTACATTTTATCTGGAATTTTAATTTCTGTAGGCAAAAGTCCTCTGTTTCCTTTTCTGCCTGGAATTCTATATTTTCATCTACTGTGTATCTCGTTTTAAAACTATTTCTTGTAGTGTTTTCATCTAACACTGATTTCAGGTGTCTTGTGTTTCCCTCTGTTTGTTTCTGCATGTCTCCATCTCTCAGTGCCTCTGGCATAAACTCACTTGGCTCTTGTACTTCACATAAGCACCATGTGTTTTCTTTCCATCTTACTATGGTTAACGTGTTTAACTCTATCCCGAGCCTGTATTTATTTTATTAGGGAGTGAGTGGATTTTATTTCCTGGCCTCCTTCTGAGCTTCACTGTGGTGACTAGGGGTTGTAGAATCTGCTGTATCACTGCCTGAATTAATGATTTGTGAGCAGAAACGTTCAGCTGTGAATGGTGGACCTGAACTACGACCTTCACTGTGGATTTTTACTGAAACTCAAAGACTAGTGTTTATTTCACAATCTGACTTTAAACTATTCTTAGAAAACAGTTTGTTTTTCACAACTTATTTGTCTTGAAATAAGTTTGTACCTTTATTGGAGGAAAAAATAAGAAATTTACTTTTTGGCAGTGTGAGGGCATTAACTCCGGCATCATTAATGGAAAGGTACAAATGACAATAAAAACAAGGAAGGGAAGAATTTATTTTGGAGGGTCCACCATTGCATTTTTCACACTTATAAAAATGTTCATTACATCTCAATTTATGTACTTTTTTGCTATTAATTCTGTTTATTTATTATCAAAATTATGATCTTCTGGGTTAGTACACTTACTATTCTTCATTTCCTCTTTATTTTTGTTCTTATCTCTTTAGTTTTTATTTCCTTCTTTCTTTGGTGAGTTATATGGAAAGGCAAAATGGGCTTTTAATGCTAAAAATGTTCATATTTTTTTCTAGATTTAGACACAGCTTTTTTCCATTACTTCCTTCATGAGATAGCTGTTATGATTAAATAGTTTTTATATTGTAACATAATAGCTTATTATTTTAAAAACTAAGGCAAATGTGATTTTTTAGAATTTACTGATTTCTGGTAGACACATGAATGCTTGTTCTACACTTATAATTACATTTTTAAACTAAAAATAATAGATGTATAAAAATCTCTCAGTAAAAGATTTAAAATAATACTTAGCATATACATTCTGGTATTCTTCTGGGAAGTATATTATATTTTAACCAGAAAAAAATAATTAAGTAGGACTGATTGTGTTGTTCAGTAATACACCACAATTTACTTGCATAGCACAGCACTTTTGAATGTAGATATGACTAAAATAAACACAAAAGCAATCATTTTTAGACAAGAATTACCTGAGTCAGGTTTCAAATCAAAAGAGCACTTCCTTGAAGAAATGGTATCAAATATTTTAAGGTGTAGACAAGGGGGACGTGCAATAAGGGAATATCGCTTTTTAAAAACGAAGGAAAAAAATTAAAAATTGGAATTATTTCAAGTAGAATGTTAGATTTCACCCTGTAATTAAAATTTCACTACCCACAGGTTTTTAAATTTGGTTCGTATCATTCTGGAGATAGTTAAAAAAAAAAAGGAGTCTTAAATTCATTTCCCCCTTTATAAACATGTTTCTCTCCATCTATGTATACATTTATTTTATCAATTTTTCTTACATTCTATACCAATGAAAAAGAACATTTTATTACTAAATAAGTCTTCAAGTGGAAAAGAAAAACGTTGTAGTCTTCATCTGCTCTGCCAAGGACTTGTAATTTTAGTCCTAAAGGCTCTTAATTTTCCACCTCCTCTTCCTGAACCTCATTTTACTAACTTAATCTGAACAGCCTATTAGGATGAAGCTCTGTGCTCTGCTGCATGGCATAAAGGTTAGCATATGTTGTTCTCTCCTCACCTTTCCGAGAAGATTTTTATTATCCCCATGAAACACAGGAAAAAGCAGTAGTTTGAATACTTAATCAAATTGCCCAAGGAATTATAGTGCACAAGCATGCAGTGGAGAATGTCACCTGGAACCATATTCTGCACTCCCAAGGTTGCTGCTGGTTTTATGCCACCTTGGCACTTCTATTTTTGTGATTCATGCTCAAGAGAGATAAGAGGCTCGCCCAAAGTGTTTTTTTAAAAAGGGCAAGTGAGATTAAAAGAGGTGCTTTCTCACTCTCAGGCCAAGTTTATTTCACTCTACCCCAAACAACGTTGAACAACCCAGATTGCAACTGAGGCAGGAGAATGGTCAAGGAGGCTGGCAGTGAAAATCGAGCTACAGGAAATCAAATCGTGTCTCAAATCCTTGAGAATTAAGGAAGGTTTGAATGCTCAGTCACAGAGCCAAATATTTTCAGTTCTATACATTTCAAACCAGCCTGCTTGTGGTATTTTACTGCAACTATAATAGAAACTGTAGCAGATGGGATGGAAAGTTGATAACTAAGCGTGGCAGATCCAGCTATCCCTAAGGAAGTGTGATTTAAAATGTATCTTGACAAAAGACAGGAAGACTAACCAAACTAAAACAGCTGCAATTGCAAAGCAAAGTAACAGCTCAAACGTGTCCTCTACTGGATGTGCATCCTCCTGACACTGTTAATAGTCCACAGGAGGGACTATACAGGTAGATACAGACGCAGAGATAGGTAAAGGTGTACCTTCTGCAGGTTTTAGGCCGTGTGTACACAAGAAGACCTTCAACAGCTACTCTCCTTAAGAAACCGAGTAGTAAAGATGCTTCATTGTTCTTCACTCTCCACGTCTCCCAGCCATACACATAACAAATTGGCTAACTTCACTGTGAGCATATGGTTAAAGAGTGACTCTTCGTGAGGATGAATTAATTTATGCCTGCACCTGGTAAGAACAGCTAGAGAATCTTCTGTTTAAGGAAAAGAAAAAAAAAAAAAAAAAAAAAACAACTGGCAAGGCTAATGGAAATGGAGATGGAAAATAATGCTCAACACTGTTTTCTAAAGCAAGACTGATATTAATCAGAACCTTAGAACTGAAGCAAAATTTTAGCTACTTAAATATTGTGGATAATTTATAAAAAAACATTATGTTCTTCACTGACATAATAAATGCCATAATTGGCCAAATAATATGGCCAAATACTGGCAAAGAAATTTGCCAGACTTCAAGGTCTGACTTCATCAAAGACACATCTATATCATTTTAATTGATGTCCTCCATAAAGAGAGAGTAGATAATCATCCTTTTTCTCCCCTGTATGTTATTTTACAAGCCAATGCATCTGACCTTCGATGAGGCACAGTATATCAGAATTTTGAGAGACGAGGGCGAACTTGCAAAATAATCCTGTCAGCAAACTAGCCATAGAAGATCTTTGGAAGCTGGTTTTATCACTGAGCTTCTGGATTCCTTATACATTAATTTTCTTCTGAAGTTTGTCTTGTGATTAGAAAACCCAATAAAAAAGCACAGTGGAATTGTAATGGCTAATCATGGATGAAAATTCTTTTATTTTGAGGGATCTTAGCCGAGTCAACAGCTGCCAAAAATTTTCTGTCCAAAAACGTAATGTAAATTTGAAGGGGAAGAATAAAATGAATAAAAAATGTAATACAGTACTGTGCTCACACATTACCCAGGGGACAAGAAGTCTTGAGAAATTTTTATTATCTGTCTAAAATGTAGAAAATGCTAAAGGTATTTTGCTCAGTACTCCCAGAGCCTCTGCTGTGTCACTCCCCACGTCAACGTTTCAGGTCTCTCCATGGAATTAACTATGGAGTGTTTATATTTCATGTTACCTTTGCTAGAGTTACTTGAAAGTTTGAAAAAGTTACTCTTTACTGTGAAGGTAAAGAACCTTGTAATTGGGAGGATCATTCTAAACTTTCTTGGTTTTGCTGCTGGAGGTATTTTCCAGGCTAGTGATTGAAAATGATATTCAAATATGTTCCTAATAGAGCGTGTGGTGACATTTCCTAATTCCTTTACTTTTATAACTATTTCTTCAACCTACGGAAACAAAACAATAACTCAGGGTTTCAGCTACTCGATCATTTGTTTCTTCACACAAATCTACGCTTCTTAAAAGCTTTTGTTTTTCAGAAAAGACATATTTGCACATTATTTTCTAGCTTAATATTGTGCAGCACCGGAGCTTCCGTGGAACATTGGTTTTAATTCATATATTATTTGTAATTTATTTGGAATGAAGAAATACACACATTATGCCTTATTACTTACCCTGTGGACTCCTGAATTCTATGAAACTGAGAATATTCATTTTGTACGTTAAACATAATGTCAACCTGAAAATATGCCATTATAACCTGTGTTTGATAAACGAAATAAAATTGGTGCTGTGCATTTGTTGCTAAAGTAATATTATAAAACACATTACACAAGTCGTTGGAGGCAGAAGCAAATAATAGTAATAATAATAATTTGTTTGCTTCTCTTCTCCACATTTAGGTGTTTTCAAAAGGTAAAAATACACTTTTTTTTTGTACAAAAACATTTGAAAGATAAAAAACAATATGATGATGATGAAACTTTATAGTAAAACTGGAAATCTGAATTTATTTTCTTTTAAAAACATTCCCTTAATGACAAGGGGAATACACTGAAAAACGACACGGCATACCTGGCTGAAGCCAGGTAAGCGTGACTGACATTTGTAAACATCGAGGGTTTTCTGCAACGTACTCTGACGCCACGATGCATTGAAAGTTAGAATGAGTACACCTATTGCGTTTGACACGTAAAGACAAGGATGCCATGTGAGATTAAGTGGAAGGAGATGCAATGGGAAGTAGAGACTGTAGGCTCGGCTGGCTGATGGGTCAGGATGAAGCAAGGATACGTGGGATGCCCGCAAAGGGCCAAACTCAAACAGAAGGGGTTACATCATGGTGCTGCCTGGCTTTTCAGTTACATGCTCGTAACCGCGGTGGGAAAGAGGGCTTTGCGCTGGCGAGGCGCACGCTCTGGTTATTCAATCAGCTATGAAGAGTTGGGAGGAGGCACAGGACAGAAGCTCCTGGTGCTGCACGGGTAGCTGCATAATTATTGCAGGGAGGAAAAGATCTTATAAAACACAAAACTACTGGATGAAAGGACTGCATTTCAAGAAAGAAGTCGACCACCAGGGGCTTAGTTCTTTATCCTAACACCATGGCAGGTTTAATTTATATCAGACTATACCCTTCTTCAAGGTTTCTCCCTGTAGCTGGCAGGGATGCAGAGGCTCCCTGAATTCCAGATAATGAAAATGAGACACTCTGCTGCTCACCAGGAAGGAAGAACGTCGGCACTAAAAGTTGTTGTCAAATGAGAAAGATATTTCTGATGTTTTATTCCCTTTAACAAGCTTCATGGCATCTCTACAGATCTTCAGTTCCATTCCCTATTTGTTTTTAAGAACATATACTATGAATTCCTTTGTTTTCACATATAAATTAGACCTCTTCTAAAGTGCCTGGTTGACCTTTCCCAGACATTATCAGTACATCTTTCAAGTAAGAGCCTTTAAAGATTGATAACTCATGACTTTGATGTCTGTTTCCCACTCACCCTGAAAAGGTACGTATTATGTAGAGGGGGTTTGTATCACAATCTGTAACTTATTGAACTGAAATAACTGTGGATTATAAAATCTCCATTCTTCTTTCATCTAAGTTGAAAGATTTAAATAGGGGTGCTCAAAGACTCTGACAGAATCCAACTCATAATGCTGGCAATTATATTCATGTCCCTTAGAAAGAAAAAAACAAAGAGAAAAATAGCACTGGAATTATGAATATGAATATACTAGGCAGTTAAATATAAGTGGAATAACTTGAAAAGTTAGAACAAATATATCTCCATAAAACATTCTGCAAACTATGAGCTAGAATCTTTTGAAAATACATAACTTCTTTTTTCCAAATGGAATCTTTGGGATATTTTACATATGATACCAATCTAAAATGATTATGATTTTAGCAAAAGCAATGATCAGAATAGAAACTGTAAAGGAATCAAATCACAAAAATTGATGACATGTTGGAAAAATTTTTTCAAGAAATCATGTGAAAGAATGCAAACACTGAAAATAAATCTGAGAACAGCCAAAGGCAGACTTGGGTTGAGAGAAGAAAACAAAACTATAGGTACAGATACTAATAGTTAGATATCATTTTTTAAAAATCAAGACCTGAAGAATGAGAGGGCAATAGATGAATAAGAAGTCAAAAATGTAAGAAAAGAAACTGATCTGGAACTGGTACATAGAACAGGCATGGAAGGAAAAAAGAAAGAATTTTTATATCCATATGCTTACAGGAAAAAATATATATTGCACACATAGACCCATACTGATAAAATCTTAAATGATATTGTGTGAGGTAAAGAATAAGGTAAACAGTAAGGCCTTAAACTAAATGGAACAGATTTTCTAACACCTTTCTACTCACCCTTCAGGATTCCAAAAATAATCATCTGTGGGCAGTAGACTTTCTGCAGCACTAAATATTTTAAAAGAACTGATTTAGCCCATTTGGGCTGCCACAGATAGGTTTTGATCCAAGATGATGACATACAATACCTGAAATTAAATATGCAGTAGAGAGTTGAACAGACTAGATCAGGTGGAGGAAAGGAGCAGCAAGCTCAAGACGAGGAAGTGGAATTCTTGCTATCAGAGGAGCAACCAGGAAAAAAAAAATAATGAAAACAAGTGAAGATCGCTTAAGGGACTCATGGGGCGCACCAAGTGAGCCACTATCTACGTTACTGGGCTCCAGAAGAAGAAGAGGGAGGGGAAGGGATAGAAAGCTTATTCAAAGAGATACAGGCTTCAAACTTCCGTGACTTGGGGAAAGAAACAGACACCCAGATCTAGGAAGCCCAGAATATTCCAAAAAAGATAAATCTAAAGGGACCCACAACAGGATACATTATAATTAAATTATCAAAAAGTTAAGACAAGGGGAGAATCTTAAAAGCTATAAGAAAAAAACAAATTATTATGTACAAGGGACCTCTTCCCATAAGACTATTAGCAGATTTTTTCAGCAGAAGTTCTGCAGGCCAGAAGGGAGTGACAATATATTCAAAGTGCTGAAAAAATAAACTGCCAGTCAAGAATATTTCATGTGATAAAGTTGTCCTTCAGAATTGAAAGAAAAATAGTTTTCCAGACAAACAAAAGAGGAAGGAGTTCATCACCATTAGAGCATTCTTACAGGGCATGTTAAAGAGAATTCTTCATGCTGAAATAAAAAGACTCTAATTAGTAGCTTAAAAAATATGAGAATAAAGATATATCTTTGCTGAAAATAGACATAAATATAAGGTGTTTTTATAAACCTCATGATAAACATTAAGCAAAAAACTATTGTAGATACACAAAGAATGAAGAAAAAGAAATAGCACTTCACAGCAACCAAAAAAATCATCAAATCGTAAGGTAAGCAAAAGAGAAAAAAGAAGCACAAAGAAATTACAGATTGACCAGAAGCAATGAAAAAAATGGCAACAGTAAGTCTATACTTATCAATAATTAAGTGTAAATGGACTATGTTCTTCAATCAAAAGACTCCGAGTGGCTGAATGGATAAAAAATTAACGTCCAACTCTGTGTTGCCACAAGAGACTCATTTCAGTTTTAAGGATATACACAGAGTGAAAGAGAACAGATGAAAGATGGTATTCTATGCAAATTGAACCCCAAAAAGTGAAGGAGGAGTTATAATTATATCTGACAAAATAAACTTTAAAACAGTGACTGTGATAAGAGACAAAGAAGGTTGTTGTGTAACGATAACAGGATTTTATCTCACAAGAGGACACACCATATGTAAATAGCAAAGACAAGCACAACCTAAGTCTACAAAGCATAAGTTAACATATCCAAGAGGATAAAGACACAGCGGTACAAAAACAGCAGGGGACTTCAGGACCTCACTTTCAACAATGGATACATCATTGAGACAAATTGAAAAAAAACAAAACAAAAAAACCAAAAAAACAAAAAACAAAATACTGAGCTTAAAGTATGTATTAGACTAGGAGCACCTAATAGCTATTTACAGAACATTTCATCCAACAGCAGCAGAATACACATCCTTCTCAAATACATGTGGAACATTCTTTGGGACAGATCATACTCTAGGCCACAAAGCAACTGTTAATAAATTGACGCAAACTGAAATCATATCAAGGTATCTGGTTTGACCACAATGATATGAAGCTGGAAATCAATTACAAGAAGAAAACTGGAAAACGGACAACTGTGGAGATTAAACAACATGTTCTTAAGCAACCAAAGGGTCGTCAAAGAAACCAAAAGGGTGATCAAAAGAACGTTTAAAACAACAAAAATGAAAACACAACATACCAAATGCGGGGAATGCAGCCAAAGCAGCTCCAAGAGTAAGATTATAGTGGCAATAAATTATGTTAAGAAAAAAGACCTCAGACAGCCTTTTTCACCTCTGTAAACTAGCCAAAGAACAATCGAATCCCCAGTTTAGTGTAAGAAAGAAAATAACAGAGATCAGAGCGGAACTAGATGGACAGAGATTAAAAAGACAATGGAAAAGATCAATGAAAGGACTGGCATTTTGAAAAAAAAAATAAACAAAATAGACAGACTTTTAGCTTGACTAACCAAAAACAAAAAAGAGGACCCAAATAGACGAAATTAAACACAAAAGAAGAGATGTTACATTTGATAACATACAAAGGACCATAAGAGATTAGATTAGATCTGATTCTTATCTAAGCTTTCAACCTTACCACACTCTTTCAATAATTTTAGATTTTCCACATAAAGTCTCCAAATCCTTTTTTTTTATTTTCAAGAATACCTTCGACCATAAAAATAATTCTTAATAATAGATCACTCTCTGAATTTTGTCACATAACTCAGAGAGTTCAAAGATCTGCATGACATTGTTAAAACAAAACTCTCTCCTTCCCCATCTATTTTCTTATGTGGATAACATTCCTCAGAACTTCAATCTATAAAAACAAAACATTAGGATAGAACTGTTGGCAAATCCTGCCTCATTCAGCAACAAATACTGTTCATTGACGAATGCATGAGCTAATTAGGGGAGAAGTCCCATCCACTTCATTAAAGCTATGTTTCCTATTTCCAAAAATATGTTTTTATGTTTAAAAAAGAGAATACCTTGGATATTCTTAAGCTTTTGTATTTCAGATTCAATCTGTCATCTAGAATGGAAGGTTAAATTCAGCCTTCTGCTGAGTTTGAAATATGAAGTATTTTATGATACTAAATGACAAGCAAGCATCAGAGGTAAAAATTTAGGGTTTTTTTTTTTTTTTGGCTGTGTCATTCTCCTTAGAAATACAGTGTATAATTATCTGAGTACTTAATCATGTTATTTATAAGTGCAAATAATCAATTAAAATTAAATATTCATAATATAGATTTATAGGCCAAATCTATTTCTCTATTTATCTATCCCTCCATTTACCATTCATATATACATATATGTATACATTTATATGCATTGTATAAGTATATATAATATATAGCTGTAGTTATATCACATTATACCCATATATCTATTCATAAGCATATGTAATATATGTGTATTCATTGTAGATAGATAGAGACAGATACACTTCTATAGAAGTATTTAGATATGCTTCAAATGGTGACTTTTAATCATGTTTGAAATCTCATACAGACTTAAAGTCATTAAAATTGTATTCAAGGGTGACTAATAAAAAAATAAGATAACAAGTGTCATTGAAAATGGAAAGAAATTGGAACCCTTGTAAACTGTTGGTGGGAATGTAAAACGGTGCAACCTCTATGGAATACAGTATGGTGGTTGCACACACACACACACACACACACACACACACACACACACACACAAAACTAAACAGAATTACTATTTGAGCCAGCAAGTCTACTGGTTACACCAACAATAATTGAAAGTAGAGTCTTAAGGAGATATTTTACACTCATATTCAGAGCAGCATTATGCACAATACCCCCAAAATAGAAGCAACCAAAGTGTTCACTGACGGATAAATGGATAGGCAAAAGGTGGTGAATACAGACATAAATAATATATATGCCATGTGGAATATTATTCAACCTTTAAAAAGGAGGAAATTCTGACACATGCTACAACATGGATGGGCCTTGAGAACAGTACTCTAAGTTAATTTAGCCAGTCATAAAAAAGACAAATAGTGTTTGATTCTAATTTTTGAGGGACTTAGATTAGTCAATTTCATAGAGACAGAAAGCAGAATAGTGGCTGGGGAGGGAGAAATGATAAATAAAATTATTTCTGCCACAAGATTAAATTTAAAGTCCCTAATTGATTAAATAATAAAACTAAAGATAAATGTAGAATTGTCCTTAACTTTATTAAAACATGACTCATTTACAGTTTTTCTCATTTATCTCGCTTCTATGTCTTAGCACAGAGCAGTGAGATCCTTGTTTTAATGTGGAATATTGAAGGATAAATGTGAAATGCCAACTTAAAGAAAAACTTTGTCCTCATCCAATTAACAAGAAATTTAGCACTGCCATGAATTCAAGCGTATAGAAAATCCTGAAGGCAAAATACTTTCGAAGCTTTCCTTCAACACGAAATTTGTGAGGGAGTTGTCAGAACCCGTGGTGTCTCATTTGAATCACTAAACGCTGAATGTCCACCATTGTAATGTGAATGTACCAGTATCCCTTCCTCTGATCCTTGTCTGTGAAACAGTTTCAATTTCCATCTGGATCAGAAAGTGCAAGGAATAAACATGGCCCAGGGAAATCTGAAGGGCTTGGCCAGAAAACTAAAACTTTCAACTGTTAATCTGATAGCATTCCCAACCATTTGCTTCGGAAATAATATCTGAAACCTAAATCATTTTCATCAAATGGACGGCAACGGCCTCAGGGCTAACGCTGATCCTTTGCATGGATCAGTGTGATATTATAATAAGATGATAATCGGATGCTTATCCTCCAGGTTTCTGGCCACTTGCGATATCCAGGATAGGTCCAAATCTTTGACCTGCAGTGTGCAAAGACAATTACAATCTGGAACAAAAGAGGAATGGGTGTCACACGCAAGCTGAATTCTGATGGTGGTGTTTGCTGCATCTGCTAAACAAGGCCATCATTTCTCTTTAACTCCACAATCATTCTCCTCTTCTGAGCATTCTTTCAACTGAGAGTAGATACATGTTGCCTTCTTTCTGTTCACTTTTTCTTTGACAGTATTCTCATATACATTATCTTAATTAGGGAATTCCTACGTTGGTTCTAACAGTTCTTCTGTGATGAACCAAAGGTCTCTTTGATGAGTTTTTCTGTGTAGTGCAAAATATTGTGGATCCTCAAATAATGCAGATACAGACCCTCCTCACGGTCAGAAATCCACATATAACTTAGGCTCGGCCTTCCCTATACATGGTTCCTTCATGTCCGAGATTCAAACTGCCTCGGGATTGAATGGCACTATAATACTTACTATTGAAAAAAATCTACACGTCAGTGGACAAATGAGGGTGGTTCAAGGGTCAACTCTACCATATGCTTTGAGGTCGATTCAACTCACAGTGTGACAAACTCAGTAAGGTCTGCTCTTGAGGAAAGTAATGCCATGATAAAGTATAATGCAATATGAAATTATATACACATGTAATTGATAAACCAATCTATAATAAAAATAGAAAAAAGTTGGATTTGAGCCAAACTGAGGACCATCGTCTGGAAGACACAGATTCAAGCAGCACTTAGATTGCGTCCCACTGAACTGAGAAATGGGGGAGACTTGTAAAGGCAAAAAGCGCAAAATTACACAAATTGTTTGCCAAGAATTATAATTGGATCTGGCGAGAAGCAAGGGTGCCTGTTAAGCAAGGATTGGCTGGGGTCTGAAGCGGTTTCATATTTCAAGAGGAGATGTTGAGACCATAAGGTTGCTGATGCTGTTTTGAGAAAGGCTGGTGGTGTCCTTGAGTTTGATACAGTTCAGAAAATTCAGATTCTCAGTAATGCAGGAACGTGTCTGAAGCCACATCCACCATGGCAACCTGGTTCCATCTTGCATGTTTGAATCACTGTTACCTCCACTTTAATTTTCAAATGCATTCTTGTCTTTAATGCTTAATGCATGTTTGACAAGGCACAAAAACAGGCTGCTCTAGTTAGCGCAGTGAGGTTATAAGCCAGGATGACGTCCCCGTATCCCAATGTGTGAACATTTCTTTCACTAATGTGCTGTTATGTTAGGATTCAGCCATTTACAGAAACCAACACGGGCGTCATTTTAAACATTTTAAGATCTCCGACTTCCACGTGCCATAATAGTAATTATCTACCATGTGTTTGATTCCCTCTTCAAAAAGTCTCTGTGGCTTTTCGCCTTTTTCTCAAACGGTTTGATGTTTCCAGTTGGAATACTTTTCCTTTTTCCTTCTCTTGTTGAGTTTGCTTAAACCACTGAAAGCACCAAGTGAGCAAGCATTGTATTTGTTTTATCAGCAGGTACATTTCTCTGCAAGGCTTACAGAAATTATTTTTTGGAATATGTACTCATGTGCTTTATGGTAATTTCAATAATGCTTAATGGAAACCTCCCCCATCTATAGCCCCTAAATGATGACTGCCTGGCACATTATCAGACTTACCTACTTCCTGTATAGGGACTTCACTGGTGTGCTTTTTACATTTTAATTAGCATCTTGGACTAGGTTAGCAATCAGAGGGAAATATCTTCACCTACCTGTTAAGTTGGAGTCAAAGTTGTACAAAACAGAGACAACAAAAACACATCAACATATTGAGCTAGAGTTCGCGCCAGCAGGGTTTTAGCTGACCTAGTTACAAACAGTGACATATTTTCTGGTTTTATGTCATAATGGGAAGAATTCTCAACTTCACTTTATCATGTCTCCTGGGTGTTTGTTGATTTATCTGCTGTTACATTAATGTTTCTAAAATATATGTGTGTGGCCTAATCCCAACGTTTTGAAGCAAGTTTGAAAACCTGAGCGCATTGTCTCATCTTCTTCTTTCTAATTATCTAAGTGCTAATTGCATCTTGCTGTCTTGGCTCAGTTGGGTTACTATTATACATCACTTAGAAATGATTATAAACATCGAGCAGGACTTTTACTGATCATCAAATTACTGATCATCAACATAACTTGCCTAGTTTGTTCGAAATCACCTTATGTCCTCTAAAGGAGTCTTTGCTGAATCTGAGTTTCCAAAGTCTCAACGCTTCCTACCACCTACCTGTGAGGACATGAGGGAGTGATGAGCGACAGCAATCACCTGCAGATACAGGACCCACCATGGGATGATTTTCTATGGCGGGACCGGACTTTAGCCCCACGGCGAGACAAGGAGGTCTGGCCACCTTGATGTGGTACTGCGCCCTCGGATGGCTTGGGCCCAATTCTTTCCACACCCCAAGGTAATTTTTCATGAGTGTTCCCCCTACCTTCCTTACCCTCCCTCTTTCCCACCTGCCTCTGCAAAATCATGTGCAGTGTTTAGAGATTTAAAGGTGGGTCTAAGTATGAAGCCCCCCCCCCACTTGTTCTGCTTGCCCCTTGTTAAGGCCTTTTCAGTCCAATGATCTGTGTTCTTTCTCTCTCAGAAATCCCCCTAGATTATTTCTTTAATAAATTCCTTCTGTTGATTTTTTCCTTCTCTTCTTCTAGACCGCTGTCTTAGTGTGCATGACCTATTATCACAAAATACCACAGGTTGGGTAGCTTGTAAACAATCAAAATTTATTTTTCACAGCTCTGGGGAATAGGAATTCCAAGATCACGGTGCCTTTATTTAATCTGCTAGACGATTCCTTCCTTTATGCAGATCTAAGAGTCTGACCTTGATCACTTTTCTGCAAAGAATGTCTTTTACCATTTCTCACGAGGCGGACAAGCTCTAAGATGGGGGTGCATTGTACTTGTTGCAAGCTTTTTCCACATTGAAGCCGAAGTAGAAGTGAGCACTTTAATTTTTAAGCAGATTATTTCCAAAATCTCTTCTGTTTCTTTAAGAGCTTCTTTTCCCATTTTTACCTAAGTGTTTCTCTTTCTTGGCATGTGTGTTTCCTATGTGGTACCAGTTTTTAATTTAAGAAAGAATGACTCTGTTTGTTATGTTATGCATTGATAAGCATTTTCTCTGCTATCGTGTGTGTAGGTTTGTTTTCCTAAAAAAGGTTTCTCCACAAATTTGAATACTTCTCTGGGGCTCTGGGAAAGGGATCTGTGGATGGTGGCTCAAGAGATTTCACTAAATGAGAAGGCTGGTCTTTATCTTGATTCCTCTCAAGTGGTAAAATAAAAAGATGAATATTGCAGAGGTGCCAATACCACAGCAGCGTATTGTTTTCGAAGACAGTTAGCTTTATTTAAAGAAAAGCTTTCTGGTATTTGCCTCAGCGATGAATGACATATGATAAAATTATTTTGACAGACTCTCAATTAGTGGAACAATTTCATAACCTCTTCTCACATCATAATTTTAAAAATCCTGTCCAAGACTCTCTGAGGTTTCCCCTTCTCCAATGCAAACTATCATGTCCAGATCTGGAGTAAGAAAAATTAAACTATTCTCTTATTTTCTTACTCAGAAGGACATGTCTCAGTTAAAACATTTTATATGAATGGAAGGAGTACAAAAATAAGTTTATATGATTACAGTTCTCCACGTGGCACAGTTATCAGAAACAGCATCCACAGAAAAATGTCTCATATTCTTATACTCATGAACAAAAGTGGACAAATCGGAAATGACTTTTAAATGTCTTTTGTGTACACACACCAGCCTCTAAGGAAAGCCCAGGTACACACACACACACACACACACATTTTCCAACAAGAGTCGAGGACAGAAAATCGAGTCACAATGCTCAGGCGCTGCCATTGGTGGAGGAGCCAGAGAGGGTGACACTCTTGCATCCATAGAGGAGGCTTGTCTGTTTTCATGTTTCTTTTTCTGTGCCTTTTCACCTACGGTGACTTCCATCTCTTGGAACTCATTGCCCATATGACTGGGATGGTTGTAAGGCTGTTAGCCTGTCCTTTGGATGAAGCTGGCACCAGTATGGGCCTCTAGTTTTGGTGAATGGAGACTTCCAGACTGTGTGTTTCCAGTTCTCGAGAGGGAGGCCATTTTGGGGCTAAAGGGCCAGTCTCTGTTATAATCTCTACAGAACATGGTGCTCTCGGGATTATGTAGCAAAGAGGTGTTTCTATTTCTGTTCAACAAATTACTACAAATGGAGCATCTTAAGACAACATACGGGGAGGAGGGCATAGCTCGAGTGGCAGAGCACAGGTTTAGCATTCACGAGGCCCTGGGTTCAATCCCCAGTCCCTCCTCTAAAAGTACATAAATAAACCTTATTAGCTTCCCCCACCAAAAAAAAAAAAAAAAAAAAGACAACATGCATTTATCATCTCATGAGCTTCCATGAGTAGTGAGTCTGGGCGTGGCTTCGCTACATCCTCTGCTCAGGGTGTCACGGGGCTGCAGTCAGGGCTCGATCAGGCTGCTTCCTCATCTGGAGACGTGACTAGGCTGTGGGCAGAATTCTTCCTTCACAGCTGCATGCCTGTGGGATCTGGTCTTTTTCTGCCTTGCTGGAGAGTGCACTGAAGTCCCGGGGCCACCCCCAGCTCCTAGAGGCCTCCATCAGCTCCTTGTCAGGAGGGCCTCCTGAACATGCTACGTAGTTTGTCCACAACAAGGAGAGTCTCTCTTCAGTCAGCTTTGCCTGAGTCTGGCAGACATGGTGCAATCAACCAAGTGACAGCCCAGGACCACTGGACATAAACTCATTGTGAAGATGACACTCCACCACCTTGGCCATATTCAGTTGGTTAGAAGCAAGTTACAGGTCCCACTCCTACTTGCAGGGGGGGACTACACAGGGTGGGGGCACGGAGTCGCCCGCGTGTCTGTCCACCGCAGCCTGATTGCTTGGAGCCACTCATCTTGCATCCGGACCACCTCCGTCTTTCCATCAGAGGTCCCACAATCGCTGTGTATCAGTTTATGGTCCGTGTGTATCCAAACCACTATAACTGATGGGATCGAGATCTCCAAGAACAAGATTAATTATGCTTGGCAAAATCAAACTCAGAGCTTTGAAATTTAATTTCTCTTTTTTCAAAATTTTCAAAAATTTCAGGTTTTAGAATTAGGGCAAGATCATGTGGTTGGTACCAGCTATTGGCGGGGACTCACACTGAAGACACATTTGCACACCTAGCACATTTTTTTCCCCAGTAGTAAGAATCCCGTTTGGAAGAGAATTGAACTGATTTCAATTCCCAGGGCATGAACACTTTATACGCACAAGCATTTGAATTCGATGGATACTGTATCATTTACCAGTCAGGACGTCTTTTTTTTTTTTTTTTTTTTCATTTTTTTATAGAGTGACAACTAGGAAACTGGAGTGACACCAAGTCTTCAGTAGGTTCACATATAATTAGGACTCAAACTATGAATTCAAACACAATATATTTGAGAAGAGAATGCTTTTAATAAGTAAATAAAGTGTAAAACAATAATGTGGATACACCCCTTACATTGAGAAGAGGACAGAAATTGGAATTATCCCAAAGAAAATCATCAAGGAAGAAGTTTGAAAATCTATCTTTGGAACGCTTTTCCTCAAAGCGTTAGCTTTGTCAGAGGCAAAAGAAAAGTCACAGATAGCATGTCATAAAAAAAAAAGTTTTCAGAATTTGGTACGTGAACAAAAAGTCAAGTTCAGACTTTGAAATAAGAACATCAGAAACTCAGGAAGATACAGGATCAACTTAAAAAACAAATTTTGATCTTGTGGTCAAGAAAAAAAACGTATCTGGGATAGAAAAAGAAAAGAGGATCCAACACATCTTTTAACCTACATGTGGCAGGAGAAGAAAGGGCCCGAGTTAAGCAAGAGGGAAAAAATTTTTAAAACACAGATGAACTTTAATATAAAAAAAAAACTCTGATAAAGAGGATGGGCACACACCATGCAGAATGAAATGCAACAGAACGCTGCCTGCTACTGTTCGGACAGAGAGCCGGCATAGGCGTCCTTGTTCAGATTCCACTGCGGAAAGGCTTTAACAAGGTCTCAGAGATGCACGTTCACAGCTGTGCATGGAAGCACAGGGCATGCACGTTGTCCCTAACAACTTTGAGCTGCACAGTAATTACATCCTTAGTTCAGTAATTCATTGTGAACTCTAGCCAGGAAAGTCGGTGATTAAAAGTTGGGCGTCTATAGTCTGATAGATCAAATTTAGTGGCCGAAGGAATTTGGAACCAAAGACAGCAGTATCGCAGAAGTGGCAGAAAATGAAATAAATGCAGATTTCTGTTAAACATTATAAAAGAAAATTAGTGACATAAGCTGGAGAAGACTACTGTGGGAAAATGCTAGGCAGAGACAGACAGAGAAGGAAAACCCCTGGGCAGAAGCTATATCACAAGTTCAATCTTGAAAGTAAAAGAAATGTGAAGAAAGGGAAATAGGCAGTTTTCATATTTCGGATGATACTAAGGGAAATGTTGGGAACTGCCCTCATCACTGAAACCTCTTACATTCTGTCAAAGAAAGGCAGTCAGTATCAATGGTAAATCTCTCTTCTGGATGTGGGAAACTTGGTGTCACACTTTTAGGTATTTGAAAATAAATTACTCCCAATTATCTTTTCAAGTTCAAAGACAACTGGGCACACAAGAGAAGTTAAACCACAGATCTCTTCCTCCACCTCCCCTTTCCCTCTCTCCCTCTCCTCCTCATCTTCTTTCTTTCTTTTTTTTTTCCTTCTTATTTTTCTTCTCTTCATGGAAGATCACATTTCCCCTAAATAACATTCAAGGTATATGACTGGAAGATACAAAATAGGTCTGAGGGCAACAGGTGCTAAATTCTAATAGATATATTTTCTTGGAGAGCATATTTGTATAAATGATAAACATCTGAAATTGTTTTGATTAGTTCTTAGATTTTTCCAATACAGTGTTTTTTGACTTGATTAATTAATTTCAAAAGATACTGCTTGGTGTTCACAGTGGAACTTTCATGCAACCACTGATATGATTAATGGCACAGGAACATTGATTTTATAGCCCCTCCAGGAGGAACAAATCTGGTTAAATTGGAACTCCACATAGGTGGTGACTTTTTCTAATAGTTTTGTAGGAGACTATGAAAATTGGCACATCAATATTAGGGCCTATTTACATATTTCAATGTGAGTATGTTTTATAGTGATGGACTAACATTGTGCTCCCGGTGGGAAAGAAGCAGAAAACTGAAATTAAATATAAAATTAGACATTGGGACTAATTGACAGTTTAACTATTGTCTTATCCGAGAGGTGAATCTACAGTCCCGAGTATTTAGAGATTAGCTGAGGGTATTAATTTTCATATTTTGATGGGCAGCTAATGGCCCACAACTGAAGGTGGCAAGTTTCAATTCAGTCCAATTCTGTATGTGATTTTTCCCTTACTGTTTTATTCGGTAGGTTTGAGTGTGCTAATTGAGTTCTCTAATTCTCTTTAGGGAATCTTCAAACAAAAACACAGATTAAAAATATTTTTAAAAACTGGACTGATTCCAACAATTCCTTTAGTCCCCGGTAGATCTTATCATTGTTTATTTAAACTAATTTCAGAGGTTCATTTCTTCCCAGTTAATTTTTACATAAAGCAAAAAACCCAAAAATCCATCATTCTTTTGACAAAATTTTCTTTTGAAAACTCTACTTGATATGCATAATAAACTATGGGAAAAAAATCCGTGTTCCTGGTTCTGTGCCAACAACAGTAAATAAAAATATCATATAGGAATTTTTTTTTCTCTCAATGCTTAGAGGAAAAAAAAACCTGCACAATTATAATTAAGTCTACTGCATATTGCACATCCACTTTTAATAGGATTTCTCAACTTCTGAACTAATGACATTTTGGACTGGGTAATTCTTCTGGTGAAGGACTGCCCTGTGTATTGTAGAAGGATTATCAACATACCTGGTCTCTGCCTTTGATGCAAATAACACTTCTGCTTTTGACAACAGCAAAGAAATGTCTTCAGAGACTGCAAACATTCCCTGAGGGACGGAACAACGCCCTACACATCGAGAATCGTTGCTTTAAATCGATTGTGCAAATATCAGTTTTAAGCTCAAACTTTGAAATACCAATGGGAGTGAGCATTTCATAAAAGAAATGGTTTTTGGATTTAGGATTAAAATGTCTGGAATCTGTGTATCTAAATTACTTCTCTGAAATCCTATTGAAACAAGAAGTTTAAAATGCAGGACAATTCACTCAGCTCTAAGAAGCAGGGGGCGTCCTCGTCTACTTGTCAAAATCCTTAGTGGACGTTTTGGTTGTTGATTTTGCATTTACTGTAGTACAGATTACCCTGAGTTCTCCCCTATTTGGAAGGCAGAGCAAACACATCTTTGACCAACTTTGTGTAATATCTGTCTGAGTTGAAAGTGATCCTCAACAGAATTTCATCAACCACTTAGAACAGAGGACCAGGAAATGGAAGAGGTCGCAGACTAGTCAGTGGTCATAAAAGACAAACACTGACATTATGAGGGGTTTCAAGGTGCACAGCAAGATCAGCCCTTCAGTAGTTTATTCTCAGTTTATGTTCAATGTGAAAAGCAAATGAAATAAGCAGAAAACGCTATTATATAACATCGAATTTTGAGCAGCGTGTCAATTAGGGAGACAGTGCGTCATCACACACACACACACACACACACACACACACACACAAGAGGAAACTTTCACAACCAGGGCATTACCTGCGTGTCGATGGGCTTCACACTACATTCCCATAAACCAGTTGACTTCTTTTCCAGTAAAATATATTTTTTTTGGAATTAATGACCTTAATTCCATATTTTCCCTTCATCTTTATATGAGACTGACATGTTTAGAGACTGAAAACAAACATCACACAGGATCTAGGTTAGTTCCTGTTACTGTATTTGCAGGAAATTCAAAAAGAGAAAAATCACCAGACAAAGAAAGGACACAGTTATTCAAACTAATCTGAGGGACTGGAGAAAATATTTCTTGTGAAACAGACTTGTAAGAAAAGAGGTCCAAGAAGCTGGGTAATCATTTTTTTTTCAACTTTCAATTTGCATTTGGTAATGAGATTTGAGATGATGTCTTTTCTGAAATGAGAATAATGTGAAAATCAGAAAAGCCTATTTTTAGCTAACATGGGCAACTTCAATATTAAAAGGCGTAACAGAGGAAACAGTGCGTTGCGTTCTTCAGAAATCCGCATCCTACGAGGCCACTGGAATTGCAGCATCGTTACAGGTAGGCTGGCTTAGTGTTTCTCATTTACCTCCCTTCTCACACGCCTCCCCTCCAGGGCGGGGACACCTGGTAGACGAGCAAGTGTGTTGATAAACTGTAACCCATCTTTACCACTTTGGTTACTTCCTTCAGTTGTTTATTAGGAAATGGTAATAAGAGCTCACTCTCAGGTTACAAGTTTTTACGAACTGTTTGCATTTTACTGCTTTTATATTGAGCACCTACTGTATGTCGGATATTTTGCTAGGAGATGAAGATAGAATCATGGACATAGTGCCTACCGTCTCTGTCTCTGTGGAGCTTGATATGTCATTGGGGAAAACAGAAAATAAAAAATGAACGTGGGCTGTATGCATGTCAACTTCACCTCCCCTCCAAAAAAGATGCCCTCATGCCAATCCCTGGAATTTAGGACATGTGTTACCTTAAATCGTAAAAGGCGCTTTTCATTTATGACGACACCGAGCATTTGGGGATGCGGTGTTACTCTAGATTATACAGACGGGTCCGCTGGAATCACTGATGTGAACGAGAATTTGTTCCAACTGTGTTCTGGTTCCTAGTGTAAGTCCAGAGCAGAGAATATTCATCACGGAGGTGAAGGTCCCCCTTCAGAAGTTACGTAGATGCTTCCCCAGTCCTTACGTCATCCACGACCTCCGGAATTGACTTGAACACTTTTAAAAGCTGCCCACAAAGTACTGTTTTGTTTCATTTTTCCTATTCATCCTTATTCCCCAACACAGGGCTTGACAGCTAGTGAGCGCTCACTAGAAGAGAGTTCAGAATTGTGCACCATCTGGTAGGTGAGGTCTCTTTGCAGACTTTTCCAGGAGAAAGGACATAAGTGGAGATAGACGATTTTCTGGGTCCTTAACACAACATTACCTTTCAGTGTTACTCTGCATCCCCAGTACCTACGGCAGCGTCTAGTAAGCACTTCTAACAATTTTAAGTTGCTTAGTTTGGAAAATATATAGACAGTCATCGCACACTAGAAAAGTTCGTAGGCTGGGGTCAAAAGATGTCAGTACCACATTTGGGTGGTGCTGACGCTCATTTATTCTGACTTTATGTATCAATTGTAACTAGTCATAGAGCATTTATAAGGGGTCAATGAAATCGTGGAATTAAATAAAGCAATTTTATAAGAAAAGCAGGCATTGTTACTATAATCTAAGTAAGTGTAGAAATTACAAAGTAATGTTTTATCAGATTATGCACAGCCTTATTTATTTATATGGCAAAAAATGGAATTTTTGGCAGGATAGTGGAATAGTTATTTGTTGTCATTGAAATGTAAGATTTTCATTGCTGTGGCTAAATATTGTTAGAGCAAATATAGCCCAGACAAGTTACAAGTTTATTGCAGAAATTTGAATGGTAAGAAATAAACATTGGTCATGACTGCAAAAGTGGAAGTAGAGAGACAATGATGAGGGGGATATTCTACATTTCTTCTTAATTCTTATTAATTCAGCCTTTCATTTTCAACTAAATAATGTCATGCTTACTAATTTGTAACCCACATTGCTTAACATAATTGTTTAATTCTGTAAATATTTTTAAATTTAAAATTTGTTCAATTTTGTCTACTTTATTTCAAGATTTCTGGGATCATTAACTAGCTGGTTCCATACCATTTGTTTCTTTAAATAATCTGCAGTTTTCAATGAATTATTTTCAACACAGAATTGTTCAAAGAAAGAAGAAAATAAAAAATGAATACCTGAATCACCAATGTTTTAAACGTTACCTCTGGGAAAAAACAGCTGAAAACCATATCTTGCCATTCCAGTAGTTTTCAGTTTAATTGAATTTTTTGTTTACTCTTTTTTAGGAAAAAAATACATTAAAATGTTTTGAGAAAAAAATATGCCAATGATTTTTTTTGAAAAGCATTTTTAAGGTCATTTGAATTTTGATTATCACTCTTCAAATGTGGCTATGTTTTCTGCATGTTCAACGGCTTAAAAAACAAAGTTGAAGGTCAAATCTAGTAACATTTTCTTTCACTTAATTCAAAAAGCCTCTGGAAAGTAATGAGATTTATTCTGTAAATTACTTTATAATTGTCCTTTAATGAAACTGTGATATTTGAGAATGTCAGAATGATTTTGCTTTAGGGAAAATGATTTTAGTCCCTGGAGAAAATTAATTAATTACCTTTTCCTAAATAAACAGCATTTTATATATTTTATGTGAACTAAAAAAAAAATGAAGGTTAATTAACCTGTCTTCTGACAATTGCAGAGAAATTTTGAAGAAAAAAAGTCGCTTAGGCATTCAGGTCAGTTTTGCTTATGCTAACACACTAACGCAGAAGCAAAATATCAGATTCAATCAATCACACTTGAAGAAGAGGATTTCTCTTTATTCTCAAATCTGAGTTTCAACAGCAGTGTGACTTCAGCCTTACCGTATGATCCGGTTACCAATTTGCTTTCTCTAAAACCTTGTGCCAGGAACTGTGTTAGTCAAGTTAACAAATGCCTCATTTGCCCTAGAAAACAATAAATCTGGTATTTTTTTCTTGATGTTTTCATTTGTTAATGATCCTCTTTACATTAAATTCTCCAAGACTTTGGAGATAGAAATACAGACATAGATAGATAGACAGACAGATAGACAGATAAACAGACAGATAGACAGATCGATTGATCAACTGATAGATCGATAGGCAGACAGATAAATAGACAGACAGACAGATAGATAGATTAGTAATACACCGGAAAAAAACTGAGACTAGTGACAGCCTGTTAACAGTGCCTAGTTACCTTCTGGGGAGAGGAATGAGAAGCAGAGGGAGTGAAGTGAATTATACACATAGGCTTCTAATTTTGTGCATTTTTTAATATTATTTCTTTCTCAATTATCACTGTTTCTGTTATTCTGAGTAGTTTGAGGGTTTGTATACATTTTACATTTATTACTCATTTACATTTTTAGAACAATAAAAATAAGAAAATGTCTTCTTTCTCACCCCCTCAAAAAAAACTGTCCATGGCAAAGAAAAGCCATACTGTAAGTACATAAAAAATTGCAGAAGGGTCACATACATAATTCTAGAATTAACAATACACTCATCACATTTATGAAGCACCGCGATGATTTAAGTCACCTAAAATTTTTCATCTATGTTTGGACAGACAATTACTGAGTGTATTCAAGCGGCAGGCACCATGCTAGGCACCCGGGACGCCACAGTGGACAGACCAGACCGGGCGCTGCAGGATGGAGCCTCCTTGCTCGTGGAGGAGGACGTTAGACAGACAAATGTAGAAACGAACCATTGATCAAGATAATTGCAGGCAGAGATGGATGCTCTGAAGGAAGTAAAGCAGGGTGACGGGAGGGAAAGTGACAGAGAGACAGCTTTAGATCAGAGGATACGGGGAGTCCCTCGAAGAAATAACTCATGTGAGGCTTGGATGACAGAATAAAATGCAAGGAGCCAGAAGCCAAGCCTCCAGCCTGAGGAAACACCGAGTGCATGTGTCGTGAGACATAGTTCCAGGACAGAGATATAAATAAAGCGCCAGTCAGCTTGACTCTTCCAGAAACGGACTGACGATCTGGAGGTTTAGGGAAGCGGAGGAGACGCTGTAAGTGAAGAGGCTGCAATGAGAAAAGTTCATGGAAATATTTGGAACCAGTGATGAAAAAATAATTTGAATTTCATTCTGGTCACTAGAGGGAAATAAAAACATTAGTGATTTTGAACTGAGACAGGGACATGAGTGGTTTACGATAGACAATTACGTTGAGATTTTCCAGAGAAGAAAGCAGAGATGGACAATTGTGGACACAGAGATGTCGGTTATGAGGACATTGTAATTGTCCAGAGGAAAGACGATGATGGTAGCGGATGACACAAAATTAGATGAATTTGAAATATTACATTTAATCACATGAAATTGTCACTTTTGAACATCAAAAACGGTTGACCATTAGTCATTTTATTGTAGTTCAGACTGATACATTGGTGATCCCGCAAAAGCATTTTTGGACAGTTGTGTAAGTAAGACCTGTCATGGGAGGTAGGTGGCGTGAAGATAAAGGAGACTTGGGTTAAATGGATGGGAGTGTGGGAGACCAGGAGCTGTATTTGGACTTAATAATTTGGCATGATTATTGTTCATTCAACTGAGATGTCAGGTAGGCCGTGAGAGGATGCTCTGGGGCACAGCAAAGAGTGGAACCAGCAGAACGAGGGCATCTCAGTATTTTCACCACGTGCAACAGGGCAGAATTCCTGTTCAGTTTCACGACTTTTAGCAGATTATTTTCTCCCTTGCTTCAGTAGTGGAAAAGGATCATAATTTGTTTACATCCTATATTCTCTTTCATTTCTTAAAAAATAAAGCCAAAATTCCACGTTCTTTAGTGTGTTCTCCAGACACCCTCTCAGGTTAATTCATGTTTACACTTGCGTTTCTCATCAGGTGCTCATATTTACATCAATTCTCACCCTCTTCTCGGTAACAGATGTGCCTGTAGGATTATCCAGCGAATTATAACAGCAGGCTATAATATTTAACAGTTAAATTATGTTTTTAAATATATTGTATATTGATAATTTCAAATAACAGAATGGTGTTTAAAATTCTAACCATGACCTATTCCACTGCAAAAAATGGGGAAAAAAGTTGAATTTGGATAATCTGGAAGACATTTTTTTGTCGATATGCCAATTCTCTTTAAATGTAAAGCAATCAGAATAAAATTCTAGATGAATTATGAAAATTTTTAAATTATTGCTTATTGGAAATTATTAAAATTCTTCTGGAAAAATAAAATATTTGAGATGGCCAGGAGATTTATTTCTAAAAAATGAGGAAATACTAGTTCTTTCAGAGTTTATAGTTCCTTGCATGTGTCAGTTATCCAAAAGAGAGGTATTGTTACAGAAATCATCACTTTAATTAGAAGTATGTAGATAAATTTTATGGTAAAGCTAGGATTTCAAACCATTAAAGGAAAAAAGTTGAACTAACTGTTCATTAAATTTTCTGGGGAAAGAAATGAATCTCTCTCAACCTTATGCTTTATTTTAAATTAAATTCCATAAGGCTTTAATATTTCAGAAAGAAATTACAGGCTCTGGTCAGATTGTCCCACAGACTCAGCCTGAGATTACCCCAAATGACTGATCTTCATTTACCCCAAACATACAGCAACCATGGATGGACTGTAATAAAAACGACTAAACACATAGGTAACTCCCTGAACCTGTCTCACCCACCGCCAGGAAAAAAAAAAAAAAGACAATGGCATTTGAAGCTACGGGACTAAATGATCAGGGTTCCGTTGAGGCAGCCCTGAGTTCTATGTATCTGAGGTCACTTGTGAAGAGGATGTGAGTCAAACTCCATATAAACTTGGGGCTCGGATGAAGCTCTGAATCTGGGGACAAAGGATAAGAGGGGAGAGAGCAAGGGAACTACATTTGGTGTCTTGAAATAACCTTTAATGAGAAAGAATATGAAAAGCAATATAGGTATGACCAGGACATTCTGCTGCACATGAGAGACTGATTTGTAACTGACTATACGTCAAGTTAAAAGTGTTAAAAAAAAAAAAAAAGATAAGGGGTTGGGGAGAAACACACCCCGTCAAGCATCCAGGCTGTTGCTGGACTCCTGCTGGGGGCAGTGGTGACCAGACAGTCACTCAACTAGCACCTGGCCAGTAAGGGTGTGGGCTCAGGTGGGTCCTGGTCACTGAGACCCTGAGGTTTGTTTGTGAGCTGGTAAGAACAGAGGGTCAGTTGAGATGAACTGAGAAATGCAGGGACAATAAGAAACAACCGTATCCAATTCAAGGTAAGTTGTCACTTTTCAAAGCACATGTGGAAAACCCATCTCGCGGAAATAATACAAAAACTCAGTAAGTTAGAGAATTCATATGCCACCAAATGGAAATAAGAGGGGAATCTGAAAAGGGGTTTATAAGAATCATGCTTCAAATTCCTCAGAGATGAATAACAGAATTACAGTTAGAAAATAAGATTAATAGATCATTATGAAAAAATAAAAAACAAATGTGAAGAGAAACTTAATAAGATAAACTGTAATGTTTGTGCAAGAGATGTTTGAACAAAGAGAAAGAGGTGAACAGTATCAAATTAAAGTAAATTAAATCAAATTAAAAACAGCATGAAAATATACACTATCCAGTGTCAGTAATAGAAGAATTAAATGATGGAGAGGAAAAAACGATGGGAAACACAAACAAAACATACCAGTTGAAATAGAAATAAAAGCCCAACCAGAAACCTGGTAGTAATGTTGCAAAAGACCATGTTTAAAGAGAAAAACTTCCAGGTATACAGAGAAAAAAAAATCATCAATGAAAGAATTGAAGGTGACCGAGGGCTTCTTACAGTAACTACCAAAGTCAGGTGTCAGCAAAGTAAAACTTCCAAAGAGACAGAAAGCTACAGCTACATCCACTAGAATTCAAGGGAGGAATGGAGGGACAATTCAGAATTGCCACCCAAAGGCTCGCTCAGAAATGGTTTCACGGGACGTCAGCAAGAATGAAAAAAGGACGTGGGAGAAAACGGTGGGAAGAGAGAAGCGGTCATTAGGAAAAGCTAACTAATTAGGATAAATAAGCTAGATAATAAGGAAAAACAGACGGGCAAATCCAAGTTTATAATGAATCTGAGGCTTTTTTTCTTATAAAAATGGAATCAGTATGCTAGCTCATAGTAACGTGGAAGATGGGGTAGTCAAGAAAGGGGAGAGATTCTGAAAGACGCTAACACGATAATTTGGCTGATCTGGCAGGAGAACAGAGGTGCTGAACAAAATTAGAAAGTGTTGAGAAAAACACAAGGAAACATTTTCAAAATGTATGGTCAAATCCTAAGAGCGAGTACATTCTTTAATTTGTAAAACAGCTGATGTAAAAAAAGGAAAAATAACGTCCTTTTGACTTGTCTGCATTAAATACGTACAGCTTTTTACACGTTTATCATACTCCAGTGAAGTGGTTTTTAAGAAAAGTAATTAAAAGCAAGCAATTTTAGGGGGACAAGATGACTGTGTGTGTGTGTGTGTGTGTGTGTGTGACATTTATACATCGGAAAGGATCAAAGAATCTGTATCCAAAATACAAGAAAATGCCCATGAAAAAATTGACAATAAAATATGGATAATTGTCAGGAGCGATAAAATATCCATCAATGATATAAAGGGACATTAAACAATATAGAAGAACATACCAAAGTCCCGTTACATTCACAAAAGGTGAAACACTGATGGTATGATGTGCTGGCAGGAAACTAGGGAAGTGGAAAAAGCTTGCACAATGTTTGGCGGGAAATAAATTTATAAAGCGCGTTTGTAGAAGCCGTGGCATTATCTAATGAAGCTGACAAAGCACAAAACCTACGGAATCTACCGTCACAACAGCCGTTCATAGCGGAGTTAAGTGGCATCAGGGTTGAGTCAGCAAAGAGGTGTAGCCCCCTGGGCTCACTTTACTGATGGGGCTAAAATGAGGACGGCAGTGTGATTTCAAGTGTGGTTACATTTCCAAGTTCCAGGTATTTGCCAGCAGGAAGGCCACCTGGGAGCCTGGATTGGAAGACACACTCTGAGTGCTGGACCAAGGAGCAGCCGCATCTCTCAGAGAAACTTTGGAAAGAGGATAATTAGATGATCGAGTTGCTTGTACGACCCTTGGAAGTTTATTCCGCAAAACACCGAAAAGGCGTATTTCTACTGCTATTCTCCCCCCAACTTTTGTTTTGAATATTTGGCATTTTTTTCCCCTTGAGTATGAGTGTGCTTATTTCCACGCATAATCATGTGTGCTATTCTGAGAACTGCATTGTTCAGCTCCCCCCTCGGTCTTGCTTAATTTGAGAGCTCTAATTAGCTTCAATTTTCTTGAACAGAGTGAATGCAGAGTATATTGGATTTTAATTTAAAATGCTATTCCATAGTTGATTTAAGTGCTGAAATGTAATACACAAATTGCACTTTTAGTCAAATGACTCTGAAGTATTTTCTGAAGTGTGTGATTAAAACGTTCCAACGCGCACTGATAAGCCCCCTTTCAGGGGCTCAGGAGTGTTCCTAAAGGAGACTTGGGAGGAAACCCAAAACCACACTTCCTCCGTCCTTGCCTTCCCCAGCACCTGGCAGACACTTGGAATAATTTGTTTTCGAATAAGACGCTTCTCACTAGTTTTTAGCATAACTCGGCGAGTCAGTCTAGGCTGCATTTTATAGGAATTAGAAGTAGGGAACATTTTCAAATGGCTGCCCCTCATTGCCTTTGATAAAGGCAGCCTCTGGCTACTTCTGCGGGAACCCTCCACCCACCTCGGTGCGTGTGATTGAATAAATGTGTTTCCCCAAAGCACATGAGCATCGCCAGCTCATCGTCATACGACCTTTCAAGCCCTTGACTTCTCTTCAGAACAGCCTATTCTCAAAAAGGACGTAACTTTGATAACGCGTCCTGTTTACTTTCCTGCTTGTTCTCAGAGAGTTCTGGTTGCCTGCAAGACAGTGTTTTGCCGTCGAGGCTGCAGAGCCGGAGGTGAGAAAGGCAAACAGGTGTTTCATTTTGTCACCTGGTAACAGTCCGACTGAAAGATGTTGCTAACATCCCCCCCTCCCCTCTCAGGGAAGGCAGTTTGCTCTGCTGCATTCCACGGTGGGTCAGTCATTTCCTGCACAGTGGATGCTAACTGAAATGGTATTTCAGTCCGTGGATTGACGTTTCTCATATGTCCGTAAAAGCATGTGAAGCACTCCCTTTTGCCCCAATGCCAACCCACTTTGAAAGTCCAAATTTTCATGTAATCATGTGAGGGCATTAATCTCTTGACTGTCAAATGCAGTGTAAACATTTTCGTCCTACAGAACAGCTAAGAGCGCGCTTGGTTTACTGTGAAACTTTATTCATTCCACAAACACACTACGCGTCCCAGCCGTAGAGCAGACCCTCGCCGCTTCCTCCTGACCTTCTGCAGAGATCCAGAACAAGACTGAAACGCACGGGACCGCCTCCCTTCGCTGCCAGACAGAAACCTTCATTTAGGAATGAAGTTTAGATTGAACATAACAACACCTAAGGGAAAAACAAAAAACACAATTAACATAATGAATTTAAAAACCGTAAGTCATGGACTCCCTGTGGGTATAGTTTCGCCCGAACATAAAATGGGCAGGTCTGACCTCAACGCGCGATCATCTCCAGTCTTGGTTCCTTTTTGCAATGTTCATAAGTCGCCAACTAACGCTCAAAGGCAGTGATCTCCAAATTGTGGTCAATGGTCACTTTGATCAGAATCTCCCGAGAGCTTTGCTAAAAATGCAAAAGGCCTGGACGCTCCCCAGGCCCACAAAACCAAAGCTCTGTGAGGAACACTCATTTAGACAAACAGCTTGGCGACATTGATGTGCAGTGATGTTGGGCGGTGACTCTGCTCGGTGGATTTACTATGTGAGTATTGTTCTTTGTCTCATCGTTGTCTCCCTTCCTCTGCTTTCTAGAAACATCTGGAGGGGATGTGAGTGCCTGCAGGTGAGTGAGAAGCTCGAATCCTGGAAGCAGAAGGCTGTAGGCGGAGCAGAGGGAGAAAAAATACAGCCACGAAGGCATTCCAGTGTCAGTGTTTTTTCGTGTACTCCATCCGCCAGAAGGGTCAGGCCGTGGGGCTTAGACAGGACTGCCTCGGACCAGCTGTCTTCACTGCATGAGAGTCCCCAGCTCAGAACAAGAGCCTTGCATATCAACCTGTCATCCAGCTGCAGATCTGAAAAGATCTGCCCATCACTCAAGTGAGTAGGAAAAAAATAAATAACACCAATCAAAAAACGCAAAGTGAAGGCATTCTCTGTTTCTGACACATTTGAAGCTATGTTAGAAACATCGTGGCAAGTAAGGAAGTAATTATATAGGACAGATCTGAAAGGTGAGACACTGCAAAAGACAGGAGCGCCATGGTGAGAACTGTCAGGGCAGCCAGGCTTCTGAAAATTATTCTTATAGAAGCTGAGCCACCTGCCACGTCCTCTCTGACACCGGAATCCATGGATGCTAGGTGAGGAGAGGAGAGAAGAAAGACGCTGAGCGCACACGTGGGACGCTCGTGGTCTTCAGCGAGTCTCGTGGAGATGCCCCCTGAATTACAAGTGCTGGGATCGAAGACGGGAGGCAACCAGACATGAACACGGACCCCAGGACCCCAGTCGCCGTCGGCGCCCCTAGGGGCGGACAGGACCTGGGAGCTCCCGGAATGGCGCTCCTCGGGCAGGCGGCCACACCATTATGGGGCCCCTCCAGGGGCGAGCAGGCACGGCTAACAAAACAGGTTTAAACAAGCTTCTAAATTAGGTAACTGGGAGGAAATGCTACACATCCATGAAGGGGGCCACTCTGAAGTGTCGATAGAGACAAACATCTTTTTCTGCTACGTAAAGAGATAAGAGCATTTTTCAAAAGCATATCATTTCTGTTTTTCAAGATCTTTTTATTTATTAAACTAAGACAACAATTTTGAGGGAAAAAAAACTTCAGATTAAAAATTATGTGACTTGAAGACGTAGCACAGGATTGTAGAATTTCGTATCAGGACGCTCTATCCTGATCACCTTTCAAATATGAAACAGAATTTGGCAAGCAAAACAAAAACGAAAAGAAAATTAGTGTATTTCTTTTAATCAATGAGGAGAATTATCTGGTTTTGTTTGTTTAGTGACTTTGTTTATTTTCCTAGTGTCAGGGATGTCCCCTCTCCGTAATCTCTCTTTGACTTGGATGTCCTTTCTTCCTTTATGGCTTTGAATTGCTCTTTGGCTGTAAAATATTTTATGTTTTCAGACGTTCCTCTTCACGAATGTTTTCTTGATGTTTATATTTACCGTGCAAATGGGTTCATTTTATTCACGTTTAAAAAGAATCCAGCAGAAAATGTTTCTCTTGTGCATTCCGCAGTGATCCAGTTTCACTTTGCTGCCAAATTCTTGAGTCTCAAAAGGAACATAATATGTTCATATAATAAAACCTGTGTCTTCGTGTGTATATATGAGCATGTATCTATGTCTGCTTTTGCCTGTCCCAGTGCACATTATACCATGCATCGGCACTTGCTTGACAAAGTTCATTTATTATTTATCCGATTTGTTTTATATCAACAAATCAATATATTTTAAGAACCACACAGTATTTCCTTAAATGGATACGTCAGAACTTATTTAACTAGCCTCCTACTGGGAGACACTGGAGCCATTTCCAATCTTTTGACGTTATAAACAACGCTGGGGTAAGATGTGTGCACGTAAGACATTCTGCTTATTTATGAGGAAACAATAATGCATATTTGTGAGAGCATCGTTTCCTGCAAGTGGGATCTCTGAGTGAAACAGTGTTGACGGGTATTGTTTGCCAAATTGTTCTGCATAAAGGTTTTGCTACTTTCTAATCCCAGTGATAATATAGTGTTTAGGCCCTCACCCGTCTGCGTACAGTGTGTTTAAATAACTTACTGAATTCTGCTAATCTGACAGGGGATCCCTGCCTCGGTGTGTTAGTCTTTTCTTCTTCTTATTTTGAGTGTGCTTGAGTATATCTTCGTATCTAAGGCCCATTTTTTTCTTTTCTTGGTCCAAATTGCTAAAATTAAACCGAGGCTGACAGTGACTTCATAGGTTCTGATTTATCCTCCGCCTTTGGTTATCACGTGCTTTATTTTATCCTGTGCCGTTTTCCCTTTACGCCTCTAATCTTAAACCAAGCGAGCGGCTGGTTGCTGCTCAAGCTAACGTGTTCTCTGCAAAACAAATCTGGCTTCCTCCTTAAGTGGCAGTGTTGTCTTAATCACCCTCAGAACTTTATAATCGGTATTTTATCTGATACCCAGCATGTGTAAAATAAGAGTTTCCTAAGAAGGTAATTTAATCAAATCATAAATGAAGATTTTTTTTCTCAGTAATTGAGGTAAGTTGATAACTTTCAAACCCACAGTGAAGTTGAAGGACCAGCGTGCTAAATACCCAAACACCTTGCCTTCTGGATTTACTGACTTGTAACATTTTGCCACATCCGTTTCTCTATCTGTACATATATCTGTATCTGTATCTACCTCAATGTCTGTCTGTCTGTCTGTCTGTCTGTCTGGTCACACACTGACTAGGTTAGCCCCTTTGTTAACTTACCTAAAGGTAGTCAGTCTGAAGCAGTCATGGCAGTCCAGCTCTAAATGTTCCCCAAAACAATGACATTCCTCTACAAAACCATATCACCATGTGGCATCTAAGAAAATCAGAATTATTCCAATGCCATCATCTGTGACCCGTATTCAGATTTCGCCAAATGACTTCAAAATGACCATCAGCGTTTTCTTTTTTCAATGCAGACCCCATTTAACGTCCACCCCTTGCATTCGGCGTAATGTCTTATCTCTCAAAATCCAGAACAATCCCGCTTTCACTTCTTTAGAGAAGTTCAGGCCAGATTTGTTCAGAACATGGGCTTCTGGATTCAGTGGGCCGCTTCTGCATGATTCGATGGCACGCGATGATTTCCAGCAAGAGCGCTGTGTAGGTGGTGAATGCCTTCCTGTCGCATGACGTCACAAAGGCCATGGCAGATCTCACTGCGTTGTTAAGACCCTGTCGCCAAGTCTCCCCGTTGCTGATATACATTTCTTCTGTATGATTAAGATGTAATCTGTGCGGTGATGCTTCAAGATGGTGTGAATATTGTTTTCCAACTTTTGCCCGTTAGGGCTCGCATCTGTTGGCGGAATTGCATGATACAGTTATTACACGGTTATTACAAAAGGAGATTCCATTTTAATGAGCTGAGAATACCTTTATGTATGCTACAATTCACTTAATAAGGAGAATAAAGTTAGGGTGACAGCTATATCGTTCACAATGACAACATAATAAAGCGTAAAGCCTTTATATTAAAAGTCATGTAAATCCACAATCAGCACACTTGGCATTCAGTAGATATGTTGATTTTTTTAAGTCCTTAACTTTGGGTTAACAGTTTTGACATTTATTCTAATTTATAGATTTGTTCTATTTTTAAAATAAATTTGCAATCTCTGGGCAAAAAAAATAAAGCTACAGAATCAAATGCAATGTCTTCTTAGATTCAAATTTTACTGAGACAATTCACAACGTAGATAATACTCATGTGGTTGATCCAAAATTTTCAGTCATAAGCAAAGAGTAACTTGTCATGCCAGTATCGGGAGAGTCATGAGAACTTTCCCAAGGATAGGCAGCACTGACAAATGCTCCAAATACAGAGAACAGCTTTAGGGAGACAGACTATCAGTATATAGGAGTTTTGTGGTAAAGGAAGGAGAATGGACCGATACCTGAATTTTGATACAACGTGTTAAGCAGCCATGCGTCTTTGGGATGTGGCTCGCCTTTGCGTTTCTGCAACTGAACAAGCAGAGACATGCTCTGGCTACATCATTCACGTCCAAGACATTGATTTATTCCATTTTGCTAAGATTGAGTGACCCGTACATAATTCTTAGCTGGATCTTTTCTTGTTTAACGAGTTGAAATCCTGAGGTTAGTAAGTAGCCAGGTGACAAGCCCATAAATACTAATTCAATGTTCTGAAATGTTCCATTTATTGTCCATGAGTAGTCGTGAAAGGTCGCGAGAGAACCTGATTGAAAGTAAGCCTTAAACGTCTATAATAAAGACACTTCACTGGGAGTTTTCCTGTGATGTCACGGTTTTATCTTCTGTTTTTCTTTTTCATCAGGGATCCAGGGAACTGCAGGGACGGTGACTGGGAAATAAAGGCCTGAGGCTGTCAAGCACGGCAAAGTCCACTGCTCACACGAGGTTTAATGATCCCTGCATTTGCTAAGCGTTTTACTCTGTGTACAATTCTTTACCATCCTCAACCAAATATGATACATTTTTTTAGATTCACAAAACAACCGATTTGTCTTAAACTTGGGAATAATTGCAGTAGCTAATACAGAATTACTTTTTTTTAATGTCTTGAACTTTTTTTTGGGATTAACTAAAATTCTACAGAGTAATGACTTGGGGCATAGTACAGCAAGAATGAATGTTTTAAAGAAAAATGCGTAGAGGAAGGTTAATGTGGAATATGAACTGGTCATACTTTATTCTGATGCAGTCTTCCCCTAAATGTCACAAGTCTATGCCTTATTGTAATAATGGGATTTTAAATAAGGTACGAGTGAGGCGGAACTACAATTGTGGTCAGTGATACCGCTACCGGAGTGGCACTTCTTAAGTGCCCAGTGCACGAGCTTGAATTTACAGATTAGTTCTTGTCAAAGCAACCGGGAACAAAGAAGCCCCTTATGTTATAAGCAGGGGTGGCTGAGCCATGGTTCCCTCCGCGAGCGTTTCCAAGTGCCCTGGGCATTCCGTGCTCCCCTGGCCCTTGCTAATCCTGGACGCAGTAAGTGGACTCTACCGCAGCACGCAACGCACAAGTCTGACGGTACGTCTGGGTTAGTTAAACACTGGTCAGTGTCCACAGTCTGGAGCGTCAGGAGCTCCATGACCCCCCATGGGGCCTTTCTTTTTACTTTTCCTTCCTGAAAATGCAGGGGCCTTCTGCTACCCAAAAGGGGTGTCCGTCTGATTCCCACAAACAAACCGGGAAGACTCTGAAGTCTGAACCCTGTGACACTTCCCCAGATTACGGGGGTGCACAGTGCCACTGCTGAGCCCTGCGCAACACTGGGATGAAGCCCTTCTGAAGCAGTCATTTGTTCTAGTGAAATGACGGAGGGCGATCTCAGTGCCTCAAAGCAAAATTAGAGAAAATGGTTATGACCTTGGGTTGGGTTGAAATTTCTTAGAAGAGCTATCAGAGGCACAATTCATGTATAAATATATACATATATATATATATAATCTGATGGCATCAATATTCAAATTTCTGCTGATTGAAAGACATTGTTAAGAATTTCAAAAGATAAGCTAAACACTGGGTAGGAAATTTGAAAAACGCGTATCTGATAAAAGACCTGTAGCCAAAAATGCGTGAAAAAGTGTCACAATCCCATAGCAAAACAAACAAGAAAAACAGCAAAACAAAATAATGAAATAGGCTAAAGATTTGAACAAAAGATATTATAGATGACAATTTAACATATTCAAGATGCTCAACTTCATTATTCATTAGAGAAATATAAATTTAAATCACAGTGAGACACCACTACAGGTGTATTAGCATGAATGGAAACAAACACACAAGTAAAAATCTGGCCATACCGCGTGGCTGAGGAACAGCTGGAATTTGAAACTATTTTGGCAGGTTTTTATAAAGTTCAACATGCTTAAGAGACAAAAAAGGAAGTCTGTGTAGCTTCTAGATATAGAAAATGAAAGACCAGTGGGAAGTTTGAGTACGATGCCCTCCGGAAATTTCAGGCAAGGTAGATGTTGAGGTTGAAGGGAATGGAAGAATTCCAGATGTGTTTTCAAAGAAAAAGATCCAAGATTTTCTGATTTGCTGGCCTGTGGGTGATTATCAGCTTTCTGGAATTAGCAATGGATAGTGTATTCAATGAGAAGGGGGATAACAAGAAAAGACAATGTTCAGAGATCCTGCAGTTCTAGTGCAGAACAAGACCTGAGAATGCCTCCTTTCATCAGGCTGCATTTCTCAGTGAACATGGACGCACCCAGGAGGACACGATGCTAAGTGAAACAAGCCAGACAGAAAAAGGCAAGGTAAGGTCTCGCTTATATGTGGAATCTAAAAGAGTCACACTCACAGATACAGAGCAGAATGGCTGTTGCCAGGGACTGAAGAGTGTGGAGGAAGGAGATTTTGGCCAAAGCACACAAACTTTTAGTTATGAGTACGTTCTGAGGATCTAAAACCCATGCAGATTCTTCCCGGCGCTTTCCAGGCATGGCTGATGTAATGCCAATGGCTTTGGCTGTGACAGGATTACGGAACTTCCTATCAGGAAGCGTCTTCCTAACAAAGACCACTGGATGTCCAAACCTTTGTAGTGTATCCAGATCGTAGTGTGAAAATAGACGGAGTCAAGATAGATGGGCAAACAGATACACAAAGGTGAGATGGGGTGTTGAAAAATTTGCAGAGAACAAGAACAAATCCAGAGGAATGTCTTGAGAATAATGCAAGTGCTCTGGGGTCCACGGACAGTCTGATGTATACAACTGCACTCTGTAACGTGTACACAGCAGAGGGTGGAAAATATGCCCACATCAATCAAGCTCCCCTCAGCACGGCAGATTCAAATTTCCTCCTGTGGACCAAACCGAAACCCCTAAAACAATCTGACGTTCCTGATGAGGAAGTTTGGCTCCTCTGACCACTTATTTCGACTTGAGAGATCTCTGTGTTTCCTGCCCACCTTAGCAAGTCAAGGCAAACTGTGGAGATTTAAGACGAAAGGTAGAATTTAGGGGGAAATGCTTAACTGGGTACCTAGCACGTAATGGACCCTCGACAAAATAAAGTGATTTCACTGCACACGCTTGTGTCTGAAGGCTCCCATGTAACTGTCCTGTACTTTGTGATTTCAGTATGTTACAGGGTATGTGTTTATATTAATGGATAGTCTAGCCACGATATTATCTAACATAGAATTCAGCTTTTTATTTTTTAATATGTTGGACTAGGTCTTGGCAGGATGGAAGCATTTGTTTTAAGAAGGGTGACGTAAGAAGGTGTGGATTTTCCAGGGGGCATGAGGCTGAAAAGAGGTGATGTTAGGCAGCCCCTTTACAAGTTCCTCTAAAAGCAGGTTCTGGTTTAACATGTAATTAGTCACTTTTTTTTTTTTTTTTTTTTTTTACTATAAAGACAGTCTCAGGCTTGTGATTAGACCCATTCGGAATGTCTGCCTGAATAATGACTAGTCATTGTGGCTGCATGATTTCCAGTGCCGCTCCGAGTACGTTAGGAGGAAAGGGGAATGGTCTGCATCAGTTATCTGGTTTAAATCTGTCTGTCTGTCTGTCTGTCTATCTATCTATCTACCTACCTACCTACGTCTACTTATAGATATAGATATACAGATATACTCTCATAAGGTTGGGAGGCCATGAGGTAGAAGAATTTCACCTTTATTGAGCAGTGTGTGCTGCCCTGATGTCTTCTTCAGCTCTGCATACGGGATGTACAATCTCATTTCAACTATGTAAAAGGGTTAGAAATCCATGGGCAACCGGTTGTCAGAACCACCTATGCTGAATTGACCACGTTAACCACTTCTCATTTGACAAGATGGTTTAATATACTGATCAGTGCTGTGAAGTGACTCTGATAAACTCAGAGCAGTGCCGTGCAGGCAGTCAGCCATAGGTTATTAAAAAAACAAATACAAGGAAAACATGACAATCTATATGTATCTGAAACTTATTAAATTGAAGATAATTCAAAACTGGAGAAGAGAGATCGGCCCTCATCCCCTTGACCTCCCCGAAAGGAGATTATTCTCATTTAGTTAGGAAAAAGGGTGGCGATACCCCACTAAACTAGCGTTCGGGTAAGCGTGGTACTAGCAACGTGATCACGACCGAAACATGCCGAACCACCCCCAGCGGGGCATGAAGTGGCACTGGACACAGCATGAGAGGACAGCTTCGTTTTTCTGAGGCTCTGAGGCGTAGAATTCCCGAGGAAATCAGTGCCGTGCGTGATTATCCACTTGTAGGTAGAAAAGGGGAAGACGGTGAAGCTCATTTGGTGGCGTCTTCCCCTCACGATGGACGAAGGGGGTGTGGCTCACAAGCAGTTGTAGAGCTAAGAAGGAAATACTGGAATCAGCCCCTTGAAAGTGTGAATCGAAAATTTTCAGTGATGCTACTTATGGAGCCATTGAAGCTTCTCAATATCCTTCACGTGTGGCTTGGCGTCTTATCTTAACTCAGAGCTTTAGCATCTTTATTCCCGAGCATTCTAACCCTTCGCAGTGACAACCGTGTTGTAGATCTTGAGTTTCATTAAGCCAAGTGTCTGAGAGGCTCTTCAGTCAGTCCTGATAGCTTTTTGGTGTTTATTATACAGTTTCTTTTCTAACTTCGGCATTCTCTGCTCTCCCTTCCTGGGACTCCGTTTAGTGGGACTTTTAGACTGAACCTCTAATTTTGATCTGTATGTTTATTTTCTTTCTATGTGTTCTTTAATTCTAATTTCCGAAAGATCTCTCTTTCAAAAACAGTATCGAGTTCAAAAAAGGAAGCTATTATATTTTCAAATAACTTTGGATGACTTTCTGATTTCACCTTTATTATTATGTTAGATCAATGTCTCCTTGGTATCATATATTTACTTCTGTTTGCCCTCAAATAAATTTAAAAAAAAAACAGAAAAGGTACATGGATTGTAATTTATAGGAAACAACACTATTATTTCACCTTTACCTTTACTGATGGTTTGCAGTTATTAGCTTCCAAGTCCCACTGCTTACAGCCTTCCACCATGTCTCATCTACAAAACCCGGAACCTTCACTGACTAACCTGTACAGCTTGTCCCCCTCCTCCGACTCTGACTTCTACTCTGTGTCTTCTGTGCAGGATTTGGCATTATTTATTTTCATCCTGTTATTTTGCTGCTCTATAAATTAATGTCTATTAAAAAAACGTAATTGTCTACTCAAACTGCTTCTTCATTCCTGTTTCTGAAAGTGTATATTGGAGTAGGGTTCATATTAAGACCTGCTATTGAAAGCAGGTCATTGCCCCCTTTCTGTTCACCCATTTCTGTCCCCCTCTCACCTTAAAAGAACCTAATTATAGGAATGAGATAGCTAAGCAAGAGCAAGTATCTCCTGCCTTACGCTCCCCGAGTGCACACCGTGCCTTGTCGAACCTGTTGATTCTTTACCTGTTTTTGTGTTACTGTTTTTATGGTTGTAAAATGTACATAACATAAACATGACTATTTTAAAATTGCCATAACATAAACATTTTTTATCATTCTTAAGTGTACAGTTCAGTGACATTAAGTGTGTTCATAATGTGCAACCATCACAACTATCCATCTCCAGAACTTTCTAATCTTCTCAAACTGAAGCTCTGGGTCTATTAACAGTATCTCCCCACTCCTTCCCCTTCTAGCCTCTGGCAATCACCATCCATTTTATTTTCTGTGTCTATAAATTTGACTCTTCTATAAGTGGAATCATACGGTAGCTGTCCTTCTGTGCCTGGTTTATTTCGCTTAGCATAATGTCCTTAAGGTTCATCTTTGTTGGAGCATATATCAGAATTCCCTTCCTGTTTAGGGCTGAATACTATTCCCTTATGTGTGTATATCACATTTTAGCCATTCATCTGTTGATGGACATTGAGAAATCTGTTGATTCTTTTAGTAGCTCTCTACACCCAAAAGCCCCCTTAGCAATCCTGCAGGCAGATCACACTGGCAAGGTGACATCTGGAGGATCAGCCAGTCTGCATGCTGCAGAGAACGAGACAGAACCCACCCCCCTGCCTCGATGATTCACTGAGATTCTTACCTCCATTTTTCCCTTTAAAAAGTGTCGTGGCTGAGCAGAATCATCAAAATTGGTCCCTGGACATGAGTCCACCATCTCCCTAGACTGCCAGCTCTTCTGATTAAAGTACTTCTCCTTTCTACTGATACTGGCCTCTTGCATTATTGGCTTTTGAGTGGCAAGCAGCTGAACCTGAATTCAGTAACATTATGACTCTGACTCGTTTCAACTTTTTCCTGTCTTCAGCATACTATTTTGCAAGCATTATGCATGTTGACAACAGTATTTCTGCTAAAATTTTTTCTCTTCATACTGTTTCTAAGCTGAGGTTTTAACTTGTATTAGCACAGAGATTCTGTGAGACAGCATCATTTCTTCATCTTTGGCTGAATGCAAGTTTGTTTATAAACAAACTGAAAACCTTAAACTAAACTTTTACCTGCGTTTCAAACCTAACCACGGATTATGATATAAAGCCACTTCCTAATAGGAACTGTTAACACATTTTCTTAGATTTCGTTTTATTTAAATAATTTCATTATGTGTTGATAGAAATTATCAGCAAAACAAGTCATTAAAAAATTCAAAAAGTACCTGTAGTCTTGAAAGAATAGGAACACAGCGCATTATCATTGCTAAAAGTCATCCTGCATCACAACTGGAATTATTATAGAAACTCATTAATTTTTTATCCACTCAAACATTTGTCAAAGCTTACAGTTTTCCCACACATAAAGGAGAAGTACAACCATATTAAAGCATTAGAAAATATAATTAAACACATCACATTCAGACTGATAAGGTGCCCACACTAACAATTAATTCATTCTGAAGAGGGGAAAAAAACTCATAAGACACAAATACAGGTAAAACAAAAACTGTTTACTAAGAAGATGTTATCATAAGCCGTTATTTTGAAACTTCTGAATGCTCTTTTATCATTCTTATTGTCATTTGAAAAACAAATTTATGTCTAATTAATTCACACAATTGCTAACAGGGTTGGTATTGTAAACATCCAGTTAGAATTGAATCTTTCTAATCAGAGAAAGACTGGGTACGTATTTGTAAAAAGTATCCTTTTATCATTGATACTGAAAACTCTGTAAGTGTTTGTAGGTAACTCTCTGTGACTACATATGTCTTTGCATCTAAGAATGGTCAGCTAGCAGGGGAGGAGAACGCAAAATTGTCAGAAGACAAAGAAAGCTCCCCGCTTCCCCTGCCGGACCCACCATGTAGGATTTTTCAAATAGTAGCATTCTGCCTCCTTCAATTTCTTTGAAGTTTACATAAGTATAGGCTGTTGACTAGGACGCATGGAAATCCAATTCTATGTCCTTTATCAGCAATTTTAATGGGATAAGATGTACAAACTAACTAGAAAAATATTCTATATGGTGAAAAGTGTATGTGTTTATAATTATGGATCACTTGAATTATTGGTCAATTTTGGTGTCCAGTTGTTTCCTTTTCTATTCCTTTTTAATAATAAATCAATCACATAACCCTAGTTTCTCATTATAAATCATTATAAAAATGTATGCTTCATATTTCTTGATTTTTGAATTGGATGCAAAAGCAAAAATTAAGAAGTATTCCCCAATGAAGAGAGATTTCTACTCTTTCAAAAGATGAGTTCTCTGCTGTGTCATTTTTAATATCTCGGGTCCTTGTGAAGGCAAAGCAGGGAGTTTGTTTCAATTTGAGAGGGAACGTGATTGTGTTTTTGTTACTCCCTCATTTTACACAGCATGGAAGACCATTTCTTTATGTTTTGTTTTATGGCAGCTGAATGTTTCTTAAAGCATGCCACATATAAATTTGGTGACTTTCTCAGCTGGCAAAGAAAACTTCAAGAATCAGGAGAAACATAAAGTTGTCTAAGAGATGGCTTTCAGCATAGTTTGATTTAATCAGAAATCTTTAATATTAAAATTGCAATGTTTGAGCTAAAATAATGTCTGCATATGCAAGATATTGAGTAAATTTTTGAGATACGCCCTGTGAGCAACCCACTTAAGATAATGGAGATGATGTTTAGAGGAACAATCGCACAATGAAGACGTCATTTGGGCTGTCCTTTTCTTCCTGTATTTTTCCCCATTTTAAAACTATGAATATCTTTTCTCTGAAAATCAACTGTGCATTCATGTGAATTTAAAATAATATATTTTCTCTTTTATTGCACAAAGCATGAGAGACAATTTGTACATATAAAAATTACCCGAGATTTCAATCAACACTGAAAAAAAAAAAGTGGGGAAGTGTCCTCTGTTTTGAATGAATGCTGCTCCGTGGGCATTTGGCTGCATTTTTATTTGCACGGCAGCAAACCTTCTGCTTTACACATTGTTGATTCTCCAGCAGCACTAACTTCAACCATCTATTAAAATCAACATAAGAGCTCACAACATCATCTAAAATTAAATGGAAATTTTTCCCAGTGTACTGGAGTCCCACAGATAAAGAGTAGAAAAAAATCCACCAAATGCATCGATCTCTTATATTTATCACTTTTATGTCCGGAGCTCTTTTCCACTTTGCATACGAGAAGCTTAATCTGACGGTAAAGCAAAATATTTATTGTGACTTCGTCAGTAATTGCTCTTGGAGATTGCATGCCATGAAGTCGTGGGATGTAAAATAATGTCATTTGACAAAGAGATTTTTTTTCCCCAGTAAAACATACTTTCTTTCAAACAGAAAGCACAATATATTTTAATACTTTTTTTTTGAAGTGTAGTTAATTTTCAATGTTAGTTTCAGGTGTACAGCAAAGCAATTCTGTTATACATATAGGTACATATACACATATATATATATATTTTTTTCACATTCTTTCCCATTATAGCTAATTACAAGAAATGGAATCTAGATCCCTGTGCTCTACAGGAGGTCCTTGTTGACCTGTTTCATATACACTAATGTGTATCTATTAATCCCAAACCCTTAATCTATCCCTCCCCTTTCATTTCCCACCTGGCAACCACAGTTTGTTTTCTATGCCCTTGAATTTATTTCTGGTTTGTAAATAAAATTTGTATATTCTCTTTCTTTTATTTTTTTAGATTCCTCATATAAGCAACATCATATGATATTTGTCTTTCTCTGTCTGACTTACTTCAATTAATATGATAATCCTTAAGTCCATCCATGTTGCTGCAAATGTTATTATTTCATTCATTTTCATGGCTGAGCAACATTCCAATGTGTTTATATATATTATATCTTTATGCATTCACCTGTTGATGGACATTTGGAATGTTTCCATGTCTCGGCTATGGGAATAAAATAGGGCTACTGTGGCATTGGGGTTCATTTGTCTTTTCAAATTTTATTTTTCTCCAGATATATGCCCAGGAGTGGGATTGCTGGATCATATGGAAAGTCTATTTTTAGTGAATTGCAAACCAAAACTACAATGAGGTATCCTTTCAGAATGTACATCATTTAAAACAGCCACAAATGATAAATGCTGGAGAGAGTGTGGAGAAAAGGGAACCCTCCCACACTGCTGGTGGGATGCAGTTTGGGGCAACCATTATGGAAAACAGTATGGAGATTCCTCAAAAGACTAAAGACAGACTTACCATATGATCCAGCAATCCCACCCCTGGGCATATATCCCGAGGGAACTTTAATTTGAAAAGACACCTGCACCCCAATGTTCATAGCAGCACTATTTACAACAGCCAAGACATGGAAACAACCTAAATGTCCATCGACAGATGACTGGATAAAGAAGATGTGGTATATTTACATACAAACACACACACACACACACACACACACACACACACACACACAGTGGTTCCAGTCAGGATGGGGGTCTGCAAACCTGTCTCTGGGGAACAGATGGGCATATCTCTAACCAGATCTTAAGTGAGCAGAACTGATCTCTGACCATGGCTGGAGCCAGAGCTGTTACAAGACTGTTTCAGGATATGCAGTCAGACTGTGGCTGGCAGGCTTACCTCCAGGCATATGAAAAGTTATGTCTTCTGGTGGGTCTCTGGGGAGGCAGAACTACTTGTGGCCCAGAACTGAGAAGAGCTGGAATTGAGTCACATAACCATTTCTGGATCTGCTACTGGACCAATACTAGCTGGTCTGTCTCCCTGCAGGTTCCTGGTCCAACTAAACGGCAGCTGGGAGGGGCTGGAACCAAGCAGTAGGTCTGTTTCACGATGTCTGGGATGGAGATATGAGTCTCTCCTGCCAGGCCTCGGCCAGCAAGACAGTTCACAGACTGGAGCTGGGAAGGGCTGTCATCCAGCTACAAGGCCATTTCAGAACGTGCCATCAGACCGAGTTCCACAGTCATGCCTGCAGGACAGAGTCCCAGAGGGGCTGAAGCTGGGTCACAAGCCAACTTCAGGGTCAACAGCCGGAGTCAAAGTCTGTAGGTGTGTTATCTGAGGCATGTCCTCCCAGGTCCTTTGACGAATGGTGCCGATGGCAGGACCAAGGCCAGCAGGGCTGGAGTTCAGTTTACAAGGGTATGTAGCTGTTCCTGCGTCTATGGCTGGGACCACGGTCAGTGAGTCAGCCACCTGGGCAGCGCCTGCGCGAAGTGGCCCTCTCCGGTCTCAGACTCCATGCCCACTGGGGAGTACAGTCTTCTCCCTGGATCCTACAGCGCCCACAAATGCGCTTCTGCTTGTGGATGGCTGCCAAACTGCAGTTGCTGACGGGAGGTACAAGCGAGAGGCCTCCTGATCGGCCATCTTGGCGACGTAACCTTGACTGCAGATCTCAACTTTCCGGTGCGAATTTACATGTTTAAATACATACTTTTCCATAAGGTTGAATATATCTCTTCAGCAACTTGACATTTTAATCATTGACACCAGGAAAATGTATAGCAACAATGAAACAGAGTAAGGTGCATCTTTATGATTAAAAAAGAAATCTGGCTGTAGCATTGTGTTCAAAGAGACTATCAAGTTTCTTAGAGAAATGAGCAGGCTGTTACGCTCATTAAAGGCACTTAATGAATTAGCTTCCTTCAGGGGACATTCTTGCACACTAATTTAGGACACTGCACAAACGACAAAGATGCCACGGGAACACTGGGGAGGTTGTTTAATGAATGCTCAACCAAATAAAGCACCGTATGAATCATTTAATTGGATACATCGCTTAAACAACTGATTTTTCTCCTCTTTTTGTTATCAGGTACAGAAGTGACTTTCTTTCCTGTGTATAAAAGGATCGATTTGAAATGAAACAGTCACCTCTAAAATGCTAATTTTTCTTAGTCCTCAAAGTGATGTAGAATGCTAGAAGTATCGTTTTTCTCTGTGTATCACTTGTTTTCTGTTGCTATTCACCTTCTTTTTAATAATGTATCTGGTCATTAAGTCTTGCTTTTGAAATACATGTGATGGTTTATGAATCTGACTAATTTCAAAAATTTCAAGAAGAGAGGACGGGAAAGAAGATGGTAACTGGTGGGGATTTCTGTTTCAGCAGTAATGGCTGATTTGAAATGATAATCCAACAGCTGGGGACTAGTTTTATTACTTCTACATGTGGTTTGCATCAAGGTAATAAGGCAAACAAATAGGGGACACTTTAAACATATAGATCCCGACAAGGCTGGAAAGCTGCACCTAACAGTTTGGTGGTGTTTTTTTTTTTTCTATAGAAAATCATTTTTCTACAAAATTTCATTAAAAAATCAGTCATTATATACCAAGCAAGGAGTCTCTGATGACTTGAATTGAATACTTTTGATATTGAAAATCACTCATAGTATGTTGGATTTGGAAAGGTCGAATAAAATGTATAATTTTCCTTTACTTAAGGACGGACCCTGCTATAGTAAGTGTCCCCAGTGGGTTTTTCTAGCCCTAACACAAATTATTTTTAAACATGCTTGAGTATGTTATCTTAGCAGCAATTGGGGAAGAATTAAATTCCTTGATCCTTTTTGTTGGTTTGTTTGCATTTCTTTTGACTCTCCCCTGCTTTACCGCCTCAAAAGTGAAATTCCGCTCCCCTTCGTTCTGTCATGTTGCACAATTGGACTTTCTTTCATTTTGCGTCTCTGTGCTTCAGGCTCTGTGTTCTCTTCCGCCCCGTCTTTCGTTCATGAATTCTCCTTTTCATTCCCGAGTGCTTCGTCTGAAACTAAATGACTACCACATTTAAACAGCTTATCATATATTACAATCACCGAATACACAGGTTTTGTCCTGGCTTGCGTTTCCTGTATACAAGGTTTTCTTATTTCTTCCATTCTCTACATTTCTCCCTCCAACACACGTGATCCCTCTGCGTTTTTGCAGATCACTTCCCAAAGACTCTAGGCTGCTTCCTTCTGTTTGTGCCGTCGCCACGCGGCGACACGACGTGGGGGACAGCAGCACTGTTAGCCGAGGGCGCTGGGGATGTGCGCTCAGCCTCCCTGTGCGGGAGGCTCCCCCGGCGGCACGTTTGCTGTAGTTAACAGTCACCTGACTGTTCGTCCCAGGACTCTTTTCTACTCCTTAAATCCACCATTTGGATTTTTTTTAAAATGATAAAAACAAGTAGCCTCCCGTTTCAGGTCCCCTTCTCCAGCCTGTGCAGGGTGTTTGCTAGTTTGTGTTTGGTGCGTGTTAGTTTTGGATTTGATGCTTTTTCTGCTCCCCTGTGTCTGTCACTTTTCTCTCGTAGCTCTTTATTTTCTAAAACGCCATCGGAGTCTCTTTTTTCCTTTTGCCCTTCTTTGTGAATCTATTGCTCCTGCTTTCATCTTTTCTGCCTTTTCCACAGACTTTGGAGTAAGATGGGAGGTAGATACGGCTCCTCCTTCATTCATCCTAACAAACATTGGTTGTGATCGAGTTCATGTCAGACGCTCTTCTAAGTGCTCGAGAGACAATAATGAGTAGAACGAATTCCTGACATGACTGCCCTCACAACAGGACGCACGGGAGTGAGACACACACATGTAGTTCACAAGCCTCTAATATTTCAGTGAGCGATGGTTTTACAAAAAAACAAAAGAGTACAATATAAATTGGTAGAGACTTAAGGAGGGAGGCGCTAGTTCAGACAAAGGCGTCCGTGTCAGGGAAGATCCTCCGACGGACGTCATTTTCTCAGGTGCTCGAAGGAAGTGGGGGACCAGCAAAGTCACGTCTGAGCGCAGATTTCTCCCGAAGAAGAAAAAGTAATGTTTGGCTTTACTCCTTGATCAAAGGGCGTAATAACACTATACGCACATCACACATAAAAACATTGTGGGGAACAAAGGATGCAGTGGGTGATTGGACCGAAAGGAATCAGTGTTTAAGAACTAAAACAGCCGTGAATTGTAAATAAAGTGAATGACACTAAGAACCAGAGTGGGGCGTGTGTGTGTGTTTTATGTGTTTGTTTGTGTGTGTGTGTGTGTGTGTGTGTGTGTGTGTGTTTAATGTCTTGCCCCCTCCCAGAGACAATAAATACAGCCGAATAGTCGCCATCCATTAATGCATTAAAGTGAAAATTCAAGTTAAGATATATTAACAAAAACGTTTCTATATCATGTCATCTTATTTTTTCAGTAACATAGAATATTTTCACTTAATGTCTCTGAGGCACGTTTCCAGCAATCCTCTGGTGGAAATTGGTATTTGCAAGGGATAATACCAGTGATGTCTTACCCTTTAGTAATTCCACATTCACATGGCATTTATCTCTTGAAAGGAGATAGCGCGTTGAGAATTGGCGCTGTTCTCGCATCGCTGTGACACAGAATATTCCAGGGCAGTGGGGGTTGCGGGGAAGCAGAGCAGCACTGGTCAGTGCCTAGCTCTACAGTGTCCTGATTATTTCAGTTAATAAAAAACAGCAACTAAAAGGAATCCACATAAATAGAAAAGCATATCTGAAAAAAGTGCACGTTTTAAATGTCATTTTTTAGGAGAAAAAAGAAATAGAATGTGCTATATTTATTCAGCAGAACACAGTGGTTATAAGTAACTCAATCTGTATGTATCAATATGGAGCCCTAAGATATAATGAGTGAAAACACAGAATACTGATGGCTTAATGATGTTTATGGACATTTTAAAAAACACCAGAACGACACTGCTCTCTTACGACACAAGGTGACCACGTGAAGGACGGCTTAGTGCAGATGCACAGGGCTGGTCCCTTCTGCAGGGAACAGGAGGAAACAGGACTGTGACAGTTAGTTAAAGGGGCTTGAACTACATCTGGAGGTGTCACTTCTTAAAAAAAAAAAAGGAGGGAGTTGTCATAAGAGAATGAAAGAAATTAAAATTGCATCATCTCTTGCAATTTGTAAATAACATGGAAAATAAACTTCACACTAATAGAGAAAGAGTCTTTGAGGTAACTTTGAATGAAAGTCAGACACCAAAAATAACTGGGTTCAGATATAAATTGAGGATTTCACTAGCATTTACAATTTCCAAGTTGGCTTCTGGAGCATTATCGTCAATAAAATAATTTCTCCCAACGGATAATATTTATCTATTCGGCAAAAAGTGGCATTATTCCATTATAAATTGATGGCATTTTAATGACCAACTTTATGTCTTAAAATTTGGATATAAAGTTATATCATTAATAAACGTTAACTTTATTTTTATGAGAATCAACTTTATATTGAAATGTCAAACCCTTTTTTTAATCATTGTTGCTTTTCGCTGGAAAGCACGTATACCATCTCCCTAGTAACTGACAGCTCTAAGTTTTAATTTGTTTGCTAATTAGCTAATTGTTTTGGGATATTTATTTTAATGACCTTTTCCCTCTTAAAAGCATCAACAGCATTTCTCACAAATTGTTGTCTTTTTCCTAGATTTTCTGGGTTAATCTCTAACCACTTTACTGCGTCTTTTTCCTAAGTAGCTATTATTAAATGGTGCACAGGCACTAAAAATAAGTCTATGTTACTATATGAACATCATATAGAGTATGTGATATATATGTAGAAAGATATACGATATAAACAGTAATATTTTTTAATACTGTTCTATGTGAATGCCAGAAAAGATGGCTAGAAGAGCCAGATAGCGAATCACCACCCACGTGTCATTCCCAGGAAGCGATTAGATTTCTGTGCTCCAACGAAATGAGGGTTCAGGAAATAAAGGAATCAGCACAGGAGAGAAGTGAAGGGCGTTTGAAGAATGACAGGCAGGATGAATTAAAGGGCATTCTCAGAGTCGTATCCGTCCAGAGAGCCTACGAGCAAACAGCCCGATGACACTTGACCCAAGATTGCAGAGGCTCCCGAGAGATGGCCAAGCTACGCGGACTTTTATAACACCAAGTAGAATTAAGGGAAATAATAGAATGTATTAGGCGTAAGTGTATATAGAAGAACATGCAGTAATTGTCATGTCGGCAGGACACTTAGGTGTGCAAACTCGGGTGTGCGTCAGGATCACCTGGGAAGCTTATTAACCCACGGATTGCCAGACTGTTGCCACACACACACACACACACACCTGCGCAGGAGCCTCACTCACCTCTGTGTGGCGTACGCGGCTGGTTCTAATGAAAGGCTGGAGGTAAGAATCAATGTCGCAGCAGGAGCAGGGGTCACCTCTGGGCTGTTGATGGGAACAAAACACGAACAGAAAAGTTCAGTCTCTCCTCTTCCAGCTTTACTGTCCCCTGTAGCACACAATGCCAGCATTAGATATTCCACCAAATCCACAGAATATTAAATCATCTAAACACGAAACTATTCATGATGGATTTAAGAAACTCATGCAAGAATAACCGTTCCAAACTCATAGCTTTTATAAGGGGTTCCTCTAATGAGTGGTGTGTCGTTTTGGGTACAGAGATTAAGATTTAGAGATGGAACGAACAATAGAACTAGTTTAATTCGGCTGTTTTTACCGTTGTGCCCAAATAACACTAGCTCTCCCACAACCTGTGTAGTCTATTTCTCTCTCCCAAAAACGTCACCTGGGGAACTGGGCGACTTAGCCGGTCTGTGGCGATCAGCCTCCTTCTGCTGCTCTGTTTCTCCGTCTTCCTGCTGATCGCCGTCTTGGAGGCCCCCACGCTCACAGGTAACCGAGGAGGCTCTCCGGTTACCTCTGCGTCCCTGACTTGGAGGAGCGCAAGGAGGAGCGCTGAGAAGAGCGTGCCAGTTTGACGTGGTTGTGGCCCAAATCTGATGCGTCTCTGCTTCGACCCAGCAAGTCAGAATGCAGCCACGGCCTCCGTCTGCAAGGGGGGCTCCGGGCTGCCGTCTTTTAGGGAGCCTGATTAACTCCTGAATAAATTCTGGACTCTATAATTAAAGAACGATAAGGGAAATGGTATTGGGTGGTGACTGGCAGGTTAACCCTGAAACTAATATACTAAGTGTTAGGTATTTGGGGTTTTGCATTTTCTAAAGGCTACATTAGGAGTATAGCAGTAAACTATTAGGTATCAAATATTAAGTATAAAATATTAAGCATAGTATTAAAACCTGCTTCATAAATGAAGTTTCCTTCAATCCGATTATTGAAGGATGAATAGTCACGGCCCGAGGAACAATCAGTCTGGGGGGAAAAGAGAAGTTTCAGGAAAGAGAAACACACAGAAAAGTCCTGAAGATGCTGGAACCCCAAATAATGAATTATTTTGAGGGCTGGGCCTGGGGAACTTAGAAACATTCAAATTCCATTTGCAAACAGCGTCCGGCACTACCTTCCGATGATGGCATTTTCCTGGGTAATTAATTTTATCCCTCGACTTGCAAATGTTACGTGACACATTCGTTGCCGATGCTCAGGGAAGCCAGAGGCAGCTGGGTCTTTCTTCCTTTTCAGCTGGATTTGCTAGTTTCTGGTTTTAATACGTAAGGGAACACATTTAGTACATTGTAATTATGGCTAAATTTGCTTGAGTCTTTCTCATTTTTATTTTCTCCCCATCATGCATTTTTATCGTTCTCTTTTCTTTCTCTTCTTGACTTCACAGGCTTTATTCAAACATGTCCTTTATTTTTCATCTTTTCTTCACTTTTTTACACAAACTTATTCGTGCACTTTAACACAGTCATCCTTCCATAGCCCAAGGGACTGATGCCAGGATCCCCTGAGGTCACCAAAATCTAGGGACACCTAAGTCCTTCACATAAAATGACATAGTATTTGCATATAACATACACACATCACCTGTCACATACTTCAAATCATCTCTAGATTACTTACAACATCTAATACAATGTAAATGCGATGTAAATAGTTGTAAATACAATGTAAATGCGATGTAAATAGTTGTAAATACAATGTAAATGCGATGTAAATAGTTGCCAGAATGTGACAAGTGCAAATTTTGCTTTTTGTAACTTTCAGAATTTTTAAAAAAATAGTTTTGATTTGCTATTTCTCGAAGTTGAAGGTTCAAAGCCCGTGGATAAGACGGTCAACTGTCTCACTTGCTCACGCAGGGAGCCTCCCGTCCTGCAGTCTTGCCGCTGTCGCATAAAGGTTTAATTTTCAACTTTTTAAGCACAAAATACCTTCTGTAGTCATTAAACAGCTGTGCCCTCTTATAAAGAATTCATTGCCGTTCATTGTTCCTTGCTTCTCATTTCTTCCTTCTTTCTGCTTTCATCTTTCTCTATAAATATATTTCACACCAAATACTTCATCAAGGTACTGTTAAGTTATGCACTTTATAGCTTTCTGAATATCTGAAAAATATACAGTTGGCTGAATATAGAATTCACGGGGACACAATTTCTTCCGACACGTTGAAGACAATAGTCCGTTGTCTTCTTCTGTCTGTAACTGCTTATTCTGCTGTTACTCTGGGATTTCCCTGCAATTGGTCTAATGTTCATTCCTTTGAATATCATTTTTGTTTCTTTAGGTAGTTTTAATATTTTCTTTATCTCATTGATACTCTGAGGTTTTGCTCCTCTTTTCTAGGTGTGGATTTATTTTTATATAACTTTGTTGGTATTTAGTTTTCCATCCATAGACTCACATTTTTTTATCAGTTCAGATAAATTCTTAGTCATTATGTCTCTGAATAATTGCCCTGCCATTATCCGTTTCCTCTTTCCCTAACCTATCAGGCACGTGTTGAAATGTGGTTGATCCTTCCTACTTTTTTAAATCTCTGTCGTATTTTTCATTGCTTTGTCTTTGTGCATTGCTGTCTGGGTCCACTGCTAGTTGACAGCATCCAGACAATGTGTTTTCACTTTGGCCAAGTTGAGGCTAAGTTTTCCAAATGTTCTCAGGTTTTCTAACTCCTTCTTTGCACACCTGTGTAAAATGCTTTGAAAGGATTTCCACACATTCTTTATCACTCCCCTTGCAAAAGGTGAAGTGTGAGTTTTCTTCTTCAAAAACTCAGCCAAGCTTGGCTGCTCACTTATGAAAACGGAGCATGTGGAGGAGACGAGGCTGCATGGCTTCCGAGGCTGTGCCGTGAAAGAAAGTCCAGCTTATGCTCCTCTCCTCCTTCGTCTGTCTGTCTCTCTGTCTCACTTTCTTTCTTTCACTCTATGATTTCAGAATTATGGACTGCTGGGTAAGATGCCTGGCTATTCTGAAGCCATCCTCCTGGGAAAGCTGTGTGTGGAGACCACAGAAAAATAAACACCGCTCAAGACAACTCCGGCTGTTGGGCAGTTAGACAGAAATGAGCGCTGGGCGAGGAGGAGGGGAAACGGGAGGGACCAGTACAGGCGATAACAGTACAGCTGTGCTCAGGCTAAGGGGCTTCAAAGAGCTTTGCTCTCTCTAGATAAGTGCCAACAAAAGAGCCAGTTAGAATCAGACGCTGTGGCTGAGCAGTAGAGTGAGGACCCGACTTAACATGACCCAGTGCTCCTTATAATGTAATTAGCACTGCGGTTTGTGCCCCTCCCTAGGTTCTTCTGTGTGCATCCTGGGTAAGAGCATGTGCAAAGGCGATGGGGGTGTCCAGGCACTCGAGGGTGTGAGCCATCAGCCCATCATGGCCGCCCCTAAGTCAGGACGTAAGACAGGAGGAACAAAGCAGAGGTGCCATTTTCCTCTCTCGGGTTGGCCCGCCTTCAGCTCTGACATCTGGTGGCTTGGAGTGTTGTGGTTACTATATGTAAATTTTAATACCAATAAGACATAGTGGTGAGGCAGCAATCCATGAGGGCAAATATGTATAAAGTTATTTCTTTTAGAAATATTCTATTATTTCTAATACAATAGGTTATGTTATCATTTTAACATATTATTTTTATTTTAGAAAAAAACTAACATTTGTACATATATACAGTTTGAATGTTCATAATTATAATATAAATCTAACTATGATAAAACAAAAATTTTGCCCCAGTATCAATTTTTTTCAAGCTGTAGGAATGGGGGTAAATATACTGAGACAGGAAGGGGGCAGGGCACAGCCATTCAGGGATGCTGCAGCAATTAACATCAAAACGGTGGAAGATTCAGCCCCCAGGAGGCCTTGAGGCTCAAGATGGTGGGAGATTTAACTTCTAGCAGATCCTGAGCTTCATTATATGCGTATTATAATGTATTAACATGGTGAATAACACGCCGACAGGCACCATGGCAGTCCCAAGGCCACAAAAGGCCAAAGAGTGGGAAATGGCCAACTTCCTGGGAACCCCAGCCCCTTCTCCAGACTAGGTAGACTGGTCCTTCCACTTCTTAGCATATGAAACCATTGAGCCCATAAAAACTGGCAACATGGTGCCCCACGGCTGCCCCCTCTCTCTCCCTCTTCGGAGGCGGCCCGCACTCTCTCTATGGAGTGTGTACCTACTTTTACTCTGAGCACCCAACCCCTACACCTCACGGACTTTCTCTTGCCTTTCGATGTAGCTCTCTGAATAAATCTACCTTCACGCAACTGGGGCTCACTCTTGAATTTTTCCCTGTGCGAAGCCAAGGACCCACACCTGGAGAGGCACGTCCCAGGGGGTCCGCTGAAGCCTGGGACACGGCCCTCCTTGTGCCCCACATCTGTTTTCCTGCATCAGTGCCATATCTGTTATAAGATTACTTTTTATATTATCTTTTCCTATAGAGACAATTTTGATTTGAAAAGTATATCTACATATATATATGTATCTATATAAATGTCTTGTTACACGCCCTGACTTTCTGAGACATAAGCTGTAAATAAGAAAACAAGCAGAGCTGTTGCTCCCTGTTTGGCTCTTTTAAGGCTACATTTTACTAAGACATTTACTCTGGAGCTCTTTTCGTTTTTCTTGCATCTAAAAAAGAATCAAATACCTGAAACAGAATTATGGTCTTGTCTGGACGACTATAACTTCTCTCGTCTCTACCATTTCAGCTCTCTGATAGGTTGAATATTATAACTGGAAAACAGGATAAGGGCATAAAGCACCTTTGATGTCTCCGAAGTCCTTCCTGTGACATGTTACAGGGCCAGCAGCGCTAAGAACAAAGTTTTGTGTTCAATAAATTCTTGCTGAAGCCAGACTCACCGTGAATCTCCCTTATTTACCGCTGCAAGCATTTCCCGCTCCGCTCCAAAGTGCCCCCGGTGAACAGAGCTTCCCGCTTACCCCTTGACCCCACCTCTTACTACCTCCTCAGGGAAGCTGCTCCATCAATTACGCGTTCTTTTTCCAGGCTTTTCAATCACTTCCCTTGCACTTGGCTTCCTCCTTCCTGCTTTCAAAATGTGCTTCTTCCAAAGCTGAAAGCAGTTCAAACCAGGCAACCAAACAAGCAATCGACAGGCAACCAGAAGCTCCTCTTCACTTCACTTTGTAGTTGTTTTATTTTTTTTCATGCCCCAAATTGTGCAACGTGTTGATTCTTTTGGGCTCGCCCTTTTGTATAATTTCATTTGTCACTAATTTAATAGTCAGCCTGCAGACCTTTACAAACACTTTTTTTTTTTTATTTGAATTTCCTTCTCTCTGAGCTTTTGTTGGGTCCTTGAGGACTTATGCTGAGAAACCCACATTCCTCTTCCCCAAATCTGCTGCATCTAACATCTAAAATGGAACTATGGATAGTAAGTAGTTCTGTGTCCTTCTATCTTGAACGTTCTGGAGGGAGTAATTTATTTTACCCAAATCCCTGTCTCTTCAATTTGGCAACATATGGTGATGAGACGATTTAAGATCCTGTTCAACGCTGCTCCATCTTTACTCCTGAAGTTGCTGTCTTGTCTTCAGACTTTGTTCACTGCATCTGAGTACAGGTCTCCCTTTATTCAACCATCAACCAACCACATTATGCAAGGTTCTTGGATAAGCATTATGCACAGGAAGCTGACTTTAATTGCATTTTCAGACATACTGGAAGAGGAATATACCCCAGAAGAGGATATGAGGGCAACTAACATTCTTAAAGTTCCTTGGCTCGCTGAGTCACAATACACTCCTCCCTCACCCTCACTCATTTTGGACCCCGACCTGCCACTATTTTGCTCAGGCCCACTTCAATCCTGTGTCTTAATCATTCTTATTTTCCTCAAATTTCAGAACAGCCTTCCAATTAATAGCTACTACAAACATTTATGTTCTATTATTAAAGTTAGTTTCAAATTTAATTGAAATGTCTTCCATGCAGATCAGCTCACAGGTTCCTTCTACAAAATGAAAGATTTTAAATCCTCTGAGTGATAGAGTCAACAACTGCTGAAATCCAACTGCTGGATTTCTTGAAAGAAGAAGGCTTAAACCAGAAGCCACTGGCTGATGTTTCACGTAGGAAGTAGTGCTGATTACTAGCTGCTGGGACGAGTACCAGATACTGTGCCTTCAAATGTGAAATTCCTATGAGTTGAAGCAACATTGAGAGACCGACTTTGGGCTCCTATCACCCATGGCTGCCTTCTCTGTACGTTCTGTGCATTGGGAGGGGAGGGGTTTCTCCGTCTCATTAACTAAACAGAAAACAAAATAAATTAAAATAAACAAACAGAAGAGTGAGCCAGGGCAGACTCCAAGGTTCCTTCTCATCGCCCAGTGTGGCCGCACCACGTGGGTGGCTTTCTTGCTCCAGCTGTGGGCACATCTGCTGGTCCTTCTTCTTGGCGTTGTGGTGGACATGGCACTGGGAGCTCTATAAAGCGGCAATCTGTCAGTGCAGATGTTTACAAGCCCCATTTTCTGGAGGATGCCTTACTCCCCCCAATATAGTTGCCAAAACATTTCCACAAATAAACTTTTCATTGAAATACAGATTTTTTATTGTGAAATATGTCAACTGATGTAGAAAAGACTAAAGAATAACGTAACAAATACTCCTCCATGCTCTTGGTTCTGCCAGGACTAGTCACCACGCCATGTTTATCTCATGTCTTCTTTTTTTTTTTTTTAATTTTATTTCATTGAGTTATAGTCAGTTTGCAATGTTGGGTCAATTTCCAGTGTGGGGCACAATTTTTCAGTCATACCTGAACATACATATAGTCACTGTCACATTCTTTTTCCCCGTGAGCTACCGCAAGACCTTGCATACATTTCCCTGTGCTGTGCAGCGTAATCTTGTTTGTCCATTCTGCATATGCCTGTCAGCATCTACAAATTTCGAACTCCCAGTCTGCCCCTTCCCAGCCCCTTGGCAACCACAAGTTTGTGTTCTGTATTTCATGTCTTCTAAGAATTAAAATGTTACACAGATAGTTAAGATCCCTATGTTCTTCTAACCAATCTCAGTTTCTTCTTGCTCACCTGAGTGGTAACTTCTACCATGAAATCAAAGTTTATGATTTTTGTGTATTTCTGGCTAAATATTTACTTATTCATAAATAATCTATAGGATATTATTTATACACCTGGAGTCTAATGTGTGCATTATATACATGCTTAATTCTGCAACTTGCAATCTTCTGTTCCTTATTCTTGACACATATATAATGTACTCTTTATCTTCTATACAATAATTTAAACTATATATGAATATATCGAAATGTCTTTGTTCTGGTGATTGACATTTATGTTGTTTTCAACTATTTTCTGATTTTGAAATATAGAATTTAATACATTTGTAACTGTATATGTAGACATATGTGTGATTTTCTAACAAGAATTAATGAAAGGAATTCCTAAATCATAAAGTTTGATAATCAAATTGTATCGTATGCTGTCAAATATCTCTCAAAAAAGCATGCATGTTCCTTGTTCTCCACAAGTTTTCCAAAAACAACCTTGTCAGACTTCTTAGTGTTTGTCGATTCAATGGACGTAAAGTGATGCCATGTTCTGGTGTTTGCTCAGTGTTTGAATTTTCCAGAATTCCCATATAAAAACACATAAAACAAGAAAATTATCAACATCAAAACCATACCATTTACACCAAATTCAATGACAAGATAACCTCCGGAACCCCGAAGTGTGAGTGAGTGGGTACCCTCTCAGCGTCTGCACAAGAGAAAGTGGGACGAAGAGAAAGGGAGCAAAACCTGAAAACAGGAGCAGCCCCGAATGGCCTCCATTCCAACGTTCACGGCCTGCAGCGAGGGGCGCACAGGGCAGCGATTTGAGAACGGCAGCTAAACGTGTTAGGAGTTTTGCCCAATCAAATCACGGCTTAATGCGAGGGGCCAGCAGTAAGTTCTCAGAGGCTGGAAGCAGATGGAGTCACGTGTGTTTGACACAAATATATAAAAACAACAGATGAGGTGGCACTGAGAAGTTTGAAAATCTATTGTAAACACTGTGCCCTCCTGTCTAGGCAAAGGCCATCCATCACATAGATCAGAAGTGTTACTGCAGACCAAACCAGAGGAGCAAAATGTTGTTAAAGTTTTTATTTCAAGAATACTTTCCTGAAAAAAAAGATACTATATAAATGACATATTGAAAAAGCAAAGATCATATCCAGAATAGCCAACAGTAAAACACAATTTAGTAAGATGGCTGGACTTGAAAGTAAAGGAAAAGAAAGTGTTTGGGGGCATCGTGAAAAAAGGAGTCTGTAACTCATGTGAGGGAGAAGGAAATAAGACCATCTTTTAACAGCAGCGCTTTTGTTCCAGGTACATGGAGTCACGTGATTAAAACACCCAAAGACCGTGCGGGGCGAGGATCTCACAACCCAGCAAAACCCACTTTCACATATAAACGGTGCAACATCTGTCATCACCCAAGAATCGGGAAAGGTTGTTGCAATGAATCCCTTTTCAGAAATCTTTTACAGAACACGTTCTCTATAATCAGAATTGGAGATGAGTGTTACGTATGCAATTACTTATAAAAATGAAAGCTAAAGGAGACCTAAAGGGAGAAAGCATAGAATGCAAAGGGCGTCTGCTTCAAAGTGGGCAGCGTTAATATAAAGAGTAAGAGAAACACGAGCAGAAACGTGCTTCCCGTTTAGCCTTGCTGGGGTTGGCAGTGTTGTTGTTCTGAAGCTGGGATGCGCTTGATGAGATCAAGCCAGTTGGTGATTACGGATATTCTAATTCTGTCATTACCTACATCTTTGAAAATCATGATCCGCAGGGTGGAACAAAGAGAAAGATACAGTAAAAATCCATAGTCCTAATTTGGAGTCGGAAATTCAGTGTGACTTCATCAGGATGATTTTAACTTTAACAATCCTGAAAAATGACCAACCTGGTAGCAATTATTTCCCAGGCACCTAGATTGTGAGCTTAGATTACCATCTCCCCTCAAAAGGAACCAGGGATTCTTGGATAAATGGTTGATTCCAGGTCTCAGCCGGTAAATCTGCACCAGGCTTGACACATCAGATAGCATGGAATTCAGCAAGAGTGCCAGGGCCCTGCCAAAGGTCTCGGCAGACAATTTACAGGAGCCCAGGCCGGCCAACGTGGGGTAATTTAAGGCTCGATGTGGATAACAGTTGTAATGAAGTAAGGCCCACCAAGACGTTAAAGTCCGTACGTTAATAATGATATCTTAAAAATTTTGTCACCATTTATGCAGCCTTTCTACATCAACTGTGTTACTACTTATCCAAATAAAATCTGAAGGCAAGCATCCCCGTATAAAAGTATTGAAGCCAATAAAAAAAATGGTCTGATACAATTCGGGTGTCCGCACTTCGAAACGCCCAAGGGGTCATAGATCTGGACAGCGAGCCTCGGTGGCTGCTCAAACCACAGAGACACATGCCGTTAAGAACCTCCTAATAAAAGACGCTCCATAAAGCATAATATGCTGAAAGGAGATTTAACCCGAGCTGGAATCTCTGGGTCCAGCAGCCAATTTGCAGGAAACACAGAGGGTCAAGAACATGTTGAACCGATCCATGAATATTTAATCACCCAAAACCCAGACTGTGGGAAACTCAACAGCTCAAGAAGCCTGACTTCCTTAATAAGTATTTGTAAGAAAAAGAAAAAGCTTCAAGAGGAACTTATATCTGCAAATCTCGGACTCCCAATTTATCCCTTTCCACCCTCTTTCCCGCCGGTAACCATGTTCGTTTTCTATGTACACCAGAAACTGACACAACTTTGTAAATGTCAATAAAAATATATATGGAAGAAAGAGGAACCTGTGGATTAAAAGCACAATTAAATTGACTGTGGATTTCAGTTCCAGCACGGATACAGCTCGGAAGTCTCGCTCCCACCCCGACAACAAGAACAAAAGCTTGAAAAACTGCGTTAATGATATTTTTCGTATTCATCAGATAATTGAATTCTCTTGGAAACTCACTACCTAGAAACCTGGAGAGACAGGCAGATTCGGAGAACCACAGCTGTGTTCAGTCCATCTGAAGTAGAACCCAGAGGCGCGCAAGCTGGCAGACACACATCGATGGTGACCCCGGTGGGCTGCTGAAAGCTGACCGTGGCCTCTGAAGTGAGAAACTCCTGGGGCTGCCGTCTTCGAGGAGGACTGTGCCTTTCCGTGGGTCTTCCGTCAAAGAACGCCATGAGGTTTTCACATTAAGAGCCAAGAAAAATCCGCTTTTGTTTTAGGCAGGCAGGAAGGAAAGGGAAGCACGCTGAAGTGCGCACAGTAGTGGCCACAACCAAGGGCTGCTTTACAGGAGAGGAGGCTGCGCCAGAGCATCACCTCGCTTGGAGAGAGAATGCGTGCGTGGTTCCCGTGTCGTCTATCCGTCTGTCTCTCTTGCGGGCAGTCAGTTCAAGGGGGTGGAAGGGGGTCTGAAGCCCTCCGTACGTGGGCACAGACCCGGGAGCAGGTGGGCATGGAGTCATGAGAACGCTTCTCGCCCGCCACTCGCCATCGCGCGGTCACAGCGGTTCCAGCTGAAGCAGAACGGCCAGGCTCAGGCTCCAGCCAAGGGGGCGTTGCTGTGAAAAGTCAAGGGAAAAAGTCCCCTTCTGCCTCTGGCAGGGGGACCCTCAAAGTAACCATTTTGAAATCCTCTGCGAGCGTTTTCCTTATCAAAGGCCTGTTTTCCTGGGGAGGAGGCTTCATGCCAGAGCCGTGTCCTTCCCAGAGGAGAGCTATCACCCGGCTGGAGTCCCCTCAGCCTTCCTGCTCCCAGAAGGGTGGGAGAAGCTCATGCTCACGGAGACCCGCAGCCCAGGGACGCAGACCCACTCAAAGCCTGCGACTTAGAGGTAAGGTTATGCCTCCCCCCACCCACGCCTCACATCACAACGGGGGACTGCGGTGCAGCAGGGGTTAAAGCTGGAAGAACAAGGTGCAGACTCTTAGGGAAGTTTAAAGGCAATGCCGGAGACAGAACCAAGAATGCTAAAGGGATGTGAAGCTTCTGGGATCTAGAGCTAGAGTAAACTTTAAGAACAGCCCAATTTCTAGCCAGATTAACCTCCAACCCCACAATGAGCGTCTATTAACATCATTTCCTATTACTTTTATACATACATCATGCCTGGCTTTCAGCAAAAATTACATGGCGTGATAAAGGCATGACACACAGTGCTAAGAGAAGAAGCAAGCATTAAACCCGACGGTGCTATGAGACAGGTTCTGTAATTACTAGAGAGAGGAGTTAGACAAACTAAAAGAAATGCTAGCAATCCGTATCATTGTAATAGAAATAACAAATGCCTTTGAAGAGTTTGCCAGTGAACTGGACACAGCCGAGGAAAGAATCAGGAAGTCAGCTTGAAGATACGTCAACACAAACATCACAAACCAAAATGCAAAAGAAAGGTGAGTTTAGAAATAAGAACAGAATATCCAAGAGCTGTGGTGCGATTTCGAAATATGTAACATGCCCTTAATGAGGATTCCAGAAGGAGAACAAAGAGAGGCAGAGCAAATATTTAAAGTGATGATGGCAGATATATTTTCCAGAATTAATTTCAGACACTAAATCTCAGACCCAGGAAGCTTAGAGAATACCAAGTAAGATAAAGATTAAAAAAAATAAAAATCTACAACTCGGCATGTCATACAGAAACTGCAAAAAACTAAACACGGAGACAAAATCTTAAAAGAAGCCAGAGGGAAAAATCAAAGCCTTACCTATAGAGAAACAGACATAATAATAAGATCGGCCTTCTCTTCAGAAACCAGGCAAAGAAGATAGCAGAGGAAAAACTGAGAATGTCGATAGGAGAAAAATCCCTATGATTTCATATCCAGAGAAATTGTCCTGTAAAAGCAAGGGAGGTAGAAACATTTCTTTACACAGCCTAAAACTGAGGAAATTCATTGTCATTAGACCTGTGCAATGTTAAAAGATGCTTTTTAGAGTGAAGGAAAGTAATTTAGGTCAGGAATTGGATCTGCAGAAGGAAAAGAAGGAAGCGCATACACGAAGGAAAAGCTAACAAAACCCTTTAAAGGTTAAACAGTATTTTATTTTTCCTACTGCCGATGTGTCTAATAGATAACCACTTGTGCAAAGTAACAATAGTGCTGAATGATACTCATACGTAGACGAGCGAGATGATTGACTGTGACATCATGAAGGAGGCAAGGGGGGAGGTGCAATACTTTGTTAACAATGTGCCTGGAGCACCTGGCAGGTGCTACACTGTATTTTGAAAGGGAATTTAAATTAATTGCACGTTTATGTTGCAAAATCCTAGGCAACCGCTTTAAAAAAATAAGATTATAGTTTCTATGCTAAGAAAAGAGAGAATGGAATTATATAAATTGTTCAGTTAAAACCAAAGAAGGGGGAAAAAGAGAGAAAGGAAAACAAAGGGGACAAAGAATACGTGCATCAAATAGAAAAGGGTTAATAATCCAACTATATCAATAACCGTTTTAACTGGGAATGGTCCAAATACATCCCCTCTGTACAGCAGTCTTACCACAAATCAATCATTGTATGAAGAACTTCCATCTTGTCAGTACTGAAATTTTCCTTTTTTAAATAAAATTTTTAAATCAGCTGTTAAATAAATTTATTGCTAATTACATCAACCCTGTTCTTAGTAGACTTCCTCGTATCTTATTGTTTATCAGCATTTTATTTTTCTTTAGTAGTCTTTTAGTCAGGGTCTGTGGGTGATCAAATTTCCTGTTATTTTGTGTGTCTGTAGCTGAAATGCGTTTTGTCACACATTTTACGCTTGGATACAAAATTATATGTTAGAGTCCTTTTCTTTCAGCTCTGTGAAGCTGTTACGTACTTTCTTTCGGCGTCTGTTGTTGTAAATGGAATGTCCACTGTCACTCGGTCACTCCTCTATTGTTAAAATGCCTTTTTGCTGGAAGCGTTCATGACTTACTTTATCTTTAATGCACAGCATTATCACTGTAATGTATCTAGGTACAGATTTAATTTTTTTCCTCTTTATTATTAAAAATGTACATTTTATTAAGGGTCACATGTTGTCCTCTCTCAATTTTGGAAACATCAAAATTGTTTATTCAAATGCAGTTTTCTCCTTTATCTTCTTAAAAAAAAACTCATTATATGGACCTTGGCGGTTTTCACTGTATCCTGCGTGGTTCTTATGAGTTCTTTCATATTACGTGTCTAAATTTTTTTGCATATGTGAATTTCTTTTATTATTTTCACTTGCCATTTTTCTCTTTGACTTTATCCATTCTAGAGATTTGCAAAGGCATTTTTTGAAAAATAATTTGTTACCAGGAAAATATAGTTCATGTCATGATTTCCAGTCATTTTCATATTAATGTGATTTTTTTCCTTTTATAACTTCATGCTACCTATAAATGTAGAATAATACATGATTCACATATTTAAAATTATTTAATATAGTTTTTAAAAGTATTTGTTGGAATAGCACATAAAATTAATTTGATGAAATGTATGTTTTTTGGTAGTTATTATTTTTCTCTCTTCAATATAAAATTAATATTCTATTTTGGGAGTTTCTGTGTGTGGCAATTTGCAGAATGTATCAAGTGTGTTCACTGAGCCAGCATGGAAAGGCTTCTGCCTACCATTTCTCAGCCTGGCATTTGCAATTGCTGTAGGCAGCATTTGGAAGGTTTTCAAATTCCATTCTTCAGCACAGGGGCCCTAAATCTAGTCCTGGATTATAATCCATGGGTTCTAATCTGGTTCAAGTGCTTCATTTTGAGAGAGGGGTGGAGGTGGCTTCAGATGTTTTTTTTTTTCTTTACAGAAGCAAAATTCCTGACTGGTACCACCTATGTCTGCAACTGTCAGAGCTCAGTGAGCTGGCACGTGGCATGAACACATTTGTCATCTTATATTTCTGTTCTCTCCCTTGTTATCAAGATGTTTATCTTATATCTGTAATAATAGTGTATATTTAGTATTTGTCTCATTCCTGGCACACAGCTCTAAGAAACCTTGTCACTTCCTAAGTGATAAGAGCAATGGGGCATCTTATTGTAATATTGCAATATTTGGCCCTTTGTCCAAGTGACAACAGAGCCATAAAGATAAAAGAACGTTTTTTGTTAGTCATGAGAAGCCCCTTTCAACCACAGAAGAGTTTACGTTAATGAGGTGAGTGTTGGAAACCCCCTCAGGATGAGAGGCTGGCTGTCAGGGGGTCTAAGGAGGTGATTAGAAGTTTGAAACTTTCAGCTTTGCCCCTGATGCCCTTGTAGTGAAGACTCAAAAAAAAAAAAAAAATCTCTAAAGTAAGAAGTACTAAGGTTGATCTTCTGAGACAAGCCCTTAATGTGTGGGATCTGGTGGGAACTCCAGAGGGTGTCAGAATGGAATGGAGTGGTGCTGTCTCCACTGGGAGTCTGCAGAGATCTGGAGACTTGCGAATCGTGGGAAAATGCCACGTATCTTGGGTCAGAAGTAAATTGTTCTGAGCGTGTTTGAGAGAAGCTCAGATTTTTCCTTTACACGTAGGTGTAGGGTCTCAACTTTGCATAATGAAAAAAAATGGAGATCAGTTGCACGACAGTGTGAATGTACTTAACAGCTGGAACTGCACGCTTAAAAAAGTCTAATATGGTAAAATTTTATGTTATATGTATTTTCCCACAAATAAAAAAAAAATTCTGTGGCACTAGATAAAAGGACAAGACACATCAAATAAATGATGGCAAAATCTCCTTTGTACCTTTGAAATCAACAAGTTTCAAACGGAAACGGTAGAAATTGTCACACTGACAATTCTATTATCAAAGTAGTTTCTTTCCTTAGTCTTGGAGAGATGTAAACTTTTGGTTTAAATATCCACTTAAAAAAAAAAAAAAGAATTCTACAAGGAGAAGATGCATTGCATGTTATTTTATTATATAAAATTAGTTTTCTTTCAATCACCTGACTTTTATGATGCAGTTTACCTGAATTGATAATCTTTCTGTACAAAAGAAAACATGATTGGCTGAAATGCTGTTATTCATTTTAAATGAAACAAATATTTGAATCTTTTTATTGAAATGAAATCAGTGAGCTCTGTTGCCTTCAGCAGTTAAGCATCACTAGACTCACCACTTTGTCCAAGACAATCGGGGGACTAAGGGATTCATGTTCGCAACATATTAATGGAGCATGTTCCCATAAAATCGGATGAAATTTGAAGCTGAGATGATTCAAACAATGGTGGGGGGCTGTTAGTCATTTTGATTTCCATGTTTGGATATTTTTGCATTTTGGAAACTATGATTACCTTATGGTCATAAAAATCCTAGTTTCATAAAATGGATAGTTATATTTTACATACATCATAAATGCAGCATCATACACTCTCACCAATTTTCTCAATAGAAGATGAAAAGTTTTACCGTTGTCTTTTCAAACTCTGCTGGAAAAGAGAAAAATACATTGTTGAGTCTTCCTATTCTGTTTTAGTCCATTAGATTAGGTCTGTGATTTATTTTTAATTTACTACATAGTATACCCTGAGGTTTGTTTTCAAAACTCCTTCCGTATAGAGAGGAAAGGAGAGGAAAGTGTCTTGAGAAGCAGTAGAACCTACATTTTATTTGTTGTGCATAATTCAACAATTAAAACAAAATTCTTTTTTATCTGTTTTAACTTATCCAGGTACTGTCTTAATATGTAAGTTGTATTTATAACAAAAAATAACACTACATGCAATGTTAGCAAAACTGTTTCCTTTCCAACCTTTAAGTCACAGTAATGTAATTTTAGCGCTGCAATGATACAGCAAACAGATTTTTAATTTTGCTTTGGTAGGTAAGCATTTCGTGTTGTTACAAAGTGTTCATAACTGCAGTTTGCAGTAACAGCAAAGTGTTTATCTGAGGTGACGTGAACTGTTTCACCACCAGCACTTCTGTACAGTTATGTTGATGACGACGTGTATTCCAGCGAGCATCTTCTTCTGTATCATACTTGACATTCGTGGAAATTCAACCCAGTCACTGTTCGTGGTGCTCCGTGAAGGGCTGCCTAACACACCAGGATGTGTCTCAGTTTTGCAATCTTTGTTAAAATGGGGACTTTTTTCTCAAAATGTTCCCCATAGTTTTTGATCACTCTAATTATTTTAATCCAGTCTATTTCCTTCTCCCTGGGGTAAACATCGTACATTTGTCCTCTCTATCGCCTACATGGTTTCCCTGGAGTTCTGTATTTTTCTGCTTCAGATGTAACATAAATTTCATTATTGCATGGCTGACTTCATCCATCTTTATTTCATTACTCTGACATTTATTTCCTCTCTACTGTGTCGTATAGATTCACAGGTCTGTGTCTTTAATAAACTTTTATTTTATCATGGGCTTAGGTTTATAGAAAAGTTGTGAAGACAGTACCCAGAATTTCCATGCACCTGCACCCAGTTTCCCTTAGTATTAACATCTTCCATCAATATGATTCATTTGTCAGAATTAGTGAACAAATATTAAAACGTTACTGTTGGCTGAACTTCATGGTTTATTCAAATTTCCTTATTTTCAGCCTTTGTCCTCTTCCTGTGTGCGTACTAGGGGTCTCTCCGGGATGACGCATTATATGTAGTCATCCTCTCTGCTTAGGCTCCTCTTGGTTGTGACAGTTTCTCAGACATTTCTTATTTACGATGACCTTGACAGTTCTGAGGAGTACTGGTCGGTCATTTTCCAGACGGTCCCTCAAATGGTTTCGTCTGATGTCTTCCTCATGATGAGACTTGGGTTATGCATTTTTTTTTTTTTTTTGCAGAAGCCCACGGAAATACAAGGTCGTTTTCATCCCGTTATCTCCAGGGCACATACTGGCCATATGAGTCATCAGTGCCGATATGCACCCTGACCTCATGGCTCATGCAGAGTTTGCCGACGTTCCCCGCTGCAAAGTCACTCCCCCCCACGCCTTTACACACTGTGTCTTCAGAGGAAAGTCATCATGCACAGGCAACCTTTAAGAAAGAGGGAAGTTGTGGTCCCCCCTGTTAAGAGTGGAGCCTCTGCATTCACGACATGGAATTATTCTGCACTGGACAGCTGCCTCTTCTCCCTCCTTCAGTCATTTATTTATAACTATATGAACGCTTGTTGGACACCCTGAGTGTGTATGTGCTGTACATGAATGTTGTTATATTTCTTTGTAACTTTGCTTTGCACTAGTCAATATATAAGACATTTTTTTTCCTTGTCATTTACATAGAATTTCCTTTCATGCAATTGGTTGAATTTTGTTTAATACCAGATTTTACTGACTATAAGATGCATTTTTTGACGTTTTAGAATTTCTGAAATAGACAAGCTTTAAAACTGACAGTACCTTAAACTCCCTATAAGCTGGGGAATTTGTATCATATTTGCTCTTGGCCACCCGCATGTGCACCTGCTGAGAAATGCTCACATTTTCATCACTGCAGTTGAATTCTGTCTTGATTGTTAGTTACCACTTGTGCTGTTTAATTGACATTTATAGACTTCAAAAAGCTTATGCTCTAATTCTGAATTTAAATTAAATGATTAAAGGCACGGACGCAGACAGCAAAATATACATTTAAGATAAAGTAACTATTCACCATTGTAAGTAAGTGTCATTTCACAGCCTTTTTAAAAAAACACAACAAAATTCTCTTTAGGACCTAAGAAAAGAAGATACCTACTGTCGGTAACGTCAACTCTGTTACTAAGTTATGCATAAAGGCTTGACTTTGGTATTTCCCACAATGCGACTTTATATGTGTAAAAAGGTGATAGATCGCTAAAAATATTTTATAATTGCTAAAATAAGTTTCAACATAAACAGTATGCAACTGGTACAACACAGTCGAGGCTCATAAAGAGCTACGTTAAAGGCATTCTTTTATATTTCAACTGATTCGTTTTTAAATTTTTCACAGTTTAAATTTTTTAATTTAATTCCGTTTTTGATTCCACATAAAATAATGATTCATATCTCTGTTTCTTTTACTTTCCCGTCGATGTGATAAGGAAACATGAATTTAGCATGGTGTTTGTAAACTTTTAGGTCTTTTCCAACCTGGCTGTTTGGTTATTATAGCTCGCTTGCCGGTGAGCACCGTTTTGCAGGCCTCGTCGACGTGGTCACATACTTGTCCTGGGGAGACATCACGGGGTCGCGTCGATGGCCACAGTGTACACACACTTAGAAGTCAGTGCTGTTTTGTCATTCTCCAAAGTGCTTATGCAAATAAGTTTATCACAGTGTATGAGATGATAATGTCTCTATTCCCTTGAAAATATATATTGTAAAATGGTTAAATCTCCCAGTTTTAACCACAATAAGTAGCATGTCAGCAGAGCTGTAATGTGAAATTAATTTGCATTTTCAATTAATCTTCTTCCTCTGGGTGCCTTACACATTTCCATCCTGAAAACGGCGATGATGGGGAAGAAAGAAAATGGTAAACATTGAAGCACCATTTGATGAGCACTGAGTTTTGTTTCTCTTGGTTTTCAGGGTCATGAAGTAGCAAATAGTGCAGACGCCTGAAACTCTAGGCTGTGGCTCAGACCTGGGACACTCCCTAGTGACCAAGGCGTTTGAGTCATCAGGAAACAAGATAGGAGATGAAATGTAAATGATTACTAAGTTGTGAAGTACATTTTAGATTATATCAAGAAAATTGGATTTTATTCCTTACGGAGTGAAAGACAATTAAACCTTTCAGCATGAAAGGTAACACTGGCCGAACTATGGCCATGGGTGATAATAAAAGTTAGGGACATCTGAGTGATCCCATAGGAATATGTTTTTGAAGAAGCTATAATGATGGAGAGGTTTTTGGAGGTTTAACAACGGAAGGTTCCTACCCAAATAAATGTGTGAATAGAAAGGAGAAGGAACAGTGTCAGTTATGACTGAAAATTCCTTGCATGGGCAACTGGTGGATACAAAGTTCATGCTATTAAAAATCAAGTGAAAAAGACACGCATAAGATACATGATTACAGAAGTCGTCACAGAGAGGTGATCAACTGGCTAACAGCTAATACTAGCTTTAGTTTCCCTCTTTGAATTAACCAAGAGGGTATCTGCTATTTATCTTTGTTTAGGGACCAGATACGTGGTCACAATAAAGTAGTGGGCTCACGGGGGAGGGTGTAGCTCAGTGGTGGAGCGCATGCTCAGCATGCAGGACGTCCTGGGTTCAATCCCCAGCACCTCCTCTAAAAATAAACCTAATTACCTCCCCCGCTACCAAAATAAAATAAATACAACAATACATAAATAAAACATTAAAAAAAATAGTGGGCTCATCTTGTGTAACTCACAATAGTCTCACTGAAGTGCCTTATGTCAGTGGCGTCAATCGTGGACACAGATGAGCTCCAAGTAAATCGTGAATTAATGCAGTAGATGTGACAATGACAATACAAAGCCATTCTCCTGAGCTTGTCCTGGGGGTCCTTCCCCAGTCATGATTGGGTTTGGCAGGGTCCCCCTGGGCCCCTAATGAGCTGAATCTAGAACGCCTAATCCCGTAATTATCTGCATCCAGGCGGTTCTGTCTTTAGCTTTGCCAAAGTGAAATGCATTTTCTTTACCAAACGGTCCTTATCCAGCTTCTGATTTCTGAATCATGCTGTTCCCTGTGGTTTTTTCCCAGCAGTTGAAGAAACTGGGCCAGGACTTGTTAACCATCCTGCTGTTAAAGCTGCATTTGGTAGCTAAAAAGCCTCCCCAAAGTGTCCGCCCTGGTTCAGCCCCAGAGTCTGCGGTGAAGAGAGGGGCGTCTCACTCCGTTGTTGAAAGTCACCCCCCCAGCTGGCTCAGGCCAGCAACTTCGTGCTCCCCGGCCTTCCCTCTCTCCCAGCGTCCGCTTTCCGCCCTCCTTCTCTCCAGCAGGTCCGTCTGTAGAACCAACGCTGGGAAGGGAGATCCCGTACTGCCAACTGATTAACTCATAGTGAGAAACACAGCTGTCCAGGGGACCAGAAGGCTTGACGGGGAGAAACTGCTGAATGAAAAGCTCATCGTAACGTGAGGGCCGGCTTGCTTTCTTACTTGGGGGAAACTTCCACAGCCAACAGGCACGTTATTCAGTCAGCACGTTCTCTCCTTGCGGGCATGTTACTTGTGAAGACAAATAATGATCCGTTTTGTGATGATAATTTCATAATAAGGAGGCAAGATACGTGATTTGAATTTTGAGTGGCGTCTCCTAAAGGTAAAGTTAACGTGACCGAAGCCCGCGTCCAGGCTGTTAGTGTTACCCTCGGATCCCAGCACTGACCTCCCCGGACAGTTCCCGGGGGCTGCCCCCTCTCCTCGCCGCGCTGGTTTCCCTCGTACGTAAGCAAACAGGGCACTAGGGGTGGTCAGCAGAGAGTTGATGATAAAGACGGTAATAACGTATCTCAGAAAGAAACTAGAGGGGAAATAAGGGAACGGAGGTGTGAGGAACTGAGCACCGAGGGAAGAGCATTGTGATTGACAGACCGTGTGCTCAGATTAATTATGAAAAGGTTGTACTAAGCCTCTGACAGCGAGCTGTGCATTCTGCAGCTATCCTTAGGGAGCAGCAATTGTGCACTTATGATTTCAAAGACGATAAAGTATTTTTAGAAGTTAAAAAGCTTTAGGTGTGGCAGTGGTGAAATGATACACTCTGGCCAGGAACGAGTACCCACCACATCCATTTCTTTTTTTATTATTATTATTTTGGCAGAGGGAGGTAATTAGGTTTATTTTTATTTTTAGAGGAGGTGCCAGGGATCGAACCCAGGACCTTGCGTGTGCTAAGCATGTGCCTCACCAATTGAGCTATGCCCTCCCCCCACATCCATTTCTTACACTAAGAAATCTTGTGGAAAAACAATGAATGGGGATCATCCAGAAGCCTTGGGGCCCTTTGTAACTCAAGGCAGTTTGGATGTAAGCAGATAACACAGCTCGCCACAGTCATTTTTCACACAGATGGAACCATTAGTCCAAATACTTCATTATAAGGTCGCAGAACATCAGAGATGAAAAACACGTGGTTTCATCAAAAGGGTAATAAGAGACAGATTTTGGGAAATTGTTGCCTTAAAATTTCAGCAATCATGAATAATACCTTACTTTTCTCATCATACAAAGATGTGCACATAATGACAGAATAACCCCCAATGAAATGCGTTGAAAAGAGCTTCATTCAGAAAGGCTTGCTAATAAATGAATGTAAACCATCAAAATGAAGAAAGGCAATAGACCTCCACTCATTATCCATTCCACTAATAAGATACCTAAGATCTTTTTGTGATATGACTTGTTTTACGCCAGGCTTAGCAAAGGATACACAGTTAACAAATGATTCTCAAGTAATTGACTTTAAACCATACCTTTTTTTGTTGTTGTTGTTACTTAGAGCATTTAAGATAATCCATTTAGAAAGCAAATTCTAATTCCACAATGCAGAGGGGAGATCTGAACTGAAGATTTAGATAAAATAAGAGTATTTAATTCATATTTATTTTAAAATATGTGATGATTTTTACAAAAGAGTCAGAGGAGAGACATGCTAAATGTCATGTGTGATATATTCAGTCACGTGCAAGGTGCATACTCGTTGTAGAAAGTTCACAGACTTTATGCACATGGTTGGCTTTTTACATTTCCAACAGGGAAGACATACTCTTCGAACGTTTGGAGAATATGGGGAAGGTGTCTTTGTTGTGCTGTGGCAGTCTGGTTAATGCGGTCTGACGTTTGTCTCAGTTATTCATCACAGACTCCCTATCAGGGTACAAGGACGAGGATTTGAAGGAGCATTTACGCCCTTATTCTGCAGCTTTGATTAGTCCTGGAGAGAGCTATTGTACCGTGAGGACGATGGAGGTCACTCTCCATTCCTCCAGCCAGGTTGCTCAGGTAGATGGGCTTAATCTTATAATCCATGCCCTAAATCCACGAGGAGAAAACACATTTCTCTCTCTAAACACACCGGTCCTGCTGATCATTGCTACTTGGAAGACAGTTGCTTTGAATATATCCGTTTTTTCATGTCTCATAATAAATGAAATGATTGAAGCCAACAAGGCTAATCTGATTTGTAGGAATAATTGAGGTCAATATGTTCAGGCTGGAAAGTGGGAGACTTAAGTATTAAATACAAATGAAATTATAATCTTCCCTATCTGAATGCTTAGCACAGAGAAAGTTGGGAAGAACTCAAGTTAAAATTCAGCCTAAATCATTATAAGAAATGAAAGATGAAATGCTTGGGCTATAATTTATACCTGACATTTCATGGTAGACTGAGCAGATGAAAAACATCATTACAGCATGAAATAAGTGATCATATCTAAATGTCTTATCGCTGAACATAATTAAAATCTTCTTAATAATGTAATTGCATACCATCATAGTATATAGAGAAGAAATGAACACGTACCTTCGCAAAGTATCACCTGCATCTCTTTTTATAGTGGGTTCACATTCAAGAAAACACTGTGTTAATGAAGTTAAAAACAAAAGCAATGCAATTCCCCATTAAAGATATGGGCTTCATTATAAAATAGTCCCCAATTAAAGGCAGTAAAAGCAGGTTTTCTGATTATGAGCACACACATCTGTAAGGGGAAGAGACTTCACTCATTTGTTTTTCTGCTCAACAATCATTTATTGGACACTTTGATATGCTCAGTATGGTGCTTGGCACAATGTGGGTGCATAATAATCTTGGTTTAATACATATGAATAAATATAAATGATAGAATGCTGTATTGAACCCATGTACTTACAACATTTTTGAACATTTTTTTTCCTTTATTAGGATCATTTGAGTAAGTAAAGTAAAATATTTAATACCAATAAAATTGGCATGTCCCAAGAGTAGAAATATATTTATTGCTAAATATGACTCCAAGACACTTCAGAAAATGAAAATTCTAGACAACAAAATGAGAATCATGTCTCCCACATATTTTTTTAATCTACCAACATAGCATATTGAAATTAAGAGAAGGACTGCTGGACACTACGTTGGCAATAACTGAAGCTCTTACGCTCTCCTCTGTGGAAATGGCAGCTGTGCTGTGGCCCCCGCCTCGTGCCTCTCCACCCTTTCCTGTGCATTCCTTCCTCTCGTGAGAATGGGGACAAGCTTCCTTCGGAAGGGAGGTTACAGCTGGGAAGTCACGGTCTCCCTCCAAATAATAAAGTACTTCTACCCAGAGATGCTCAGAAAACGCCGCCCCGGATGACAAGTGTGCTTCCGGATGAATAACTAAATAGAACGATGTCATTTAAGGAGGGGTGAGATGAAGAGAGGGAGCTGAGCCCAAGTCCCACCAGAGGCACCGGTGAGGAGCGGCAGATTAAAGGCCCAGGGCACCTCCTGCTGGTTCCAGCGGTGCGTTCAGATCCCAGTGGGAGAACCCAGCTAATTCAGCTCTCCGTGTACGAATCCTTATACGGAGGCAAGACGTGATTTGGCTTTGCTACCTTTTAGTGAACACGATGCATTACTTTGTTTGTTTTCTATTCTCTTATTGACCATAAAACCCAAACAATAACGTTGTTATTTAGCTTTTATGAAGCAATCTTCAAAGTAAAGTTAATCTGTATCATAAAGAACCTCTGGCTGGCCGAGTAACAACAATCTCTTCATCCACGTTACCATGAGCTGTCATATATTTGAATGATTTAGTGATTTCAGGAATGTTTAATCTTGGAGGTAGGACCCGGGCTGGAATTACACTGATCTGAACAGGCAGGGTCAGCTGCCACACGTGGCCCTGGACCCAGAAGTGACACTCTTGGCTTAACACTGTGATTTCCCTCTTGAAATTCTTAGTACTTTGTCTCTGACTGTGTGTTTTGCAGCTGATGTCCCAGGGGAGGAGGGCTAGCAGCCCAGGCTGGGCGCAGTGCTCCTCACAGTCCCCCTGCTTCCCTGGAGCAGGGTGGTGGCTGCCCACGCCTGGGGGTGCGAGGGCAGCCGCGCTGCCCGCTGGTCCTGGTACCAGGAGGGGGTGGACAGGGAGCCCGTGCGACTCGGAGGCGCTGCGCGGACTCCACCCGCGTCCCTGCGGCAAGCACAGTGCATCACGGAGCAGCAAAGAGGAAAACCCCACGGCAGGGCCAGAGCGAAGACAGCAGAATCTTATTTTCTGAATTTTGAACAAATCCACATTTCCTTTTTTTTTTTTTTTTTTTAACAGGCCTGGCAAATGATGCAGTTGGCCCCGTGCTGAGGGTTGAAGCAAGATGGAGAGGGCCTGGGCAAGAGAAACTTAGAGCTGAAGGGGGGCCAACTTGCGCAATACTGAGGGCTACAGCTGAAAAAAGAGGAGACTTTGTAAGATGAAGAGAAAGGTGTGCAATGGGAACTTTTTGATGAGACGCTGTAGTCTCCCACATAAACATGTATTTCCAAAATCTGTAAAGTCTGTGTTGTTTGCAAACCTCGCTATAGGAATGGAGTATGTTTTATGGTGAAAACAGAGAAAATGTAAGTAACCCAAAAATTAGTAAAGTAAGTTTCAAGTAAAGGACACACAATAGTAAAAATTAGAAAACTACTTTTTTCCCGATGTCCATGAAATAAACATTTAGTAAAACAGTTAAATATTATTTTCAAAGCGCCTTCAATACGTTCTTCTTTTTCTAAGAACACATCATGATGCAGGAGAAATAGAAGAAGGATCTGAAAGACGGGTGTGACACCAGGGAGCAAAAGAAAAAGGCATCGATAAAGGGCAAGAAAGAAACGCAATGAAGAAAACGTGACACGGGAGTGTGTATGAGAATCAAAGAAGGTAAATGAGAAAATAGCTTTAATTAAAAGAAATTAAGTAGTTGGAATGTGAACAGGAAAAAAAAAGTTAGAAAAATCATTATAAATTGCATAATTTTATGTGCAATAAAGAAATAATCCAAGACAAGAATAGATTAAAATGGAGCCTTACTTTAGTACAGTGACCATGCAAAGTCTTGTAAGAGGGTTTTGTACTGTGAATTAAATTATGAGAATGAATGAGCCATGGGAAGTGAGTAAAAAAGAGCTTTACCTCAGGAAAGGAGCAATTCGCTCCTGTTGGGAAGGAGCCTGAAATGTTCAAAGAATAAAAAGAACCACAGTGAGGCTGGAGGACGCAGAGCAGAGGGAAGATTTGTAACTGGTCAGGGACTTGATCATACGAGAAGACTGGATTTTATTTCTGCTCTAATCAGTAACCATTTTAAGGTTTAGGTTTGTACCTGGGAAGTAAGACAATCTCATTCTGTGTTAAGAAAATATACTTGGTGTAATTAAAAAAAAAAATCTCTCTTCTGTGTGTAAGGTGGGCTGCAGTGGTGCACAAATGGAAGGAATACAGAACAATTCAGAAGACTTTGTAACCATCCAGGAGACAAATGATGAGCGGACGGACCAGAGAGGTGCTCAGCGTCACTCACCATCAGGGAAATGCACTCGCAGCCACAGTGAGACGTCACCCCACACTTGTTACCATGGCTGTTACTGAAAAGCCAAGACAGTAAGCGGGGACGATGTGGAGAAAGAGAAACTCTTGTGCACTAGCGATGGGAATGTAAATTGGGGCTGTCACCATGGAAAATAGGATGTAGGTCCCCCCAAAATAAAAGTAGGACTACTAAACAACCCCAGAATCCTACTTCTGGGTCTACATCTAGAGGAAATGGAATTGCTATCCTGAAGCGATATCTGTACCCCCACGTTCGTTGCAGAATTATTCACAGTAGTCAAGACATGGAAACGTTCTGAATGTCGATCAACAAATGAATGGGTAAAGAAAGCGTGTGAGATTCATGGACAGATACAGAGAGAGATGGGTGATAGATGTGCACCTGTTATCTATCTATCTATAATCGTGGGATAGTTTTCAGCTAAAAAAAAAGCAAATTCTTCCATTCGAGACAACATGGATGGACCTTGAGAACATTATGAAGTAAGTCTGATGGAGAAGAACAAATATGCATGATTTCACTTGTATTTGGAGTCTAAAAAGTTGAACTAACAGAAACAGAGAAGAATGGTGGTTTCCAAGGGCTGGGGTTTGGGGGAAATGGGGAGATGTTGGTGAAAGGCTACAAACTTCTGTTTAAAATACGACTAAGTCCTGGAATCTAATGCACAATATATTGACTAGAGTTGATAATACTGCATTGTATGCTTGAAATTTGCTAGGATTGTAGACCTTAAATATTCTCATCTCACACAAAAACAGGACTCATGTGGCATGATGGGTGTGATGATTAGCCCTGCTGTGGCAGTCACTCTGCAGTGTAAACACAAGCACCGCATGGTTCATCCTAAACTCACACAGCTTATGTGCCAGTTATGTTTCAATAAACTTGGAAAAAAAATTAAAATGGAGCATCGCCCAGGGTTTTTAACGTTTCTCTACATGGCTGACTTGTACTCTTAAGGCAGCGCTTGGCTCTGAAGTTCCTATTTACTCTTAGATTCCAACAGTCCTTGGTCTTGGGTAAAATGTTTGGCAATTTTCTGTCCTCCCACAACCCACACAAAGCCAACCATGTGGCAAACTGAAGACACAGAAATGGAACTCGGAGTCACTTTTCTATTTCTAGAGAATTCCCCACAGGTAAACACTCCTGTCTAGAAGCAACTGAGTAAAATTATATCAGATAAATAATCAATATAATCTTTTATGCTTAAGTATCAAGAGACAGTTAAAGTTCTCTGGCATAAATAGATAAAAGGCACTGAGAAGAATTAAGATGAAATATATATAAATGAATTAGTAAAACTGAACTCAGTGGAACCAAATGTAATTCAGGACACAAAGAAGAAACAAAAGTATTAGTACTTTAAGGTATTTGAGAAAGACCTTACATCCACAAAATGGCATGAAACGACCTAACTGCATTTGGTAAGGTTAATATTACTGTCAGACTCTGGTAAAGCAGTATTTGACAAATTTAATAAGTTTAACAATGAAACATCCGGTAGTTAAGATTCAAGACTCTCTGACTGGTTGGTCCTCAGTCCTTTCAGGATAAATGTAAACACCTAGAAGAGTTGTAGGTAGTCCCAAGACGGGGTCACTGGTCCCCCTTCTCTCATCCAGAAACTGGGATTTAATTGGTTCGGCATTTTTTAGAGTTTTTCAGAGTATTCCACCATACACCCAGCTTTGAGAACAACGGCTTTAAGACGGACATTGCTTGACAGTCCTGAATTGGGTTCTTCCACACAATATTTTAAACTCTGTCTGCTCTGATCTGAGATTCTTTGTCACCCTGGAGATTGTTTTCACAGACGTGCTTCACACGTGGCCACAGCACTGCGCTCCTTATGTGAGTCTGTCTCTAGGATTCGTGTAAGCATATGGCGCATAAAACAGATGAGCAGAAACCCTCCTTAACTTCTGTGGGGATTTGCATAGTCTAAGATGCATTATTCACAACGTATTATAATGTGTTATATTAAGAATGCCCTTAACTGGTAAATATTAGTGATTTGTGATTCCGTTGAAATTCATTTATCTCATAAATGGTTAGCTGTTCCTTCCCATGATTCAGATGTAACTCCAAACCTTGCTTTAGGGGAAGAAAATGCGTAGCTGCTGTGTTTCATTGTGATACCAAAGCCATTCAACAGAGTGATCGCCTTTCCCTCTTACATATTGTTACATACTACAGTATATATGAATTTTCTGCTATTGAAATACAAAACATCTCTCTTTTGTCATGTATTCCTACATATTACACGTCCCGATGTTAATAAATCTGTGTTCCCTCAGCATTCCTCTGTGAACTGATTTAGTTTTATGCAGCAGGACATTCAGACAGCCTTGTCAATTCAGGTAACACGTATCACTAAAAGGGTGATTGAAATAATAAATCCAGGAGACCTCTCAAGATTTCAAGACCGTATTTACAGGGTATAGAGCTACCACATTAGGACAGGTAATTCTTTTTCTTTTTTTCCTGGGGCTGCTATTTGCAAAAGTAAAGTTTTATGTCAGTATTTAAACAAACGAGTGTTCATAAAAATGAAAAAGCTCATTACTTTCCATCAACTATTATGCTTAGGTCCATAAAGTTGTGACAGTTTTTTAAGTGACCTGCCCCTGTGATAGTCAAGTACAGTTACCCTTCCAAAACTGGGGTTTGAAATTGCCAGGAATTCCCTGAAATGACAAGGTGCTTTTAAAATCCTGAGTAAACAGAGCCACTGAATGAGGGGACTTTTTAATAAGCTAGTCAGATACATGAGCTGCCACGTGCAGATCAGGATCCGCTCTGAACCAGACAAAAGCTTAGAAAGGAGCGCTAATAATTCAGGTTTTTAGAAAATTAAATCATCTTCCAAAAATAAAATTTGTCAAGTATCTTCTAAGCAATGCGAAATATAAATCTGTCTGTTATATGAAATATGGCTCTTCTGGATGGGCTCTGCGTCAATTCATCGGGTCCCTTTTAAAAATGATATTTATGCTTTAACTGTGTTTCTACAGTTTATTCCATAGATGTTAGGTGACAATCTTCCACGAGTAGCTCATATTTCTGCATGTCTTGTAAACAAAGGCATTGACAGTCCACAGCACTGCGCTGTCTTTGTAAGGATGTTTGCATAACACACAGAGCGGTCTGGAAAACAGAGCTCATGTCTCCTAGAGGGAAGATTTGTTTGCTGCACGAGATATCGTAGTGTCTCTCTCTGGGACAATGTTTGGGCATGTTTGGGCATGTTTGCTTGCAGTCATTGTAAAAGACTAATGTTTTAAACTCTAAGTCCTTTGGTTTGAGAAACCTAACTGCATTAGCGTCATCTGCCTAGACACACTTTCTTCTCTTTCTTTGGAGACAAAAACTCTTCCCTAGAAGCCCCTCAGGAAACAGCCTTCACACCGAACTGGCCAGAGAAGTTGAACTGGTTACATTATTACTGATCTAAAATCTAGGAAGAGGTGGCTACCTAAAAAAAAAAAAAACAAAAAAAACCCTTAGGTTCTATTAGGATTAAAAACTGGAGGATGAACTCCATGAAAGAAACCAAATGTGGTCATTATCTGTGAAAAATGTCTTCGTTACCGTTTTTACACGTAGTTTGTTTCTAAGTCAGATATTGGTATTATTATGTATTATCTGGCCATTCTAGGCTAATTTATTATTTTGAATAGTTTCATACTTTATCTTCTGGACTTCTCCAGGCATAGAATTTTGTCATCTACAAAGAGCCATAGTATTTGGAAAGCAAAGGAAGTTGTACACCTGTCATTGTTCTGTCTTGTAAGCCAGTAAGTCAAAAGCATTAAACAGTGGCGACCAAAATAACCATTTTGATTAAATCATTTAAAGTAGCATCGTTTCCTAAATGAATCAATCAATAAAAGTGACTTCAATTCAAAAACAAAAGAAATCAGGAGCATAATAAATGTGATAAAATTCACCAGGTAAGAATAACAATGAAAAATAATGCATATTGCAAGTAAGATCCCCCTTACTGTGTATGAAACACATTATAAAACCACTGTAATTAAGTCAATTTGATGGTGGTGTTGAAATAGAAATCCTTTTTTTCTTAAGTATGCCAAAAATCTTAGAAGCCATAGTTTGTGGTAATTTTTATGGAAGAAACAGGAAACCAATACAAGAATTTCTCATTTACATGATACTTTGTGATCAATTTGCCAACACTGACCCAATTTCAAAATTAATTACTGTTTGACCAAAATATCTAACTTCCATCAACTTATCTTTCAACCACTCTCATATGGATACAGAAAAAAGTATCCAAAGATGTTAATTCTTAGTATTGTTTGTAATAGGAAAACCAAAGCAAATATTTGAGAACTCCCTAAATAGCCGTGAATAATTTCATGTCTGTGATGTTGTGATACAGTAAAATGCTCTCTAGTTATTTAAAAAGAATGACATTGACCTTTATCTGCTGATATGGAAATATCACGCAAATGAAATGTTCACAGCCATTTGAAGAAGTTAGAAAGACTTGTCTGGACGACGTGGAACATGATGAGAGACCACTGATTGAAAAAAAGTAGAATATATTTCTGTGTATAAGAGTCTCTCTTTATATAAAAAAGGAATTCTGGAATGTTTTATATCTAATATTCAAATGTGCATACATTTTTCAGCAATTTGGGGTAATAAGATTAAGATTATCAGAAAGGGTTCTATTTCTCTTTCCCAGTCTTTTACATTCTTTAAGTCTTTTCACAATGTTTCAATAATAGTAAAAGAACAATGACGTCTACTTTATGCACAGAGTATGTCTTGGGTTTCAGAGATGTGGATGCATATGGATAATACATGTATGTTTATCTAATAGAACATGTGTCCCATGGCCTGAAATAAAGGGTTTCCCTTTATAGGACATGCCAATAATAATATGGCAGTTCCCAGACTGACCGTAAAAAGTCCAAAATTGGGTGGGAGCTCAACTGCTGGAAATCCCCACCCCTTCCCTCAAATAGTCGGAATAACCCTCCTGCTCATTAGACCACGAGATGACTGAGCCCATGAAAACCAACACGGCACACCTCGCGGCCGCTCTCTCGTCTTCCGAGACGGCCCACACTGTGTCTACGGCGCGTGTATCTACTTTTACTTTAAAACTAAACACCCGCACACCTTTCAGCCTCTCTCCCTCCCGCCTTTCTGAGACGGCCCACACTCTGCCCGTGGGATACGTGTCTCCTGAGCCGTCTTCCCTTCTGAGTGCGACGGACCCCCTCTGTCCATGGAGGGCGCACCTCCCTAAACAAACCTGCGCTCACTTTCCCACGCCTCGCTTTGAACTCTTTCCTGCCTGAGGCCAGAACCTCTTCTCTGACAACATAAGAGCTGAAAAAACCCTCCACAAGCCAGACAGTTCCTAAGAAGGAATCTTCAAAGGCAAATGCACATTGAACAATTTTTAAAAATTATCTTAGATTTAAAAGCATCAAGCTGTATTCAGGTTACTCAACCGTTTCCCAGAACAAGGCTCAAGATTATTCATAAATGACGAAGGCACCCCTGCAAAGGAAAATGTGCAGAGCCTGGCAGCGTCCGAGCCCGACCAGTCAGCCTTCACTCCTGTGATGCGAGAGCCTGACGGTGGGTGCGGCCGCCACAGCAAGCGTCGACTTCAAAGGGGGCGTCTGGAACACACACACTGCCAGCCTCCCGCCTGCCCTGCTCCCCCCCCCCCCCCACCGAGCTCCCTGTGCTTTAGAGATTTGGATCGGTTTTGAGATAACTGACAACTTGGAGCCCTTGTTTGTTCTGCTCCTGTGTCTTAACTTCCTGCTTTATGTTTAATTCACCCATAACGAGTAAGCCCGCAAAACCCTGGGCCCTTGCCCTTGACCCTGACAAAAGAAGAACCCCAGGCCTGCGTCCCACGCGGGTGCATGCCTGCAGCCTCTTCCTCTCGTTACCCCTCCCTCTCGCCACCTCTCTCTACCCAGGACCTCACAGCGTGCCCCCGGGTGTGCCACGCAATTTACAAGGTTGGTAGGTCATACGTAACAAACCTTTTTTGTGTTTTCAAGTTCCCCTGCTGGTCAGTGCTGAGGGTGTGCTGCAATCACACATAATAAGAAGCACGGGGACCAGTGCAGCCACAGCCCATGTTATTGATGGGCTGAGACCAGCAGAGGACACCTGGTGTCCGATAAAATATTATCCAGCCTGTGATGAGTCAGGAAAAGGTGACCCACAATGAAGATAAAAATTAATCAGAAACCACACACTCAACTGACACAGATATCAAAACAGGGAGTATGAGTGTTTTCCACGTGTTGAATCACTTTGAAAATGAGCTCAGCATTTTGTTAAAGATTAGATGTACACCTACCATATGATTGAGCCATTCACAGCCAAGAAAAATAAAATCATCTACCTATAAAGTATTTGAAAGTCAATGTTCATAATAGCCTTATTTTTAATATGCCAAACCTGAAAACATCTGTCAATGACAACAAAAAATTAATCGATCTAAGAAAGAAATGGAAAATTTTATTTGAGTCAAATTGAGAATTATAACCTGGGAACAGCCTCTCAGAAGCTCTGAGAACCGTTACACCCATTAATCGTCAAAGCATAGCTATATAAAGTTTTGAAACAGAGGGCTATGCATTAAATGATGTGTCACTGACAGTTTACAAAATCCAGATCTCAGCTTACAAAGTCGTGCCTCATGGATCTTCATGGCCGTTCACAAGATTAACATGGAAGGTCGTCTCCTGAGGAGCTGTGGCCCTTGATGAGATTAAGACGGGATGTTATCAGCACAGCACACACGAGAAGGGAAGGGAGGACGTCCAAACGGCCAAAGGAAATGTCTATGCTTAAGTTTTCCTTGTCTAATTTTTTTTTATCTTGTCGTAAAATATGACTTGTATTTAACTACATTTCAAACGTCCAGTCACAAGTTAAGGGATAGACACTCATGCTATGTCTCTATAATGGAATGTTATTCAGCAATATTAAAAAAAACAAGCGATCTATGGATACACACAACACCATGAATAAACTGCAACATAATCATGCCGAGTGAAAGAAATCAGGGGAAAGGGACACATACATAGATGAATGTTTCATCTGTAGAAAACTCTAGAAAATGCAAACTAATCTACAGTGACAAAAAGATCAGCTATTGCCCGAGGGCTGGGATGAGAGAAGCTGGTTGTATGATGAAAGGATTTGATTTGGTTTCAAGGAAATTTGGGAGACTGGTGGACATGTTCCTTATCTTTATAGTGATTATTGTTTAGGTAATATACATACACACAGAGAAATATATATATTTGTGTATATAAATATTTGTGTGTATATATATTTTGTGTATATATATGTATATATACGCACATATGTATGTATATTTTACCAACATTTATCAAACACAAATGTATATAGTAACCAAAATCTGAAAACAAGTCCAATGTCCATCCACAGGTTCACAGATAAAAACATCTGCTTACGATATGTCAATTTGTACCTCAAAAAGCTGTTTAAAGCATCAGGGAAATTGTTTTTTATTAGTCCTAACTACCAGTTTTCCAATACATACACCTGTGCTACTTTAAAGATCTGTCAGAACAGAAAATGAAGACGTTTCCCCCACACGTGTTAACCAAATGATTCCTAATGTTTAAATAGCAGAAAACATGTAAAGCGTAATTTCACATTTAGAAATTCTAATTAAAAACATTTCTGAACAAGCTCAAAAGTTAACTCCAGTAAAATCAGGAAAGCAATGATGACAGCTGCTTTTTATCACACTTTTATGTAATGTAATTCTGGGAGGAGCTCTTTTGTCCCTTTTCTGTTTGTCCATCTCTGTTTTCCTCAGAACTTGATCATTAAAAAAAAAAAAAAAAAAAAAAAAAGAGACCACTATGTAACCTTTAACCTAACTCCTGATTTTTGCTTTACTGAATGGGCACAATGCATTGCCTAACTTGCTGATACCTCTCCTGGATTAAAAGGTGTAAGAATAAAGAATTAAATAGTTAAGAATTGACTGACGCTCTACCCATCATGCCCCCCTAGTAAATTCGCAGGTAGACCTTGTGGGCAAGACAGCAGCCAGAGGAAGATCAGAAGTCAGCAGGGTTGCATGCAACATAAAGTTGTTGAAGAGTCTGACCTTCTGCTTTAGTGATTAACTGAGATTTGTTTCCCCCTTTTCCCTTTAAAAACTCTGATGGCTGAGCAGAATCTTCAGAGTTGGTCTCTGGACCTGAGTCCACCTTCTCCCCACATGGTTAGCTTTTCTGAATAAAACATCTTTCCTTTCTACCAACACTTGTCCTTCCATTATTGGCTTCTGAGCAGCAAGAAGTGAGTTCCATAACATCGTAACTTAAGTTTCATTGTCCTGAAATATTAAATGGTACATGCTAGGAATGGCTTTTCTCTTGTCCTGAGTTTCCAGCAGGCAAGTCCAGCTTAGCATTATATGTCTGATTCATTAACATTCTGTGTTTTCTCGACTTTGATCTTCCAGTCAAATTCTTTAGAAGTAGTTATTAGATATTAGAGCATATTCCACAAAAAAAGTTTTAAAATCTTATTTCTTAGCAGTATCTGGGTCACTGCTTTTCAGCAAAAGTACCCAGCAGTCTAGTACCAACTCAGTCTAGGTTCCTGCTGCTTTGAATCGCCCTTTAGATTCATAATTATTGCTTCTCCTTTTGCTAAGTGTGTTCCTATGATTCTTGGAGCATTCATTATTTTCCTTCAGAAATGTCAGGTCTTCAAAGGGAAAAAAATGGTACAATTTTGTGTTCTACATGAGCATCTCCCACAGTGCTCAGGGACATATGAGATCATGGCCTTTAACCATACATGGGCTGATCTGATAAACCACAGAATTATTTAAATTATAAATCAGCAGCAGGTCTGGGTTATAAAACTATCAAAAGATAGTTTCTGTTTAAAACAGTTCTGCCCCTGGAGAATTCTCTGAAATAATTCGGTTCAACAACGACTACTGATCACCCACTATATATATGCTGTTGGTTATGCGTCTTGGAAGACAGAGTCAGAGACTCTTTGTTAAGCCACTACTATTAACCTTGGGTGTTGGACAACTCAGCACATTTATATACAACAAAGTGTAGTAAAGTTTTTTCTTTTTTTTTTTTTTGTATAATAAGAGCAATAAAAATGCTCTGTTTGAGTATGGGGTTGGTGACTCAAAAAGGGACTATTCACAGCCTGAAAAAAAGGAGTGAGAGATAAGAAAATAAAAAAGAAAAAATCAGGAAGTCTAAACTCAACAGTGACACTTGAAAGGAAGGGCAAATTGAATTCCACCTTCCCTCCAAATTTCTATTGAGAGAGCAAAATTGGTTGTCCTGAACCTAGTTTTCCTAAATTGGGTTACTATTTCCACCACTGATGTAATAAACTGAGCAAGAGATATAACCTTTCTAAGCCTCCACTGTTTGATGTGCATGATGGAGACAGCAGCATGTTAACACCGCGATGCTGGGAAGCTTAAATGAGAAAGTGTTTATAAAGCACGTAGCACACTCCCTGGTACAGGGTACATGTTTAATCAAGGTTTGGTTCTGATTCACTACATCTACTAGTGATGTGAGCAAGAATTGGAAACAACAGCATGAGCATTTCTGAGACACGGTAGAAGTTAATTTTGACTTGAGCATACGGTTCATTTAGAGAGTAGTCACAGGGCAGCCATGTTGGAAAAGGGGACGGGGGATTTGTGGAGGGGCTTGGGTGTCAGGTTAATAAATTTATAATTAATTTGGCATACAAAAAAATGAGTCACAGAAGTTAATTGAGCATAGAAGTGATATAATTCGGCCTATTCTTTAAGAAGATTAGTCTTGGACTTCAGTGGGAAAAGAACAAAAAGGCAAGAAGGCCAGTTTGAAGCCAATTAAAGAAGTCATTGCAAAGAGAATAATCTCCTTTACAAGAATAACAGCTACAGTAATGAAAAGAAGTATTCCTGAAGGATTATTGAAGACGAAGCTGCCTTCTGGCTCTGGGTAGAATGCAGAAGATAAAAACATTTAAGTTGACTGAGACTTTTCTCAACAAGTGGAAGTCAAGCGGGAATTATAAATAAAAACTAAGACGTGAGGATTGGGGGAAATCGGTTCTGCGGAAAGTGTGGCAGTTTTTGATTGGAACATAGTAAGCTTGATGAGTCAGTGGGAGGCACAGTCTAAGGCAGTAAAGGTGGTTAAAATCCAAGCTGGACCTGAAGAGAGAGCTCGGGGCTACAGGCAGATGTTTTGGAGCAATTTACATTGACGGTCAGCTCAAGACATCAGAGAAGTTAAATCTTAAAGAAGAATAGTTTGTGAAAGAAAATTAGAGGCCCCAGGATCTTTTCCTTTAGCTCTTCTAAACAGTTCTAATCCAACTGGGTCAGGTGGGGAAAGCAATCTAACTTGCAGGCTTCTACAGGAAGTTGCCCCAAACCTCAGCACACACATCACGCAGATCAGTAAGACATCACAGGTCTGCTCATTCCCAGTTCAAATTTGTTTATAAAAACTACGCAGAGGTTGGAGGGGTAACCGATGTGAACACGTACACGATCTACTTCTTATAATGAGTGATGCAGTAATAAATAGGTTCCTCACCCAGAAATTCGTCAACAGACAGGTTCCGAGTGAGCTCTCTTCCTCTCATGATTTCATTCTTCATCTACCATTGGAACCCCTTCTTAACTTCATCCCTAGATTATCCCTCAAGGTGGAACTAGTCTGTCCAAGGCGTTTGAATTTATCTTTCACTTTATTTTTCCACCGCACTCGTATTTGTAATGCCATTAGGTTAAGTGGCCTTTTTCTTTCTTTTTTTTTTCTCCCTAGTGGTACCGTCTGCTCCTTTGGAACAACCTGTTCTTGACTCATTTCTGTTTTAAGATCACACTCTTTCAAGCATTCAGAAATCCAATCAAATATGTCCTCTGAGTTCACCAAATTCACCATTTTATTTGATCTTATGTTGGTTATGTCCTTGATGTAATAAATAACACCCTCATCAATGTTTTCCAGTTAGTGCTGATGGCAGAAACACACGAGGAACTCTTAGTTTTCAACGGGCATGTGAAGAGAAAGAAAAGGCAGAGTTTTCAGAAAAGGAGAGAAAGGAAATTTTCACTGCAGCCGAAATTCCACAGAGAAGAAGTTTTAGTTAACTGTGGAGCTGTCCAACCAAATGATAGTCTAAATAATGTGTAAGGGATCTTTGGTGATCTAAGGTAATCTTTTTGTTAACAGATGAGGGATTCACTGCTAAACAATATTGATGAGAAAATCACATGAGAAGCTAGGGAAAACAGAGTCAGCAAATACGGACAATTCTTTCAAAACTTAGGTATCTGTGGGAGAAAATTGGAATTTTGAGTTAAATATAATTACCCTATCAATGGTGTTAAACATTATTAGTCTTGAGTGTTATATTGTGGGAAGGAAAGGAAAATATGGAAAATAAATAACAGAATGGTAAAACCCTATCTTAAAATACTTTAAAATAGTATTTATAACATATCCATATAAATATATATATATATATCAATAAAACATAGTTCCCATTTCTTTAACTTGAATTTTTTTTTGCTACAAATATTGAACCTAAAGTAAACAAATCAATATTTATAGCCTTGACATCTTTTTTTAAACATGTTTTTGAGTTTGTTTTTTACTTAGTAAGTTTATTTTGGAACATTTTTTTCCCAAGACCACGTTAAAAGTTAGGTTCTGACACTAAAAGATGAAGAGCATTGATATTTGTTGTAAATAAAGCAATCGTTTGAATAACTCCTAATCTCAAACCAACTTTTCTCTCAATGTTCAGGCAATAGTCTCGACACCTTATTCAAGATTCTGGATCTTATTTCCAAGTAACAGCTCCAGGCCCACATCCCTCATCTCAATGTGGCAACAAAAACGCTGATTCTTGAAAGCACCTCTTAGAATTATTATTTACTGTCATATTTATTGCTGGAACTCCATTCCTTTTCTTTATCCCACTTGTCCTGAAAAAAATTTTTAAAAAGACACAGAATCCTAAAAGGCCACTCTTGAGAGCATTTTTAAATTCCATTTCATCTTATAGACAGTTAGGAGTATTCGTCGTAAAACTTTCAGTGTTGAACTTCTATCGGCAGGGTGCTCGCCACCATTCGGGGGAACCTAAGTCGAGGTGCTCAGTGCTTGTTAACTCTCCCAGGTGTCATGCTGTGGTCGTTCTGAGTTCTTAATACCCTCTCTCGTCGAGGTGGACCGTGACTCTCATACCCTAATCACAGCAAATTCTTACTTCACTGTGATCCCCTATTTTCCTTGACTCTCTAAATCTTTCCGTAACCAGCACACATATTCACAATTTATAGAATTCTACCTTATATTTTCCCCAATATTTTCAAATGTCTATCGCATGCTAATGGCTTTTGCTGTTACCTCTTATTCCCCTCTGCCCTGAGGGTTGATGCTGGTCCATTCCCTACAAATAGACTGCAACAGCATCTAAACATACTAACTTGTCTACGTCTACCCACAGGTCAGTACTCCCATCAATGCTGTATCTTATTCTTGCTTTGTAACTGAGAAGAAAATGGTTCAGAGAGGTCGATTTGTCTGTGGAACAGTGAGTATGTGGTAGGGGACCTCCCCAGATTCTGAACCTAGGCCATTTCTCCTACTTCAAACACTTCTCCTTTATTCCAATTACTTTCTCCACGTAAACATAAAACCCCAGCGCACCGCAGCACAAAGTGATGTGTATAGATTAGCATTTTTCTCTTCTATTTCTCCAAGGTGCTGAAGGGCTGGCATTAAATAAGAACTTTGGGTTTGACTTTGCTTTGGATAATACACCAGCGAAGAGATGCAAGCGTCAGTCATATGGGATAATAGATGATCTGCTGAAGAGAGAAATTGATTTTGAAGTTGTAATTTACTTGAAGTGTTTTGATGATCTCATAAAATACAGGCGCAAAATTGAAGTTATTCAGGATTTCATGGCTCTCTTAAAGCCTGAATTACTACTTTAGTGCCAAAGTCCCCAGGAAAGATCCACAGGTTCCCGTATTACAGACTATCTATTTATTGCACTATGAATATATTTCCTGGTACGGAAGCTTTTTCTTTGCTCTCTCCATCTCATATTCATTACCTCTCCTTCTCTGTCAATCTCTCGCCCTCTCTTATTTTTTTTTTTTCTTCTCTTTTCTTCTCATGCTCTCTCTCTCTCTGTGTTTTTGCCTGGCAACTGGCCCCTTCACTTTGTTGTGTGTGTGTCTGGCCCATGGGCAACATTTCTGTTCAGACGTGATTTTCCTTAGGCTAGTGGAAATGACCTTGTATCCATCGTCTCTTTAGCCATCAGCCATGTCTCTCGAGCACAATTCTAACGTTGTGTTATTATGTGAGGATCTGTCACCTATCTCTATCTTTCATCATTTGATATACTTAATCGACGATATTAACATCCGGAAAGAGGGCGTAGGAAAGCAGCTTTCTCTGCCAAGTCTCTCCCACGGGGGGAGGGTGGAAAATAGCACCTTGAGAAGCTTGAAAGGATGCTCTCCGGCAGTGGTCCTCGATCTGGGGGAAGAACAGAATCACCTGGAGAGCTTTTGAATCCTCCCAACTGGATAAATCAGAATCTTTGGAGGACAGAGATTTTGAAGCTCCCCACGGGATTTCAAGGCTCAGCAAAGTACAGTGACCACAGCGCTGGTGGAATTCCCGTTGTCAGAAGCATGAGCGCGTTGGAAAGCACTGTCCTCTGATAACATGCTTGTGTGCACGCAGACAACTAGTTACGTATAGACAGACAGACCGACAGGTAGAAATAGAAATCAAACAAGAATATAAGCTATTCTTCTCAACTGGTTCAAAACTTAGCAAAATTAGAGCAAATAAAGTGATTAATGATCATGGACACAATTCTTCCTTTGGGCGATGTGCTGTTTGAAATACATTTGATTGACATTTTCCAAAATGTGGTACCTGAGCTCATTTACGGTAAATGCCACCACCTAAGTGGCAAAGGATGAATATGCCTTATTTTAATGATTTTCGTGTATTTTAATGTGTAACAAAATGAATATATATCCTAGAAAAATGCAAGATTTTACTGATTTCTTTCCTTAAAATGAAGCTCACATAGAAGTCATTGCAATCATCCCTTTTATGTAGACTACATAATTTACAGATGACATTTAATCTTACCAGTGACGGTTCTAAACCATTCATTTCTGTACTTTTTTTTTAGATGGTTGGAAGTATAAATTACATAGATGGTGTGGATCACATGTGTGGATTTTTGAAAACTGAATTTCAGAAAACTCCCTGCGTCCTTCAGCAGTGATAAGCTTAATACCATCTTTAGAAGTGAATGGTTATTTAATTAATCAAGTTTGTATAAACACATATAGTAACAAAAATTAACTGCAACTGCACTTTCATTGCTTTTGTGACGATAGTGGTTTTTTTTTTTTGAAGCATCTTTAAGTCATGTTTAAAACTGGAATTTTTTAAGTGTAATGGTGCTGATTTTAATTACTCATGGTGATTATACTAGAAACTTTATATGGCTTTTGTATAGCTATGAATACTAATGTAATGAATCAATTAAGCGATATTTTAGTATTGCTTAACAACAAATTGCAAAAAAAGTTAATGCAAAAATTATCGATTTGACTTTTGAGTGTTGGCAAAGAGAGTGATTCTGTTTAGTTTTCTCTTATCAATAAAGAATCCTTCATAAATTCTGATGTTAAATATTTTTTTATTTTCAATATTTGAAACCCCCCAAAAATAAAGAAAAATCATCGTGTAAAACCTATTTAATTTTGTTAAAAAATAATAAAATGTTTAAGTATCATAAGATAAATATATGCAGTGTGAGTAGGAATAAAGATGGAGAAGCAGCAGAGATGTAATTTATAATGTTATATTAAATTAAAAACTGGAGCCACAGAAGTAATTCTGAAGACCCTTTTAAGAACATATCTTTTAAATGAGAAAGGTATTAGAATATAGCAAAGGATTAACAATGTTTGATTAGTTTCCTCTGTTAAACAACGTAGTCCATTACAGAATCGTTGGGATGGACGTTTGCGTTATCAACAACTGCAGCTAGGATGAAAAGCTAATAGTCTTCACGGCGGACTGTTGACACTACAGATTCTCAGCCAATTACTTGGCGTTTATCAGACAAGAGCGGCATGAGAAAGTCCAAAATTTGAACAAGAAAGTCTGTACATTTTCAGCACATCTATAAATGAAAAGGATAATTTTCAAAATAATTGACAATTTACTAATGTGAAGACAAAATAAATACAGCCTGGAAATTATGTTTTGGAAAATGCACAGAGGGTGGTAAATCGTAACTGGTCTCTTATGAGCCTTGTTCCTCAAATCCAGGTTAGACTTGAGTTCAGTTTTGCTGCTTTTGGTTCAGAAGACTCACAGGTGAGAGCCCGCCCTATCGGACGGACTGCATGAAGGAACATGCTATTGATAGGAAGGGCAGGTTGCAGATTTTGTCTTCTCTCTCGCTCTCTCTCTGAGACCATAAACAATTCTTATTTTCTAGTGATGCTTGCTCGTCATCCGTGCATAAAAGTGCTCTGTCCATATGCAGAAAAGAATTTACGTTTGCGCAAGTTAAGACTTCCTTTCAGAGGCAATGCGTACATGCCTCGTGTAGCTTTGCAAGTCAGCAGATTTAATTATCTCACTTATCTTTAGAGGCATGGTTATGTAGGAAAATTAAACTTGATGACTGCAAAAAACTGGAGAGACATGCCCAAATTTAGCAAGACTCTAAAGAACACCTGGACCACACGCGAGATCACGTGAGCAACACCATCAGAGTCAAAAACGATAAGAAAGAATCAAATAGAAATGCTGCAAGTGGAAAAGATTTGACTATCAGACATGAAGGAAGTCTCTACTGAGCTCGTCAACAGAGCGACCCAGGTGAGAGAAGAATCAAATAAGCTGAAGGTAGGTCAAGAGACGTTACTCAGCTGGAAACACACACAAGCACACGCACACACATGCGCACACACACACGCGCACACACACACACACACAGTAGCCTGTGTGCTTGAAAACATACCAACTGAGATGAATGACTAAACACAAGGCTTAGGGTACTAGACGTCTTTCCTGTTAAACTACTGATCCACTTGGTAACTTTTGAGAAACAAACAATGCACATTCCATAACATCAAGTAACAGAATAAGCCTGGGATGGTTTTAACTATTCCTTCTAGTGGAGAGGTATTATGGACACAGAATAAAGCAAAAGAAACATGATCATAATAATATATCAAAATTACATGATGAGAGAGAGCAGTTACTTGCTGGTAAATAGCATCACAAAATAACCAGAAAATTTGAGGTTGCAGTTAAAGGGCAGATAAGGAATTTGCAATAGTCCCTGCAGTGCAGATGAAGGAAAAAAATGTGGAAAATCCTCAGTCCCTGAGTAAGGGGCAAGGCCAGTGGGCAAAAGGCAGAAAGAATAGACGGAGAATTGAGGAAAGAAAAAGCCAGACCGCAACTGCTTCCTTCTGTGCAATCTCTGTATGTTTGTGATTAACCCTGATTTGCATTTGGGCCAGGGTCCTAACTGAACACTTTCAGGCATTTGGAGCTTATGAAAAGTTATATTAGCAAAGAAGTAAATGGAAAATTTGGAAACATTTGACTCATCCTGGTGCTAGTGACCACTGATGTTCACCTAACGCTCTGTAGGCAAACCCCTTCGTGGCCATTCTGGACACCGCTGATCATAAGGCATGTGTGTGTTTACATACGACACAAAGGAGATACGCAGTCTTATGTCTGTTCTCTTAAAAACAGCGTTTTGATCTGTTTCCGAGAAATAATGCTTTCAGAATGTTTACATCTGGACAATTTTTTCCTTTTTGTAAAAATCTTGAAGGGAGGAAATCCACTATGAAAAGTGAAGCATTCAGCATTAGAAGTTAATAGTTGAAATGCAGAGAAATTGGTTGGTGGTTAGAAGGAGATGATGTTCGGAAGCAGTTGGAAGAGGTTTTAAAACTTCTCTCAGTCAGCTCAACTTCCGCTATGTTTCTCTGAACAGTATTCCTTTGCATGATTAGAATTAAGCGCCTAATATTAACAGATTTGTGACTCCGTGACTTTGAATAGTCATGAATATCTGAATACGTGACGTGAGCATCAAATTTCAAACGTAAAGAGAGCATGGGTTTCAGAGTCTAAACTCTTGAGTTCTAGTCTAAGCTCCGGTATTCACCACGTGTGTTAACTTTGTGAATCACTTAAGCCTTTGGGGCCTCCATCTCACCATTTCCGAAGTGTTTTTGCTACAAAATTATTAAGGCTTAAAAGAGGTACAGAATGTGAAAGCACCTTTTATTCTATTTGATACAAATGTAAAGCTTCTTTTTAAGTAATTAATTAAGTTTGCCCAAGTAGCTTCTTTTCTTTCAAGAGAACACTTTATGTTCTGTTCTTATGGTCTGACTCTTAACGGTTCTTGAGGAGAAGGTCAGTGGCTGTAAATTAGCTTCCATGGCGCCAGGCATGGGAATGCCACCCCACCACGCCCCCCGACCTCCACATTACTGAGATTCCTTCCCTGGGGATCTAAAAGTTGGATAGCCGAAGGTGAGGCTGCGCAGATGGACGAGATGCAAGAAGTAAAACCAGCGTGCCGAGACAGGCTGACGCTAAGATGGGAAGAACGCTGGCACGTCCCCCTTAGTGTCTGTCCTTAGGGTCCAACTGAACTCCTGCTCTTTAGATAATGACCTTTCCTGGGCCCAATTTTTTTTCTTTTTTTTTTTTTGCCCAAATTAAATCAGATTGAATTTCTGCCACCCACAAGCAAAAGTGATCTCAAAGAACTATAATTACAGGCTCAGCCTTCTTTGGTCTACTCCAAGGATGTTGTCCCCTGGAAGTGATAAGCTTATTTTTTTATTAAAAATAAATTTAATAGTTATTATGACAGGATAAAGATGTGCTAGTTCACGATACCGCTTTTTCCATAAGGAAAGCAGAAGACAATGGAGACAAAGCAGAGCTATATTTTCAAATGTAGCATCCTGAAGGGAAGTTTGGTTCTGCCAAAATCATTCCCTTTAATTCCCTATCAAACACAGTACACAGCCCTGAGGCCACGAGTGCTAACCCAGTCTCGTACTGAATTTTCGTTGTTCTATTTGTCACCATGAAAAAAAAACTAGAAAAATGTTGTGATCTCATGGAAGACAAGTGGATATATCACATTTATATTCTTCCCCTAAATCTAGTTCAGGCAAGATGATTTATACATATCTGCATTGTAATGAAATCTTTTTTTAAGTTCCGTATTAGAATTTTTCTGAATTATTATTTATTTCTTATTGTTTTTCATGCATTTTGAAGTTTAAATATTGGGGTTTCTTATTCTTGCATTTTCTCCCTTTTTAAAAATAACTTCCTTCTATATATCTTGATTTCTTTAGAAAGTGGGAAAAATATTTGTGATGTGCAACACTCATTTTCAAAGAGTAAATCAAATGAGTGCCCACTTTATTAAACTTACGTGCATTAAGAATTGCTGTAATAAAAGTGTGAAATCTTTTAAAGAGGAATTTTCAAAGAAATGGCATAATATTCAATTTCACTTTAAGTGATAAATGAAATCCTAATATGGATTTAAAAATATACTGTAATAAATATAAGTATGACTATTTATGTAAAGCAAAGATTTCTGCTATATGCAGAATATTCATATACATAATATAAAATATTGATATAGCTAATATATTACGTGAGTGCATCAGAAGCGGTCTACCTGGGAGGGAGAGGAAAACAAGCCTAATTACAAACCCACTTTGAACAAGGAAATTTGCTTCTTTCTGAGATGATAATTAAAGTACCAACTGCCCACTTATGAGAACAATCATACTATATCCTTGGATCCTTTAAAAAATATAATTTAAGCAAACTAATCAGTGTGGCAATAAATATATTGTTTGCAATAAATGTAACATATGCTTTAAGAATGAAAGAATCAGACTGAAGGACAGGAAATTAGAAGATTCAAGTAGAGCATAATTTTATCAATTATACATTTCATTAAAATATCCTTCATTCCCTGTAGGTTTTAATAATTTTCCATTATTTATCTTGGAATTTTTAGGTTTACAATCATATTTTAAAACAATAATTTTACATCATTTTTACTAATTTTTAAACTTTTTATTTATTTCTATATTCTAACCTGAAAGCCTGGTTATTCCAGGTTATATAATAAAGGAAGAATAGTAATTATTAGAAATCCTGAGAAGGCTGTGGCTGTTGCATTACACTGGTATATCTTTTTAAATTGAGCCTTTTGGTTCAGAATAATTATCTGTGGAATTCAATAATAAAATTATCTGAAAAGGAAATGAATGAAATAAGTTCATTACACAGATTTGGGACCATTCCTTCTACCACAAGACTTCTAGGGGAAATCTTATGAAAATGCAAAAGATTTGCATTTTTCTTAGTTTATTTCTAACTCTGTTTTGTAAGTTTAATATCACAGCTTCAAATTATTATAAATACTATCCATCATAATTATTTGGAGGTAAGTCAATTTTAAGTTCATTTGTTCTTCTGTAAGATCTGACTTCCTACCAAAGAATGATTAGTGATCATGTATTTTTCTTAGTGTACTTCCAATTCTGTTTTGTAAGTTTAATATCACATCTTCAAATTATTGTAAATACTATCGAACATAATTATTTGGAGGTAAATCGATTTTAAGTTCGTCTGTTTTTCTGTATAATCTGACTTCCAGCTGAAGCATGCTTAGTTATTACAAAGGTAAGTGTGTGCATTCATTTCCATCTGTTTTTCTGTGTAGGAACACGGTCATCTACACAATAAAATATTTTTCAAAGCACCACTTACTTCCTACCCAACTTGTAGTGAATTACTTTGAAACAGTTTCACAAAATCCTCTCGAATGTAACCTCCTCCTTCCTGGTTCACTCCTTTCCAATACGTCTTCCTCTCATCCTGGAAACAAAACAGGCAGACGCTAAACTTCTCATAAATTATCACACTGTTCTGAAGAGACGCTTTTAAACTCTGGTGCCTCTGGAGTCAGTCCTAACATGCGACACCATCTTAAAAGAAAGGTCCATGAAAACGTTCTGAAAAATCTTCCTGGCAACACTCGTGGAAGGAATTTTATTTTCTTCTGGTACAGTTCACAAGCTCTGTAAAAAAATTTATTTCGAAAAAGTATTTCTGAGTTAGAGGATAGTTTGTAGAATTAATGAGGCCGTGTAAGAAATTCTACAAAAGAATCCTAGGGTCCTAAGAACAGTTACAGATCTTAAATTAGTTATTTTGCACAGATTTGGGGATGACACAATTAGGCGCCAGATTCAACATCTTAAAGGCATCAGAAACACTCTTGATCAATTGCACGTGACCAGAGGCAGAATGTTCACATCTGAAAATATGAATGCCGGCTGACAGAATCACTTCAGTGGCTCTAATACCAGAAAATTAAATATAAGCAAAGTAGGATGGACTTTGTTTTCTGTAATTAATCCATTTGTTGTTATAATTGGACTAATACTATATTTACAATCTTGTCTGTTGCTAGTTTTAAATAGTCCTTCATTTTTAAATCACTAATAAGACATATTCCTGTATTCTCATTATAATACTGATTCCCAAAGGTTTTTCCTGACCCTCCATAATTTACCCAACAGACCCCACTCTCACCGTGCACATGCAAGCCAAACAGTACTGCTGATGTTTCCTTAATTAAAGATTCCCCTGAATACATATTATTAGATTATATGAAAGTTATTAAAATATAGAACATCACTGACAGAGAAAACTAATTATAAAACTAATTTTATTTATAATCACACAACGTAATATCTCCCATGTATTTTTAGATATAATGATATTTCATAACTTATAACCACCCGTAAATGACAGATCATTCATGGCTGCAGTTCCTTCCCTTTGGACATAACGAAGGGCAGTTATTGCCTTATAAAGAGCTTTAATATTTTATACCGTCGATGTTATTATTGTATAATAGCTCTCATTTGAAGCATAACTGACGAGAATTCATCGATATTTGAAGGCTGAGATCAATGGTACCTGCGTAGGCAAAGTTCTCTCTGCATTGTACTACTTGTTCCGCAGAAAGGATATTTCTCAGATTAGTCCTGCAACTCATTTCTTTACAAGGTCTGTAGTTAGAAAATATAGGTTTTGTTCGTGATTCAAAAACATTACCTCAAGACCAACATTTTTGAAGGTTCTTGTGTGATCTATGATTACATTGATAAAGATATTTGAAGCATTACAATAATTTCCCTTGCAAATTTAATTGTAATTCATTCCTCCCAGATGCTTTTCCTTAAAAAAAAATGGCAATGTAACATCTTTTATAAACTTTTCTTAAGGCTGAGGGGAGTTAAATCATCCTGATATAATTCCTAGCAAATTGTGCATTATAGCTTGATGAGAGATATATATGGAAGCAATTACTGAAAAGTATAAATTATAGGCGTTTTGCAGGAATGTAGTGTTAGTAGGTTGAGTTGCTCTAAGGGATTTTTTTTTTTAACTAAGTTTGCAAAAATGCCTAGTTGAGAAACAAAGTTAATAAATAAACGGGGTTTATTAATTAGCATATCAGTGCTCTGTGAGCAGAAAGAAAATTACATTGTGTATGAAAATATTGCTTTCTTATTCAATCTCAGATTTATTTATACCCACTTGAAAGTACAAAATTCAGGCAAATAAAAATAATATCTAACCCCACTCCTTATATTTTTCTCCTTCAATGCACACGCATAGGTTGCATGCTAGATGGCAGGACTAAAACCAAGCTAGCTAGAATTCTCTCCACTTCCAGCACATCTCAGACTTTGCCTTCAAGATCTGTTTGCTTTGACACAGAAGTGATGGTGACGGTTTTTGCATCAGTCGAGTTTCCTGATGACAAATAACTTTAGCTACCTTAAGGGCAAACAAAATTACGAGGATGGCATAAGCGAATCACAGACTCATTTGGACGCTTGGAGAAACGGACTTGGAAATGAGCAGGCAGCGAAATTCTAGGGCCATGACTGATGTCATGGCCATGCCTAATAGAAATGCTCCAAAAAGTTTTGATTGAACAGCTCCCACGTTTATAAGTCCACTCTTATAATTGAACAGCTCCAGTGGAACTCTTAACTGGTACCCAGACAACGTCCTTACAGGGGTCATGAGGACACTCTTCCCCTGTGAGACCTTCAGAACTGAACGCCTGGTGTGCTTGCACGTCTAGACAGAGTCCTCTGTGCGATGTGCCTGGACGCGTCTGCTCCAACCAGCTGTCTCGTGCTTAGCATCTGTTAGCAGGTGAGTCTGTGAGTCCTCGAATTTCACACGTTGAAGGACTAAACCCATGTAACTGTACTTGGAGTTAGGGCTTTTAGGGGGTAATTAAGATTAAATGAGGTCATAAGAACGGAGCCCTCCTCTAAAAGGACTGGTGGCCTTATAAGAAGAGGAAGAAAGCTTCCTTTTTCTCCCTCCAAGGACACACACTAAGAAGGGGCCGTGTGAGTTCACAGAAGGCAGGCCTGCACGTCCGGAAGCGTGCTCTCCCCACAAACTTGATAGGCTGACCCCTTGACCTGGAACATCCCCGCCTCCAGAAATGCGAGCAAACAAAATTCTGCTGTTTCACACCCAGGCCGCGGTCTTCCGTTACGGTGGCCTGAGCTGACGAACGCAGCAAGCATGTCTACTCTAGGTGTTCCCGTCACCATGCTGTGTGATGAGCGTGTGAGTTAATGGTGCTTGAAAAGAAGATTATATGAAATTTAAGGTGACTGATTGGGAGAAACTCTGTAAAGTTTGCTCAGAAAGTGCTGTCATTTTTAAGCAAGTTAAAGCAGACAACGGTTAAACCCTAGAAAAAATCATGACAAAATCTGGAAAGTTTCTCAACACAGTTGCTGACAGCTTTCTTCAGAAAGGTTCTCTCTTAATAAATTAAACCTGAGAATCTTGAAAAAGTGAATGTGTTTATGATACAAGAGATTTGATACGGACCTGTAATCAGCAAACTATGCCCATCTTAAAAGAAAATGTCTTTTCCCCCATCTTAAAAGATATATGAAGAAGTTAAAATGAAATATTCCAAATACATAGTTAGACATTTAAAAAATTTAACAAATCATGTGCATGTAAATTTACATTATAGAACACCTTAAACTATCAGAAGGTAAGTTTAAACTAATTTTTAAATTTTTCTTTTTGTAATAGTTTGATAGGGTTGTCATTGCAAAACATCAAAGACTGATTGGCTTAAACAAGAGAAGTTTATTTTCTCAGGTTTGCAGATGAGAAGTCTAAGATCAACATCCTGTCTGCAGGTTTGATTTCTTCTGAAGCGTCTCCTGGCTTCTTTGCCCCTTTGACTGTGTTGTTGGTAGCTAATCTCTTCTGATAAAGACACTAGCCATGTTGCATTAGGGTCCACGTATGTGACCTCATTTTACCTTGATTGCCCTTCCAAGGACCTGTCTCCAAATAAAGTCCCATTCTGAGGTCCTAGGGGTTAGCCCTTCAACACAAGAATTTGGGGAGACATAGCATTGCCCTTAACATCTCTCCGAAATAAATTTATGATTGTAAACATCATCTTTCTATTCCTAAAAGAATAATGCTATGTTCTAATGTTCAACTCAGACAGATGGTCCTACCAGGAATTTTTACAACTTATTAGCAATTGAATCCTCTTTGTCTACATTTTATTTATCACATTTTCATTGACAATTACTGAAGTTGAGCAAGGTTACTGACTATTTGATAATCTTGCTAAACTAACTTTTCAAAGTATTTACCTGGTTTTCCCATTTTATTTTTGTTGGGATTTAGAAGAATTCTTTTTTAATTGAAACATAGTTGATTTACAATGTTATATTATTTTCAGATGTACAACATACTGATTCAATATTTTTATACATTATACTCCATAAACAATATCACTTTATTTATATAAAGTTTAAAATTAGATGAAATGAATCTATGGTGTTAGAAGGTTATCTTTGGGGAGAGTTAATAACTGAGTGGACCTGTAGAGGGTTCCTGGTGTATTATTAATGTGGTGATGCTCTGAATCATTTTTTTAAAATTAAAGTTGGTTTACAATATTGTGTTAGTTTCAGGTGTAAAACAAAGTAATTCCGTGAAAAGAATTCGGATTCTTTTCCATCATAGGTTATTAAAAGTTACTGACTATAATTACCTGTACTACACAGTAAATCCTTGTTGTTTATCTACTTTAGGTAAGCTAGTGTGTATCTGTTAATCCCATACTCCTAATTTATCCCAGCCTTTCCCTTTCGGTAACCATAAGTTCGTTTTCTATGTGAGTCCATTTCTGTCTTGTAAATGAATCCATTTGTATTAGTTTTTAGATTCCACATATAAGTGATATTATATAATATTTGTCTTTCCCTGCCTGACTGACTTCACTTAGTCCATATTCTCTCGGTCCATCCATGTTGCTGCAAATGGCAATATTTCATTCATTTTTATGGCTAAATATTATTCCATTGTGTGTATATACCACATCTTCTTTATTCATTCATGCACAGATGGACACCTAGGTTGCTTCTCTGTCTTTACTATTATAAATAGTGCTGCTGTGAACATTAGGATGCTCATATCTTTTTGATTAGATTTTTTGTCTTTTCCAGATACATGCCCAGGAGGGGGATTACTGGAGCATATGGTAACTCTATTTTTAGTTTTTTAAGGGACTTCCATACTATTTTCGATAGTGACTGCACCAACTTACATTCTTCCCAACAGTGTAAGGGGCTTCCTTTTTCCTCACAACTTCCCCAGCATTTCTCACTTGTGGATGTTTTGATGATAGCCATTCTGACTGGTGTGATGAGGTAACTCATTGTAATTTTGATTTACATTTCTTTAACAACTAGCAAAGTCGAGCATCTTTTCATGCACCTGCCGGCAATCTGGATTATACTCCACTTAAAGTTATTATAAAATATTGGCTACTATTTCATAAATATATTAAGCAAATGTTAAGAGACGTAAAGGGAAAAACTGACAATAATACAATAATAGTAAGGGACTTTAACACCTCAATTACATCAATGGACAGATTATTCAGACTGAAAATCAGCCGGGCAACAGTAGCCCTAAATCTCACAATTGACCCGTTGACATTTAGAAATCTACAACATATATCCAAAAACAGAAGACTCTCTTTTTCACGTATACACGGAATGTTCTCCGGGATATATCACATATTAGCCTCTAAATCAAGTCTCAGCACATTTAAGAGGATAGAAATTATATTGAATACATTTTCCAACCACACGAATATAAAACTAGAAATCAATTACAGGAAGTAAAATGAGGAAAAACATAAACACATGGAGACTAAACAACATGCTGCTGAAAAATGATGTGTCAATGAAGAAATCGGTAAAATAAAAATAAAAATACAGCTTTTGCAGTTGTTGTGTTCTTCAGCTCTGACTGGTTCATTTTTATATTTTCTACTTCCTTGTTCAAATTCTCACTGCGCTCATCAATTGTTTTCCAAGTTCAGTGAGCACTCAGCACTCATCATTAATGTTTTGAACTTACTATCTGGTAAATTGTTTAGCTCATTTATTAATAGTTTTTTTTCCCCTTTTTCTCTTGTTCTTTTTTTTTAAACCAATTTCTTTGTTTTTTCATTTTTGCTTAAGTTTGTCCCTATGAATTCAGGTGAAACAGTTACAGATCCATCTGTTGAATGGGTGTCTTTGCACAGGTGTGCCCTATGCACACTGCATCTGCTCAGCGGTTTTGGTGGGAGAGCTGGATCCGAAGTGAGCGTGGGGCAGGTCTTGCCCTGGCTTGTGCCGGCAGCTACCGCCTTGTTGGGAAGTAGGGCTGGGGAGGGAGGGGCCAGGGCCAGAGCCATTCGTGAGACTGAGCTTCTCATATGCTGAGTGGTCACTGTAAGCCCTATGGAGCGTCGGGTCCAAGCTGACCCCGAAATGTGCAGGCTGCCCCCCTGGCAGTGGCATCGCCCTCCTAGTGGAGAGCCTCACTGGAGCCAGAGGGGCTGGAGCCAGCACCAGGGGAAGTCTGAGCTGCACACTGGGACAGTCTCCCAGTCAACTGCGTTCGCTGGCCGCCCTCACCCTGTTCAGATGCAGGGCCAGGTCCAAGCCAGCTTCACCCTCTCCCTCGTGTACACACTGTCCTCGGCAGTGGCATCTCCAATGGAGAAGGGAAGCCGGAGCAAGGGGAGCAGGGGCGGGCACCCAGAGAGATGAGCTGCGTGCTGGGATGGCATGGGAAGGTCAGTGAGCACTCCAGGCTGTTTTTAATGGGCCCCTTCTGTATGCATTCTGGCAATGGCTGCCTTTGCCCCTTCAAAGTAGGGTCAGGTCCAAGCTGGCTTCATTTTTCCCTTGGTGTGCACTTTTCCCTTGGCAATGGCAGCCCTTGCCTTAGTGGAGAGCTTCTCCAGAGCAAGAAGGGCCCCAGCGTGGGCCGGTGAGTGTTCTGTGGTCCTGTTGGGAAGCTGGCAAGAGACCCACGCTGTTTCCAGCCTGTTTGCTCTGCCTTATTCCTGGGAGTAAGCAAGTGTGTACACAGCTCCTCATGGGCCGATCTCCTTGTCTTAAGCCCTCTGGTAAGTCCACTGGTGTTCAGACCAGCCTAGGAGACATCATCCCACCACTGGATTGCAGAGCTGGGGCGCCCAGGGTGTGATGTCCTCACTCCCCAGGGACGGTCCCTGAGCTAGTGATTTTCACCCCCCGTCTGTGCTGCCTGTTCTATGTAGAACAGCCTTACTTCCCATCTCCAGTTTGTTTTCTGCAAGAGCAATCCACATATAGACGTGTTTCTGATATTTTCATGGGAGAAGGAGTCCTCATGCTCTGCCATCTTGATTTCCCCTCCTCTTGAAAGAATTCTTTACATGGTGAAAATAATCATTTTTTTTTTCTGCCTTGAGTTGTAAATTATCTAGCTTTTAATGTTTTTTTAATTTATATTTTACTCTTATGTCTAATATTTAAGTCATACTTTGTTATACATTCAAGAAATGACTATAAAATTAAAATTTAAATATATATAATTTACAAAAGTATCAAAAACCATGGACTTCTGAGGAATAAATCTAAAGAAAGATGTGACAGTTTTCTACACTGGAAACATCACATAATAAGTAGTCAACATATTCAAAGGTTAATAGAGTATTTGATGATAAAAAGGAAGCTGTACAATACATATATTCTCTGCATAGAGTAAAAAATATGTATTCTCTGACTATAGGACAATCCTTTATATGTTATATTATATAAAATATTCTAGAATATATATTCTATGGTATATGTTGTGTGTAATGACATATTTTATACATATATTTAAACTTCAGTATGAACATTTATGCAGTGTGAAAGAAATTTGGCTTATAATATTCAAAAAATTAAAATTTGCAGGCAATAAAATATAATAAAAGAAGGTAGCAAAACAATTAAGAAACTTGGGGAAAAAATCTTTTCAATAATACCTGTTTCAAAAAGTAGAAAATATTTTAATTGCAAAGATTTATTCAAAATGTCTGTCTATGAATTCATTTCATACAGTTCTCCATGTATTTACTTATTTTTATGAATGAATTTTGACTGTTATAAATTTTATATTGGGCTTATATTTTATAATTAAATAATTCTATTTTTAGTGAAGATGCCTTTAAATTTTACTTTACTATCTTACTTTGTTGTAAAATATTGTTTGAATTTGCCTTATATTATTACATAATTTATTTTTACACTTTTCAATTCATGGATTTTGCTTTACTCTAATTCCACAGTCAGTGCTTTTTCAAAGGACAGATCAGCTACTTATTTTGATAATGGAGGCACTTTTTTTTCCTCCCATATTATTTTCCATCTAATGGTTATTGTTTTTCTTTCAGCATTTTACTTCTTTTTCAAGTGTTTCTGTTTATCTGTGGAATTTAGGAAATTCACTAAATTTAGGAATTTACTCTTAATTATGTATGCTTTATTTTTATTTTTATTTTCCCATAAATGAGTGTTTTACTGAAAAGTTAAATGGTTTTTAAGATTTGGATTGTTAAAAAGTTATTTCTGTAATTATTACTTCACCATTTCTTTACTCTTAGGTTTTAGGTACTTTGCCTTCCACATTTTCTTTCTTTTATTTTCTCTTATTATTGTAACGTCTCTCTCTCACTCTCTCTCCCCCTTTTCTCTCTCTTTTAGTTCTTTTTATTAGATATTTTCTTCCTCTGAGATTCTCAGATAATAATTTTTCTCCCATTTGTTTATTTTTTAAATGATGTTACTGTCCCAGTTAGAATCACTGGTGTTGCTCATTAAATATCTTTGACTAATTTTATGAATTTTATTAAAATTATTCTGTACTTCTGTAATTTATTCTCAAGAAGGCTAAGAGTTAATTTTTTTTCACTTTTTGTTCAGTCTTTATTTTCTGTGTTACTGATTGGTTATAAATAGATTCCAATTTTTCTTCACCTGTTCATCTTTGTATGGTACCAGGTGGGCAAACTATTAAAATGACTTATGTAGAGAAAAATAGATGGGCAGTGGTTCATTGATGAAAATATATTTGATAGCAAATTTTAACATAACTGGAATCTATATTCAATTATTCTAAGTGGAAAAATAATAATTGTTTTCCAGCATATACTATCCCCAAATCCTCAACTTATTTTGAAAATAGAAGTAAATTACCACTAAAAATATATATATAACATAATAATTTGTAAGGATTTTTAGCTAATAATAATTCATTAAAATACTCATTTAATTATGTAATAACCAATTTGTTAGCACAGTAAAGGACACAGTGTCAGGCAGGAATTATGTTTACTACTAAGGAATTTGTACTATAATGTAAATGAACAATGAAATACTATGCTTAGGATACACCATAAATGTCAAAAAAGTTATTTTAAATGAAATAAAAATGCAATTTAAAATGATACCAATTTTTTTTTTTTACTTATAAATGTCCAGCAAAAAAATGTATTCTGATCCAGCAACTTTACCAGATAAATGGAAAAGCAGATGTTTAAAATGAGGGACTTCATTCTGTCTCTGTGTAGAATATATTAGTTTAATGATTGAGCAGTTCCTCTTTGGTAAGAACACACCAAGCAATTCAAAATCTACCCACTGAATTCTACACAACAAAATATTTATATAATCTACTTTATAACACTGACAAGCCCACACAGTAATAATAAATCGATGTCAAGATGTGGCCTGGGGACATTCATTAACTGGGAGCGAGTTAGAGGAGATGTTTAGTGGTAGTTTAAACAGCCTGGGAAACAAGAGTTGAAACCCAGGACCCACTGACAGTTAGACCTGACTAAATGCTGGAAGGCTCCAAATAACTATGAGCCCAATTAGCTTTGAACTTCTTTGTATGTTCCAGGAAAATGTCCAGGTGAAACTCACAAACAAAAAAATCATTTCTAGTTTTATACTAGAGCATTGGAAAGAGTCTCCTAATAAAATTCTATGTTCCGCTCAAAGCGATAAAAATCAGAAGCTTTCACAGTGAAATTAAACATTAGTATAGCCCTAAACTTAGATTTTAATTTTACAGGTTGGAAAACGAAGTTCCGTTCCCAAGAAAGGATGACAATATCGCCAATGTAGCTATAAAAATGCAAATGAAGTCATGCATACAAAGCACTTTTACTAAACATTAAAGACGTGGTTGATGATATGTTAAGATACAGGGGAAGGGGAACAGCTTAATGTCCCTCCTGTCAGCAGTGTGCTTGTACTTGCCTTTGAAAACCAGTTGTACCCAAAAGTTCCGTGTTCATGTTGATCTCTCTTATCTCTTCTAGACCCAAATCTTCTCTCCCACTTGAAAGACCTCAAATGCACTCTACTTTGCTTTTTCACCAGACCCATGTCATGAGTTAATAAGCTTAAAACATTAACGTGGTGCCTTTTTCTTGTCATTTCTAGCCTTTCCCTCACCTATTCAACCATTAGAAAAAGTAATCACTCTTGTTGATAGACTCCAAGAAGGAAAGTGCAGTGTAGATAGATAGTTTATTTACAGCGAGTAGAAGAACTTGCTAAAATGGCTTACAATAAAAGGGTCAAGTTTGTGATGCCTTTGAAAGAAAAAAATCTGCTTCCTTTGTCATGGATAAACTCCTCTATTCTTGATTGTCTGCGGGGTAGGTACTCAGTTTAACCGTTCTCCTGGGGAATCTGGAGGCCCTAGATTATCCTGAGCTTGTCTAAAATTCAGTCTAGGGCTTACTGAAATCCTGTGGGAAATGTGAGCTGCAATATAATAGAGTTTAAAAGCGTGGTAAGGTACAGAGCCCCAGATTCAATTTTGAGGTGGATAGTAGTTTGTACTGGAATTACAGTTCATGGACAGCCCCCTAACTTTTCATTTAATAATGGCTCCCTGAGTCTTCACAGAGAGCCTCAGGGCTCCTTCGAGCCACTTTCAACTCACTTTCCAGTTGAGAAACTGACGTCTATATGGACAAGTCAACAAATGCAAAAATCACTTATTTAATCAAGAGCAGAGCCAGAAGTAGAACCTGACATCTACTAACACGAGTTTTTTGTTTACTCTAAAAATTAGATTCGTCTACAGATGTGACGTCGTCCAGAAGTCCAAAAATCATGATACATCTAGAATTTCTTTTCCATTTTCCAATCAGACCTTTCATTCTATTCTCTTCTTAAAACATTTTAATAAGGCAAAGGGGAAGGAAAGAAGTCGCTAGTAAAATGGAGGAGGGGAGTGATGGAAGAAAAGAGATAAATAGATGGTTGCAGGTGGCCAATTTTACACATTTCAGAATTTTGCCCAAGGTTTGTCTTTGTGTTCACTGATGCTGTAAAAACAATTTTTGTCAGTTGCCGCCAGGCTATGCTGGCTGACTTTCCTTTCTGGCTCATCCTAAGAAGATGAGATCTAACCTGTGATTCTGTTCCAAATCAATTACTAAGTTAGACCAACACAGAACACGGAGAAAGCCTCAGAGAGTTGAGAGAGGCAGACAGGGTAACAGGACCAGTTGTGGTCCCTGACTGTGACGCTGTTGTCCTCTGGGGGGCACCGCCACTATCAAATCTGTCAACTACCCCACGACCATACCTAGACAATAGGGGAGAGCTTCACAGGAACACATTTTATCCCTAACATAAAATATCAACATCTTTATTAGAAATAATTCTAAAACAAAGTTCCTAGCATTACAAACATTTTTTTTTTTTAGCCATAGTTGCATTTTACATAATGGCATACGTGCCTACAAATACGTATGGATTTGTGCTTTGTAGAACAAGACAGTTTTGTTGAATAAAGAGTCTATGTTTGAATGCTTCTTAATTTAAATTTTGCCCTATTATCATGCCGTGTATCTACTCAAAGTTCTAATTTTAGGCATTGAATGCACAAGCAATAACATTCCAAATTACCATAATAACATTCCAATTACATGGTTTCCTAAGTTAGAAGATAGTTTGAACTTTTGACTCAAAACAAAAATTCACTTTATACAATATTTGGTATTAGTTTTTAAGTATATTAAGTTTTGGTGCCACCCAGAATTCACAAGAAATATTAGTGTTGCAGATGACCTTGGTGTCAGGAGGGAAAACCACATTTTTCTTACTTCAAAGCCTGTGCTTTTATTCATTCTACATCTTTACCAAACCTTATTTACTTGGGTTAGCACCAAGGAGGCTGGCCTGAGAATTGCTGACCTGATGACCTCTACTAAAAAAACTCAAGCTTTTATAGGGAGAAAATAAAATTCAGAAGCTTAAAATTTATAGATATAGGGATTGAGATCATCATTATATTTTACATTATCTAGAGTAGTTCATGATGGTGAAAAAAATATATCTACTGCGAATAGAAAACAATGGCAGATTGAAGTACAAGAAAAGACATCTTTTTACAAAAGATCTGTATAGAAGTCACGACCACTCCAGCTAGAACAGAGATGCCCCTAACATGTAAGAATCACCTCCACCTTTTTGAAGAGTGTGTATGTGTATGTATGTGTTTCTACCTATATGTTAACTCAAAACAGGTCTCTCTATTTCTTCTTTCTGTAGTTTTTACACTTTTGGTTACAAGATAATCTAGCAAACATCCCTCAAAGACACTTTATATGCATGAAAAATCTGAAAAAAAGTTTGGAGAAACTTTAATTACGATGAGTAGAATTACCTCCCTTTAAAACAAAAATCAAATTCTTGCTCATTTTGTGTATGTGTGTGTGCTAAAAATAGTACCCTTTTAATCTTGTATCAAAATGTCTTTTGATAAAGCAACATCAGATAAGAACAATATTTTAAGGTCACTGATAAAATGATACTTTGATATAGAAAATGTTTCAAGTGTTAATTGTATTTATTTGTTTTGAGTATAAATCTGTATCAAAAGTCCTTTATGTAAGAAAATATTTTCCTCTTTGTGTTAGTTCTTTGCATCAGATTTGCAATTCTATACAATTCTGGTTCAACAGCCACTAGAAACATAAGCTCCTCTTTCTACTTAACTCTTTTCAGCACTTTGCTTCTGTTCTTAAATTTGCTCATGCTCAGAATGGCTACGGAACTCAGCCATTGCAATTGCATTCATGTAGCAAAAGGTGAATTGGGTTCCCGGTTTAGTCAGTGCCTTCAAAATCATCATCTCAGGAGTCCCATGTAATACTTCTGTTTACATCTTATTGGTCAGAACTCAGTGTGTGGTTGCAGTGGCAGTTGGGAGGTGCAATCTTTTAGCGAGGTGCCTATCAGAAGCCTCCACAAGACACTGAGAAAGAACACTCTGTGGCAACCAGTTCTCTCAGCCACAAGACAGGGAAAACGAATCAGATACATTAATTATTCTTATTATATTTTCATCTTAAGTATGTTTTCCCTTAAGATAAAAATAAAGATAAGCGTTCTATATTAGTTTGCTAAGGCTGTCATAAAAAAATAACACAGCGTGGATAACTTAACAGCAATTAATTTTCTCACAGTTCTAAAGGCTAGAAGTTCAAGGTCAAGGTGTGGGGAGGTTGATTTCCTCTGAGTCCTCGCTCCTTGGCCTCCAGGTGGCTGCCTTCTTGCTGTGCCCATGGTCTTTCCTCTGTGCATTTGGATCCCTGGGGCCTCTTCATGGATCCAAATTTCCTCTTTTGACAGAGACAACGGTCAGATTGCATTAGGGCCTCCCTAAAGACTTAATCACCTCTTTCAAGGGCCTATTTCCAAAGGCAGTCACATTTTGAGGTACTGGGGGTTAAGATTTCAACATGAGTTTTGGAGACACACAGCCCAACCCACAGCACTGTCCCTTTAGGAACGCAGTGGAAATAAAAAGCTAAATTCAAGCTTTAATATAACGACAGTATAATAGACAACATAACGAATTCAATGAAAAGGACTTTTAGCTCTTTTATTTTTATTTTTCATTCCTTCTAGCAATCTCTCCCCTGTTTCTCTTCTTTCAAAGAGAAAAGACTGCCTTCTTTCACTTTTTTCGAGTTCAAAAACGAATCTCTTCCACGCTAAAAAGCAGTGTGAACTGAAGCCCCAGGGTCTAAGGAAGTATACCTACCACATGGAGGCTGAGTTTTGGGCCATCTGGCTGCACCGGCGGCCGTCCACAGGCAAAGTAAACGTTTATGCAGTTTTGACAGAGACACAAGGACACTCCCTAAAGCCATTCAGCTGCAAGAAATTTCTTTTTTTTTCCTAAACAGGCAACTATAGATCTCGGGTCAATTATTATTCGCCGTAGCGCGGCGAGTGAAAATAGTGCTATGCTGAGAATCACGGTAATTTCTGAAAACAGGGCTTTAATTCGCACGGTGCATGTTCGATCCCGACTTCCAGCCTGCATGTAGGTGTTACGGGCTCCCGACTTCGGTACTGCAGTTTCATGAAGGAGAAAAAACTTTTCCCAAAGCCAATGCACTGAACGGTTTCCTAATATTTTCACTCAACGTTGTTTGAAATTCATGCCTCCAAATCCAAGTAGCCAAGGCTGCTTTGCTTGTTGTTGGAGAAACTGGGGAGTGGATTTTGCTTTTACTGTTCTTCAGCTTGCTCATTCTCACGGCCATCTGGACTTCATTGTTTGAGTATCTGACTATTTGTTTATTCATCCTTGCAGGAAGGCATTTGTGTATCCGTCTGCTAAGAATGAAGCTCCTGTGGGCATTCTTCCTACACGTGCATTGGATGAGCGCATACGCGCTTCTGTGTTGGGTGTGCAGCTACGAGTGAACTTAAAGGGTAACAGGTAACATGTCAGCTTTCAAAGACGTGACCGGATTTGCCAGTGGGTTCTTTCCTGGTATGGTCCCCACGGCTAGGAGAGCACACACATATTGTTCACGTGGAAGATACACAGGTATTGAAGTTGAGAAACAGTTCTGGTTGATTATACAGGAGCCAATGATAGGAGACTTCACTTACAAATGAACTAATTATTTGATTTCTTGAATATGTGTGAGCACACCTGACTGTCCTTTATGAGTGGATCACCACATTCAGTTGATTCTTGTTTTGTAGTTGGCTTTATTCCTCTGATAACTATGTAAGTTTAAAAAGCTAAAGATCTAACCTGTTCTTAGAAACGATAATTAGTACACACATGTAAAAAAAAATACTGTCTATACGTATTTACATGCAATATACTGTGTGTGTGCAGTCGGACTGTAATAATTCTACACAACACAACTGAAAAAGGAGAAAAAATGTTAAAAAATAAGAGCTGTCACATAAAAATTTTGACGATCTATATGAAAGAACTTGAACTGAATGACTCTGCATAGATATTAATAAAATTATTCCTACACTATAACTTATATTTGAAGATAACAAGGTTGCATTAATCAACATAAAATTTCTACTAAAAATGTTAATCTGTATCATCTTTAGGTGTCAGTAATGCATAAATATTACCTGAAGATTCATATGCTTAAAATTTTATCACTTTGGCAAAAGAGTTTCTTAAAGAGATTACTAGTTTTTTTTTTTTTTTTTTCTTGGAACCAGAAATACTGATGTTGACAAAGATGTTCTAATGCTCCATAGTGGGTTATTATACTTGGTTGAGATTTAGGATGAAAAAATCTACAATAGCCTGCCTTGTGATAATTTATTCTATATTTATTAACTATACTTAGGAAAATATATTAAGCAACGGTTGGTTTTTAAGATCTGATGTTTCCAGCCATGTTTTCTTCAGCGCCCTGTCCTCCCATGTGAAGGAGACGTGGTTTATACCAAAATGCCATTTGCAGGCGCTGATTTTAAACTGACTGTGGTGCTTATTTTTTTCAAAGCTAAGTATGTGTCCACACTGATGAGTAAGTCAGACATCTGCCAGAAGTATTAGAGGATGAAAATAGAGCTATAGATTTCCAAAGAGCCGTTAACATGCATGACACAGTTTAGGTATTTTGCGACAGTCCTGCAAGACACTCTCACTGGGCTAACTGGGCAGGCAATCCACGCTTCTGTTTTCCTGATGTTTCTCTTTGTTGAGGCTTGAAAGAGAGCTACGCAGTTTGGTTTCCAGTCTCCTTTGCAGCTCAGTGACTGTATGACCCAGTTTTGTATGACGATAGACAAGCAGAGGTCACCTGAGGCAGCCAGATGGACAATCCTTGCCTCTTTTTAAAGGGTCAAGCAAGAGAGGAAGCTACATACTCTGCCCTTGTCCCTGCTCCCTGCCCTGCTATGGCATCTAGAGCATCGCCTTCCATCCCTGGGTTGTGAGGCATTTAGCATAAGAATCAACGGTCTGCACCAGAGGCATCAGGAAATAGAGCCCGGGGCCTCAGAAGCATAACTGAACCATTTACACAAAACCTGGAATTACCTTGTTAGAGCAGCAGACAGTTAGATATGAACACAGAAAGGGGGACGCAGGCCACATGGCAGGACCTGGGCAGAAAGGAGGGGCCCAGGCCAAATGCAGGGAACCACACATCATGTGAGCACCAGGGGTCCCTGGGCAGAGAATCAAAAGCAGGAACCTTGGGGCTGATAAGGGGCCACACCTTTTGGGGTGATAGGTGGCTTGGAGGCCAACAAAGAAAGGTGGGAAAAGGCAGGAATCTCCAGGGTCCGAATGTAACCTTTGGCTCATTATGCCCTCATTTCAATAAAATCAGCCTTACAGGTCAGAAGTACCCATCCTGCACCGACGCCAGGACACTTCTGATCCAGACTAAATAAGGACAAAAGTCCCTCCTCCCTTTGGGCAGGTGGAGTTGGGATGATAATCAGGGAATATGACCCCAAGCCCGTCCCTCCCCACTGAATATTCCGCCCATTCATTTTTACACCCTCTGTGACCAACTTGCCAAAGAAACTCAGGGCAGCCGCTCCCCTGAGCCTGTCCGCTCCCCCTTGAGAGTGTCCTGTCCATCCTTTAATAAATTCTCGCTTTACTTTTTCAACCATTACATCTTGTCTCTGAATTCTTTCTGGGACGGGACAAGAACCTGCAACCCCAGCTGCATCCACCGGCGACAACCTGACCTGCTGTTATGTAATAAAAAATGTCCTGTGTTTGCGGTGAATGTTAGGTTGCAACGTTCCGCTGAATACAATCCTCACTGGTACGTTTTTATAGTTATATAAGGGGAATATTCTTGCTGAATGTCTTTCAGGTTAAGAAATACTATGTTGCTTTAATTTTCTTAAATCAAATCACTTGTATAGTAACAGTTCGTCCTTATGTGCTGAGAGATACTTACTACACTCAGCCCAGTCACTCAGTGGGGGGCTGTCCCCTCCTCACTGGCATTTTCACATTTGCCCCTTGGGGACTTTCCCGGGCCGGAATATTGGACAAAGCACTCCCCTGCACACAGACTTCCACCCTGCCATGGTCCATCCGACACGTCAAACTTAGGTCTCTGCTCGTTTTGAAAGCATCCAGCCTGCTTGGCTGGTGTCCTCTCTCTACTGTCACTCACATAGACAGACCTGAGTTGTCGGGCTCCAGGCCAAAAGCCTATGTCTGATTTTTTAAAGTCCAACCACAGGCAGTTGCAAAGGCTTTACTCAAGGACACTCACAGGGGAAAGCCGCTCGGCCCACCCAGACTCGGTGCCCAGCCAATGCGCTGCAGTCTCAGAACGCAGGCCCTGGTCATGCGTGCCTTCGCACGTCCCTGCATTCCGGGCCCAGGCCCGCCTCGTGGAGGCTTCCTCATCAGGGACCCACCACAGAGGAGGCTCACTTCTGCCCAGATCACCTCATCTGGGGTCCTTGAAAATACTCTTCTCCACGCTATTCCAGCCCTTTCCCTTTGGCCCCCGCAGACCTCAGGTCCCACACAATGGGAAACTCTGGTTTGGGGGCTTCCTGGAAAGTAAGACAAGCATCAGCACTGACCCACCCGACCATCACCTCGGGCCATTCCCGGGGGGAACGTGCCACCATGGGAGCTGACAGCTTCCCCGGTTTAAACCCTCACTGTGTCATCTCAGCAAGTGACCGGAGGCTTGACTGTTACGTTCACCTGGCCTTCTGTCCTGATCAACTACTTCAGCATCTGGCAGCTTCTCTGTCTTTAGCTCCGTGAGCTCTGGGCAAGACCCAGGGGACGGGCACAGCCGCAAACGCAGCGTGGAGTGAAGGCGGACCACAGAGCCACCGTTAGGAAAGTACTCCAGGAAGAATCATCGTTTGGGGCCGTGCAGCTGTCTTTCAGTTCTACCCTTCTTGCCTTTGCACATTTTGGAACACTTTAACTCTAAAATTTGTAGGTTAAAGTTAGTCTCTCACGGTGGTCCCTTTAAATCCAGAAAAGCCGCAATCCCCAGGACACCGTGCTCCTCTGACTTTGAGGAAGAAAAGGGTAGCGGTGGTCCCTCATCCTTTGGTATTTAGGTTACAGTTGCAGGAATGAAACAAAAATTAGCATCTACTCAACAGTCCTGCCCAACGTGGAACGGGAAAACCTACTTCCCGTGTTACCCTTCTAGGCCTTCGTTTCTCCCGGGGGCCTCAAGTCAGTTACTCTCTGTCTGATCACTGCTGTTTCCTGCGTGCTTCATATTTACGCCAGTGGGTTTTTGACAGCATTCTCTCTTACCCTTCCCTTCCCTCTCCTCCTCTTCTCTTTCCTTTTTTTTGGGGGGGGGGGGAGGGTTGGGCAATTTTATTTATTTATTTGTTTGTTTGTTTATTTATTTATTGCCTTTTGATGGAAAGAATAGTTCACCAACTTCTGGCCACTGTGCGCTGTCACTTAGTGCCAGAAGTTAATGGTGAGGTGATGGGGAGCGAGAGAACGTGCACACAGACACACACACGCACAGTCAGAAGACTGAACCCTGTGTCACTCTCGCCGTCATGCTTTCTTCCTTCTGACACTAACTTTTTCGTATGCTGGAATCTGCCGCACATCGGCGGCTTCTGAAGATCGCGCAGGTGGGAGCGGTGCAGGGACAGAGATGACGTTTGTACCCTTGACTCTTCTAACGTGGCTCCTCGACTCTGCTGAGAAGTTCCAGATCCTTTTATAAAATATAAACTTTTCTCCCCAAGGGAAAAACTAGATTTTAAAAGGAATAAAATCAGAAAAAAATGTGTGCTCTATGGGAAAACATGATTGGCAGCTTCAGGTTTAAAACAAGAAAGAAATGTGTGGTGGCACAAACGTAGGGTTACCCGTATGTTTTTCTAAAACTGAGTTTCATAGTTTCTCCTGTTTATTTACAACCCCCAAGTTTGAAATGGAGAATAAAACCAGCCTCTTAAAATATTAATTCTCAAACAGGTTTTAATATTTCAAAGCAGAAAAACATTTTGGGTTTGTTCCTTTAATAAACTTTACAACAATTAATTTTTCAATATCTTAAAAATAGCTTCTAGATGCATCTGAAACCTTGTGCAATATGAGACTTATATTATTAGGGTCTGATAGACAGCATTATACCAATAAATGGGAACGTTCCTCTGCAAGCCTCCTTGTCTCCCTTTATGAATATGTAAATGAGATAGTGTCGAATATCTCTTTTCCATTATTTTTGGCAGATCAGAATTCCATTGTCAATTGCTCAAACTTTTGACACTTTCAGGGTTTTTTTTTTTGACTTGTAATAACTCACAATTGTAGTTGATCCAAATTTTTTAAAAAGCAAGTTCCTTAGAAAAAAGCATTCCCAAATTTGTCTTCTAACCAAATAAATTGAACTGATTTTTTTTCTCTTGATGTAGCGAAGCTCTCAAAGGGTGTCATGTCCCTTTGGAGAATTACTGAGGGACGACACTGATGGAAACTGAATGCTGTTTGGAAGGAATCAGATTTGTAAGAGAACAATGAATCACGTTTTCCTACTGCATTATTCAGTGACCTCTTGGTTAAAAGTGCCATTGATTCAAACTAGATGAAGCCATAAAAGGTTACTCATTGGTCCACACACTGAGAAGGCCAGATACCTGTGCTTACTTCAGGTGAGGATGGATCCCAGGGTTCAAATACGTCACGAGCAACCTGCATCATTTTCTGCACCTCTTGTCTGACTTCCTTCTGAGACACCCCCTCTTCATCGTTATAAATGCCGCTCACAGAGTCCCAGTTTAACAAAGAACTCATTTTTCATGACCTCACACGCAGAGATATCCTCTGTCCCAACTTCCACATCGATAACTCCACCTACGTCTGCCTCTACCACCCGGAAAAGAAGAATCAACCAAGATAAATCAAATCAATCAGGCAACCAGGCAAGGAAGCAACCCCACCTCTGACTTCTTAGCTTCAACCACACAATCATCCTTAAACCAACTGCAATCTGAGTGGAAGACATATTCTGACTGAAGAGTTGGTCTCTGTGTGTTGCAATGTTTGCTTCTAAACAAATTTCCCAAAACTTTAGTTGTGAAAATTCACTTTGCTCATGGCTTCTGTGGGTCAGTGGTTCAGACAGGGAGTTGGGGGGGGGGGCCCTGTCTGCTTCACTGGACGTCTGCCAAGGCATCTCAGAGGCAGGGCTCCGAAGTCACCTGAAGCCTCTCTTACTCATCTGTCTGCAGGCTGATGCTAGAGGGGAGCTGGACAGCTTAGGGACAGAACAGACAGGACTCCTAAGGCATCTGTCCCTTCCTCCATGCCGTCTCATCGCCTGACCTCAGTATGAAAGCTTAGGGAGACCAGGAATTTTAAATGACAGCTCAGAACTTCCAGAAAAAGAGATCCAAGTGGAAGGAAGTTGCATGTCCTTTTTTTTCTCCCTGATACATTATATTCATTAGAAGTGAGTCAACAAACCAGTCCATATTCCAAAGACTCACGTATTCTGTGAGAATTTGAGAACATGTTGGAAGCAACCTCGATGTGCCTAACTTTGGGAATGGCAAATGGCACATTTTGATACAAATTTCTACCAAGTAGGAGAGGGATAGATAAGCAAAAAAAAAAGGGTGTATGTGTTTGTTACAACCATTTAAGAAAGAGATAAATACACAATAATCACAATCAATTTTAGTTTTAATGGCCCAATATACTATAGATATTATCTTATTAATTATAATTTGCTGTTACAGTTCTACTAAAATCAACAATTATTTATATCATCTCTGAATTATCACTAAGCCTTGTTCATTGTTAGACATTTTTATCCATTTTTCCCTTTATAAGCATTAATTTTCCTTTTTCTATCAATTGGTTTAAATAGATCTTTATTTATGTACTTTTTTTAGGGAAAGTAATTAAGTTCAAATTTTTCTTGAGTCCTATTTGCTTTAAGTGGATTTTATTTTGAAAAGGAATATCTGGTCATAAACTTATTTTCAACATTAAACTATGGATGATGCTGTGAGTTTATATTTTTCTTCTCTCATTTTGAGTTTCAATAGAAAATGTGAGGAATATGGGGTTTGTTCATTTGCTATTGTTGGTATGAAGGTAACATTTGTCTTTGACTTTTCTGTTATGTATTTTATGGAATGAAGTTCCTTCCTCTCTCCTCTGTGTTTACATGTGTCTTCAGAATGATATTGCATGTACCAGAGTGAGCATTTCATTGCACATGCAATGCCTTTTTATTCTTTTATTGGTCTAGAAAATGTATCCACACTATAATTCTGGCTGCCACTTCTTCTTGTTTTGTTCTGTTCTATCAGTAATCACCAGTAATCTGCATTTTAGAATCACCAGTTCACAGCTTCTACAGATACTTGCATCTTTTATCTGTTAATTTTCATCTTGTCCTGTGAATTCTGGGAAACCTTTTCAAACTGTTCTCCATGTCACTTAATCAATTACATATTCTTCTGAGAATTCACAACTATTTCCCAAACATTTTCCAAATTATGAAATAGATCATTTTCAGAATTAATATCTTCCTTTAAGTGTTTTGTGTTTTGCTCAATATATTTGATTCTACACCATACTTTCATGGCTCACATGTGTTGGTAACTATGTTTTTTTCTTTTAATATCATTTGAATTGTAATCCTTCCAACATTGTTTATCAAGAGTTGGGTGATGTTAACTTGATCTCTGTCCTTTTGACAGTTCCACATGGTCTCAAATAATGCAATTGATAGAAAGTTTTTAAATTGAGAAATGTGAGTCTTCTAACTTTGTTTTTCTTTCCCATTTCTGTGGTATCCTGGACCCTTCAATTTCCATATCAATTTTACGGTCAGCTTATCAACTTCTGTGAAAAAGGTAGAATTTCAATAAGGAATTCACTGAATCTGTAAATCAGTCTGGAAACTATTGATCTCTCAACAGTACTGTCTGCCAGTTTGTGGATACAAGACCCCTTTCCACTTAAGTAAGTTTATCTTAATTTCTTTCAAAGATGTTTTACAGTTTCAGTGCACTTACACTTCTTTTGCTAAATACATTTTAAATGTTTTTATTCTTTTATATGCAAGATCATAAATGCATGGGATTTGTTCACTGCTGTTATGTTTATTCTGATTTGATATCCAACAATCTTGCTAAACTCATTTGCTACTTCTAATTGTGTATGAGTCTGTGTGAAATCCTTCATAATTTCTGTATCCACTCACATGTCATCTGTAAATATACGGAAACATTTTTATATTTGGTGAGACATAACTCTCATGTTTTCCTTCAGTTCATTAGACATGATTTACTTTAGTTCTTGGGAGGTATTTGTAGAAGTTGATATAAAGTCTTTGTCAAGTAAATCCAGCATCTAGGTTTCCTCAGGAACAGTTTCTTTGCTCTTTTTCCCCCTATTGTGTAGCACGGTTTTCTGATTCTTTGTATGTTTCATATTTAAAAAAAAAAAACCTCAACATTTAAAGTAATGTAACGTGGCAACAGTGGAAATAAGATTTTTGTTCTTGTTCTTGTTGGCTTTTTTTTTTTTTTTTTTTTTTGGTAAATTTCCTGAACTAATCTGCAAAGTCTGTGCTCTGTGTCACTTGTCACCAGGACTCTCTCTTTGATTAGCTCAGTGGCCACCTAACAAGGGCACACATTTCAGTTAAACGCCTTGGTCCCGTAAGGCTCCCGAATGTTGCTGAGGGGTTTTGTGTGCATGTCAGACACATCTTTAATGCTCCTCCAGTTTACAGCTGTGCCTCATCCCTCACTCTGGAGTTTCAATATCAGCCAGAGGTGGGACACCAAGGCCTTCTCAGGTCTTCCTGGGCTTAAAAACTGCCCTACACGTGACCTTCCGGATTCTCAGGAATATGTCAGAGCTTTTTAAACCGCCCTATGGATGTCCTAGTTTCCAACTTTCCTTTTAAGTTTTTTGGTCATCTTCCCATTTGCCCCAGTTGTTGTTATCGGCTCAAGCAGCTGTGGTATTAAACAATTATGGCTGATGGTTTTTAACACGTGTCCTGCGGTGAAAATTTCCACTCTGAATTCTGACTCAGATCAAATAAAAAGAAGCTGGGCAATTTGGGCCTACGGGGGGGGGGGGTCCCAGGCCAAATAATAAAAAAAAAAACTGTAGGAATGAGGCTCTGGGGGGTGGTCCAAATCTACTCTGCCCTACTGGGACACTAGCTTCAGGAAGTGCTTCATAGTTCTTTATATTTCAATAGATACATAAAAGTACTTACAGAATATTATCCTATTAATGCAATCAATAGAGGGCAGCTATTTTGAGATTGTAAACACTATATAACTTTCTGTAAAACTTAAAGGTACTGGAAACCGTTATGTGGGATTTTTTTGTATTAGTTTCAGATGGACAGCATAGTGACTCAGTATTTTTGCAGATTATATTCCATCATAGGTTATCACAAGATATGGGGTATAATTCCCCGTGTTATACAGCAAATCCTTATTTCTCATCTATTTTATATATTGTGGTTTGTATCTGTTCATCCTGTATTTTCTTACGATTGAGAATAAGACCAGGTCACCCACCATCATGACCTAAATTATAACAACTTCAGTGAAATTTAAATTGTAATTCCTGGCCAATTATTTTTTTAGTAAATGCTCAATGTACGTACACAAGAGCATTGATTTAATAATAGCCCACTTTTAAAAAAGGAACTTGGAACGTGTTTCCTACCTGAGAGGATGTCATATTTTAAAGGACATAAAACAATGTAGTGTAGGAATCACAATAAACAAATCGGCTTGCTGGAATAAAATGGAAGATTTTAAAATTGAAATAAAACACGTATGAATGAATCTATTCTGTGATAAAAGTATCACAAAGATTGGACAAAGGCGGCTTGTTTGAGGGAAGATGTTAGGAAACCCGAATCCTGGAGAAGATTATAACTTTGGATCTCCACCTGTCAACACACAAAAGACCCACATGGGAACAGTAAAATCATAAAGGTAACAGAGTAGAGCCAAGGAAACTATACGTGCCCCTGGGTTCAGTGAGGGATTTTAATAAAGCATTTGGAAGCACATATATGAGGCCAAAACATAAAAATTCTGGCTCAGTATTGTCAAGTTTCATATTGTTGTTCAATCAAAGAGACAACTGAAAAGTCAGCTGGGATGATGGAGAAATGAAGCTATTTGCAAAATTAGTATCTGAAAGACATTTCACATCGACACCATACAAGTCCATGTCAATGTAACAAAAAACAACAGAGACCAAATGCAAACAGGACAAAGCTCACCAATTAGCCATTGAAAGAGGCACCTCTGTCCATATCCACGTACATAACAAGTCTTTTATAATTTCAAGATGTTTATTACAGCCAATAAATGGAACCATCCTTGTGACTGATCACTAAAAGATAATAATGCAAAATACGTATGATGCTGTACTAGGTAGTAAAAAACAGTGTATAAACTAGAGACCCTCAGAGCACTTAGATGGGTCTTAAAACACGAAGTTGAGTAAAAATAAGAAGAAAAATAAAGCATTATTGTATTATCACTTCTCAATCCCATTTATGCATGTAAACAATGAAGATATGCAGGAAAAATACATTATGCTTAAAAGGTTACATGTATATTTAACATACGTGTGCAGACACATCTATTCAATTATTCATGCCTAATGTGTTAGAATGAGTACCTGTGTTGGGGAGAATAGGGGTCTTGAAAGCATGTAGAGAGTAGAACGGGGAGATACCTGCCGAATTCTTGCACGACAAGTCTGCAATAGTGAGAGGAAAAACGGAAACAAAGCTGTTCTCACCTAATGGGTAAAACATAAATCTTAACCTGTGATACGTTGGTTTTACACTTTACCTCCTACAACCTTTCACCATCAAACTATTATTCATATAACAAATAAACATTAATTTCATGGATGCAGGTGCCCAAAATCTGGGATGTGTTTTCCTATAATATCAAGATAATGAAGAAATCTACTTCACAGTGTTGTTTTAAAGATTACGTGGTTTAGTAACTGAAAATATTTAAAACAAGTTTGAGACATATTAAATGCTCAGTAAAATTGTCTTCTCAAAATTTTTGACTGTTAATATTATGAAGAAAAAACCCCAAATTATAAAATAGATAAAATATATGTATACTATACTTTATACATTATTTAGAATAAAGGATATTACAATGTTCTTTCTTCATTATTAAGTGACTAGAAATCTGAATATTGTTTTACTTACTTCTAAGGCATACTGGTAGTCTCAATTTTGAACTGAAAAATGTAAGAGTCTTATAGTTAAATATGACTATAAACATAATGTATCTAATATATGAAATATGCATAAATAAATAAATATATATACTCATCTAAATAAAAAAGCAACTTATTAGATCATACAGCAGAAAAGCCTTAAAGGAGACCTGGATTAAGTTGAACGTTAATTTCCACATTCACACATCCTCAGAACTTTGGCTTTGTTTCTGTGTATTCTGTGATGTTTGGGGCATTTTTCTCCTCTGTGAGTCACTCTCACCATTAGGACAGCTCGTCTGCTGAGTAAATTATGTGTAGAATCTCTCTACTACTCCAACAGTCCCAATATTCTGTTGTTCTCAAGGAGTCAGACAAAGCTTCTTTCCTACTACCTTAGCAAAGTGTTCTGAATGCCTCGTGGTCATCTCAGAACTGAATTCTGTGGCCAGGAGAATGGGAGTCCTTCATGGAGCTTGAGATGAATCATTCCCACTGAACTCAAGTAGAGAGTGGAATGGGGACGCTATTTCACAAAAAAAAAAAAAGCTGAGTGCTCTAGTTAGAATTCTAGGGAGTGAGTCTTAGGTAAGAAACCAACAAATATCAACCTTAAAATGAATGCACAATAGTTCTATGCATTCTCTCTAGAGTCTTCTTTTTTTTTTTTTCTTATTATAAAGGATTGCTCAAGATGTGTGGCTCCATTTAATCTGTTTCTTTATGTTTTTAAAGACCTTTCCAATACGTGTAAGTACTTGGTTTCTCCTTATGACAACGTTCCAGATATTGACAAATCCATTGGTTTTACTTGTTAATATTGTTTGTGGAGTATTTAGATGCTCTGTTGCAACAGGCAAAAAAGGAGAAGCAGCACATAAATTTTGCCTGAAAAAAATCTGTCCTACAAAGATATTCAATGTTGTATTTATATGTTATTCTTTTGCCTTAGACAAACAAAAGCAAGTGCATATAGTTTGATGAAGTCTATTCAACTGTGAAATTATCAGGGTCAAGCTAAAGGATATAGGTCGGTTGCACCATCTAACGACATATTCGATTTTCCCTACAGTGCAAGCGTAGCACCAGTAATGCTGACACTCTGAAAAGGCCGGTCAGCATGATACTGGAGATGTTCCTGGTGAGGGAACCAGGCTAATTTCAGAGGACGTACGAAGCTTTTCTTTAGAGACATGATATGTATTTGAGAATGCTTTCAGAGAATGTGTAGAGAAGGAAACAAGTGTATGCCTTTTCTCTCTCACCTATAGGTGTCAGATTGCAGAAAAACACAAGCGAAAAACCTCATATTTGGGGGATTGAAAGATTGTTTAGAGAAAAAAAGTGTAACAACAAAAATAACCATAATAAATTTATCTCTGACCACTGAATGGCAAAGATCAAATTTAATCCAGGAAACTTGGAACTTTTTCATGATTCATCTAAGCTGCAAGAGAATATTTTACTTGATGTTGCAATGTCTAACGTGAAAGCTTTAATTCAGCTTGTTTTGCTCTGGTCACAAAGTAAGTATTTAATAAATATCTGTGCAAAGAAGGTACAAAAACTAAAGGAGCATGTCTCGGTACTGCAAATTTTGCTGTACTGAGAATATAAATTAAAATATCATTAAGGTACAGATTTTAAACCTTAGGCCATAGTTTATAAAATTCAGATGTTACAAACCTTCTACATCCCAGAAACAATATTATAATGCGATCAAGTCATCAAGAAACTTTCTGGACAATCAAGCACAACAGGCCAGTGCAAATAGTTAGATTGCAAATAACAGAAAACTCCAAAGCAATTTGCATTAAATTGTATTTATGTTAATAATTGTATATACAAGACATTTGGAGACAGGACATCACGAAGTTTTCTTTGTTGACCTGAAGTGACATCAACGAAGACCCAGTTCTCATCTTTCTTCTCTGTCATCCTGAGGGTATTTGATTGGTCCAGCCCTCAGATGAGGCTAATGGTTGACGAACAGCAAGGAAGTTGCTGCATATGGATGCAGCCAAGGCGGGTCAATTCATCCTGCATTAAGAATTTTTTTTTGAAGACAAAGTGGTTGAATTTATCTAGAACAAAGTCCACCAGCTGGGATGAATAGCCCAGTGGCCTGCATTACTAAAAACTCATGCAAATGTTCCCAGGGTGCCTTGCGCAGCCATATAAGCATATGAAAGACTGGGCTAGACTAAGCATTTCCATGAGATTCATGTCCTGAATGGATGAATTTTTTTCTGCACCTGGCAGGGATTCCTACGGAATTGAGATTTTTCTTAATGAATCTGAATAAGAATAATAAGTTCTCTCATCTAGTGTGACACTGGAGGCCACGAGTGTGGTCATTCTTTGTTTCCCATGTGTTCAGTTCTGCTTTATACATTTTTGGTTGGCTAATTTTGGAAGCTGGCTTTACTTGCTTTTGTCTGGGGGTAATTTTTCAAATGTCAAATCTGTGGGTAAAATTTAGTCAATTTTACTGATAGAAAACTTTACTTATTTTATTTGTCTTGATGATTTCATTAGAAATGCAGAAGACTGAACCAGTGGGTGGGAAAGCACATCTGATTTCAATATGTTTTACTCTTCACATGATACCATGCGAGCTTTTGTATTTTACACATATGGGCATTAATACGTTAAAAATACACTTTGCATCAATATGAACATTTTGATCTGCTGTTTTATCTTAAATTACTTTATAGAAAAAAATGAACTGCCATTGATGGTAGCGCTGTAGGATATGTAATTATTGTTATTAATACAATTCATTAAGAGAAAGAAAACAAATTATTTTAATGAGTCTCCCAGACATAAATTCGTTTCAATCTACAGACTCATTTATATTTTTGTGGTACATCCAAATTAAATTAGCATTCTCTGATAGTCTCAGAAATTCTCTTCCTTTATAAAGTAATAAACACAGCACGTAGATCAAAACCATTTCTTTAGTCAAGTTTTATGGCACTTCCAGGAAATTATTAATAATTCTGGCAAACTTTCTACTTGCGATTTTTTAAAAATTTATTATTATTTTCCATTCAGTTGGTTAAACTCAGACATCACTATATGATGCTATGGAATAGAATCATGAAAAGCCATTTGTTTAAAGACTCAACATGTCATATTTAAAATACTTCACTATTATTTTATCCAAACAATTGCAGCTATCACTAAGTACATGTACACGTGTTTACAATAGTAGACTCTAGAGTACACTGCTTGCATTGGAATTCCGACTCAGGCATGTTCTATGTACAACCAAGCAACTTAAAGCCTTTATGCTTTAGTTTCCTTATCTGTAAACACAAGGATAAAAACAGTACATTCCAAATGAGTGACTATGGTGACTGATACTGCAATAAAGCTAAAATACTCATTAAAGGCACATTATTTTAATTATTAAATAAGATATATTTTCATATCTTGAATATCTATGAAAATACATGAAACATGGGACATGTATTTGGTCTTTGCCCCCAATTCCTGACACAGAGCTTCTAAAACCCTTGTAATTTCCTGGATGATAAGAATATCTTTTTTTCTAATGAGGCAATTCTTCATGAGCTCTTGGCTTCGGCATGGGACCTGGTCACCAGATAGACCAAGCCATTATCAGAAACTTGGAACTTTCAGCCTCAACCCTTGATCTCCAGGGAGGAGAGATGGGCCAGAAATTGAGTTAATGATCAATCATTTCTATTTGTTAAAGCCCCCATAAAAATCTCTGACCTACAAGGTTCTAGTGCTTCCGGGCTGGTGCACAATGGAGGGTGGTGCCCCCTAGTTCCACAAAGACCCTTCCAGACCTCATCCTATGTACCTGTTAATCTAGCTACTCTTCTGTATACATCATCATATCCTTTATAATAAACTGATGAACATAAGTAAATGTGTGCCTGAATTCTGTGAGTTGTTACGGCAAATATTGACCTGCTGAGGGGGCCGTTCAAACCCCCAACTTATGTCTGGTTGGGTACCAGCAGTCCAGGCGACGACCTGGGACTTGGGGCTGGGGGCTGGAGAGGGGGGCAGTCTTGCAGGACCGAGCGCCTCACCTGTGCGTTCTGTGCTAACTCTGGGTGGTGTCGTGACTGCATTATGGGACACCCATTGATGCCTGGAGACCGGGAGATTGATGTTGGGAGGAAATGCTACACATTTGGTGTTGGAAGTATTGTGAGTGTAGAGGAAAGAAGCTTTATCTTAACAAACAGGCCAAGTATGTCCTTCCACAGAAAGCTGTCACTACATTTTGCTGGTCATTTTTATTAGTCATTTTAATTTTATCCCTTAAAATTTATTTGAATTTCTGTGCTTTCTTGTGCTTACTTAAAAAAAAAACTTTTTTGTTCTTTATGTACACCTTTTTCTTCTTGTAGACTCTTCTCCGATCACTTCTGGCTTTGCACTGTGCAGTAAATACAGATGCAAAGCATACAGATCATTTGTTTGTGGTTAGAAATTTGAAGGTATAATTCTGTATGGGATGAGTATACTTTAACTAATCAAACCACTATTTCAAAATGTTGAGAAGCATTGATAACCCAATCAGATGGTTCTGTGAATTTGCAACAGTGTGTAGGTTTAATAACTTAGCTAATCAGAGATTAATAATTGCACTTGATTACATTTTGTTTCAAAATGTATGGAAATCCTGCTAATTTCTCATTTTAGTTTTTCTGGCTTTTTTTTTTTTTTATAGCTTGAAAAGGGTAACAGAACTTTATTCTTTTATAATTCTCACCTGTTTGTGATGTCTGACAGTTTTCTCTTAAGGACAAACTACTAATTTAAGGTGCCACAGTTTCATAGACACGAGCAGAAGACCTGAGACTCCTGGGTCAAAGTCAAAATGTTTTATCGCTCATGGCATAGAGGCAGCATGAGCTTAACGCTCACATCCGTTCCCTTTGTCCCTCAAATCTTATCAGCATGACATGGAAGAGTCCGTATTGGATGCTGCGCACTTGGTGGATGGTGTGACGGCTGAAGAATTTTAAGCTTTAAAGGGCGCTGCCAGTTAATATGTCCAACCACTGCCCCAGGGGAGGGAGCTGTTATTATTAATATTATAAACAGTAACAACAACGGAAACCACAACAAAACTCCCTCTCCTCAGAGAGACTCACTACGTCTACCGCCCAAGGCTGTCTGCCGCAGCAGATTACTGAACGACTACTCAGTGTAAAGGCTGTCAGTGCTTCCGCTCAGAGGGCGTGCAGAAATCCGAGAAACTCATAATAAAGAATTGTGCCCTAATTATACCGAGAAGTGTTACTGGTCAGTGGAGGAGTGACAAATACTAAATAAACGCTGCTGGGAACGCCTGTTCTGAATATGGAAAATAATCAAAGGCCGTGTCTGTGGATTAAAGATGTAAATATAAGAAGTAACATTAAAGAATGTTCTCAAAAATTAATGGGAATGTCTTGTTACCCTAGATTGGGATGGAATTTGAAAATAATACAGTAAAATCAGTTATACGAGTGCTAAGTTTAACTAAATTTACAAAATTTAGTGTGTGTGTATAAAAATCTTAAAACATCATTTAAAAACTGGGAAGACTATTTACAAAACATGAAGTCTATAAAAGCATGTGGAGAGATTTATAAATCAGTAATAAAATGAGATATAAGCCAATGGGAAATTTGCACAGCTTTCGAACTGGCATTTCAGAGAAAAATAGAAAAACAAACATGAAGACTAAAGTGAAAATAGTATCAGAAAATGTACATTAAAACCACATTGCAACACTATTTTAGATACACTTGGTACATCAAAATGAAAAACAAAAAATATGTTTTCAAGATATATTGCCACAAGTTCTCCTACCTATTCTTGTGGAATAAGATTTTTTTTTACCAGACTAGAAAACAATTCGTATTACACAAATCAAGCTGAGGTTACAGACATAACACAACACAGGAAGCCCGCTTCACAACATACCCTCTAATTACCCAAAAGGAAGGGCGCTCATGACCGCAATTTTTAGTAACAGCAAAACCAGGGCAAAATGCAAATATGTGTTACCAAGAGAATGAAAAAGCAGTGTGACATATTTAGAAGCCTATAGTAGTAAAAAAAGTGAATAATAGCTCCACTGATAAAAACAACATAATGTTAAGCAAACCTATAGTTATGATACATACTGTGTTTCCATTGATATAAATTTTCAGTCTTACAAAGCTAAGCAGTATATTATCCAGAAATGTAAAATAATAATTAAAATCAAACAATAAAAAATGAAAAATGGGATATAACTATGAAAACATCATAGATGAAAGCAGCAAATTGACTTATGGAAGAAATGAACAATGAGTCCATAGGTGAGATTTATACATTGCTGGACATAGTTATATTTCAAAATTAGCACAAGAATAGAGATATTTAATAGACCAGATGCATAATTTAAAATGATGAACAGCTTTCAATAGCTACTCAAATAAGTATTTAAATATCCTTTTATTCTTGAAATAATTTTCAATTTAGATAATTAACTATATGTTTGGACATTCAATGTACAGTGATAAAAGTGGACATTTGTTATATTCACAAGTGTCAGAAAAGAAGCATTTTTCTTTTGTTGGCAAAACATACATTTCACAAAATTTCTGGAGAGGTAGTTGATTAATGTATCAAAACCATCAATGTTTGCACCAAGGTTTTCCTTTTATATATCTATATACCAAGGAAATATTTATATACAAAAAACTATAGCATATAAACTGTGACATGTATTTTTTTTGTTTTAAATTGTTCCAAAATTTAGAAAGACACAAAATTGATAAATATGGATACAGCTTTAAAACAGAAAAGTTGTCATCCTTTCACAAACAGATACATCAAGCGTAAACAGTTTGTCACAAAAAATTCAAGTATGTTGCCTAAGATACATAACCAGTTATAACAGAACACACTAGAGCTGCTACCTTTTTTAAAATAAGGGATTAGTCAATACAATTATTTTAAAATTAGAAGGATGATTTATTTTAAATAGCAGTGGAGATATGAGGATAAAATTATTATAAAATACAAAGTAACTGGAATATTTATAAAAATATAATTATTAGAGTATCAAACATATAAAATATTTTCAATAGATGTACAAATAGAAATTTTGAATATAAAATATAATTTAAAAATACTCTCACCTGTCAATAAATAAAGTCCAGCAATTCAGAAAAAAAGCACGTAAGTGGGCATTCGTATGAGAGAACATTTAAGCCACTAAGATGTTCTGACATACTGGTGATTGATGGCGGCTAAACAAAGGTACAGGGAGATACTGTATTTTGATGCCAATTAGGATGGGGGAAAGAAAACTGAATATTAAATTTAACAAGTCTGTAAAGATATGGAGAGAAGCTTTTCCCTCTGTCTTTCTTCTCATTCTCTTTCCGAGCTCTAATCTCTATCTCACCACACGAAGGTACCATGTCCCAGGAATACACATTCATTTCCAAAGAAATAAATCCGTTATGAAATGATGTGGAAAGTTCCTTTGTACAGAAAAAGGCTGCACTGATAATCACAGGTCTTGGTTTTGTGTACAAATTTGCTTGTCTTTTTTTTTTTTTTTCAGTATAATAGCCTCTTAGACCTCAATTTTCATACCCAAATAATGTAAGGTTATTATAAACAGTACTTAATACAACACTTAAAATGTAATTTAAAAAAATGGCAACAGAAAAATTTAGCCTGTGGTAATTACCTCATGGGCTTCTGAGACAGACGTGCATGGAGTTTGGCACTGTTTTGGGGAACTAGTTTATGTAACTTATTTCTACATTCTTAAATATGACAGTACCTGAAATACAGTGAAGCATTTCTCATAATGTCCTACAATAAAATATCATTTCTTCTTTCTTTTCCCATCACTGTTTCCTGAGTAAGAGGTTGGCAGACAGAGGGAATTAACCAGAACCAGCAGGGATGCAAGAGGATCCCTCAGTCATTTATGCTTGAAATGCCTTTGCCTTTTTATTAATGTATCAGTTAATTCATTAGTTAATTTTTTTGCATTTGAAGTGAAGTCTGGTTTAAATGGAAAGCATGACTTCTGGGGACTGCCCGTGCTCCTGTTTACACAGGAATAAACGTAACGTAAAATGAACATAACGTTTTCTGTGTTCTTTGTTTTTAGAATCTCCAGTCTTTATTCTCCCACGTGGTTCTCTTTATGATTTCCTGTTTCTGCTTCCTGTGGCTACGTGTCCTGCGTTACCTTTTTGAAAGATATTTATGATCGTTATTTCAGTTTCTAGATTGGCCCATGCTGTTTATTCTGGTTCTTGTTGTGCCTGTAACTTCTTTGGTGTGTTTCTTTTATAGCAGTTGAAATTGTGCAGCATCGGGTTATTTCGGCAACAAGTGGAATGTCTGACCATATCAGCGATACTGTCTTTGGGAGGAGGACACATAAAACTGCCAACGATCACCTCTCGTCGGCTAGCTGCGATGGCTGCACCAGGCAGCAGTCCTGCTAACGGGCACATTTGTAACCACTTACAAAGGAGCTGGACTTGGAGCACGTGCTCTGTCATCTTCCTAGTTTGATGTAAAATTGTTGGGGATTTGACGTAAAAGCACAGGGGGTTGTGAATGCCTGACATCTAAGGGTCTTTGCAGATCTTCATCCAAACATGTTTTCCTGACAGCCCAGCATTATCCCCATTTGCACTGAGAAGCTGGGGTGATGCTGGTCATTGCTGTTGTGATGGGTCAGTCAAAGGCGTTCCCAAATAGTTTAAGTGGGTGACAGCAGAAGAACTTAACTCTTTCCCCTGGTGTATTCTCATCCCAAGGCAATACCACCTACCTCATCTCCCAGGAGTTTGTAACACTCTCTATTCTCCCTGGGAATTCCTCAAAATGTTGATGTCATTTCTCACATCCAACCTCCTGAGCAATTTCTGTATTTTTCCCACAGCTGACTTTGGAGAACACAGACTGCAGCACATTCTATTTGCCACCTTGTCTGGAAACCTTAACCTCTTTTGTAGAATTACTTATTTTAACCCCAATTAACTTGATTTTTTTCCAAATGATCGTTTAGGAATCCTGCCTTTCCATCTTTGTACCACTAGGAATATTTTTGGAAGTCTCCTTTTGCATTAGAATTATTTGTATTATTTCCACACCTCCAGCAGATAATTTTCCAGATTGCTTTTGCATTTTCTTATTTTCAGATCCTTTGCACACTGTTTTCATCAGAAAATATTTTAGAAATCATTCTATCCAGATTATTTAAAAGATAAAATATTCTGTTACCTAAGATTGAGAAGGCATTAAAGCATTATTGAGAGGAATTCAAATACATAACTATTTCCTATTCTTCAACATGAGTATACATATTTATGGAGGAAGTCTGAGCTAGAAAGCTGCAGAAAAAGAAACCAAATGTGCAAAAATGATCTAGTGCATTTCCCAGAGGATGTATCCTCATTATTATGCAAATAATATATTCTGCTGATGAAAGGTTCAGAGTACTAGATAATGCAAAATAATAGATAAGCTGCCCTGTCATAACCTTCCATTAAACAAAGCTGAATTAGAGGTAACACACTCAGACATTCCTTAACATATCTAAGTAATATGCTTTATTATAATGATGCTGGAAATGGTCATGATAATGAGAATATAATTTCCACACAGGTAGAAGTTACAACTAACTCAAGTGTAAGATACTATTATATATAATATAATCCTAAATGTTCAACATGGTTGGTAAATGCAGTTTTCTGATTAATTATATACTTTAATAATGAATAACTATTATTTAACACCTACTCGTGTGTGTGTGTGTGTGTGTGCAGAATACAAGATAAAAATAAAGCACAAGGCACCTTACTAACTAAATACTTGAGTTTAAAATGCAGTTGAGCAGACAATACATTGTTTCCTTAAAACCACAGAGGAAATGTGCAATGCCTGCTTTAACTTGGAGAATGAATAGCAAGTGAAAGAATGTTATTATTTAGATAGTATAACAAGATAAGAGGATCTGAATACAAATAATAAAAGGTAAATGTCACCAAAAGGTTTCAATTAAAAAAAATTTCAGTCATTACAATTTACATAAATAATAATTCTGAATCAGAAAGCTTTTTTGCTTCCTAAGTTTTACCTTTGTAATCTATGCTTACTGTAGTTATAAAATATTTTTACTCAGTTTAATATGATTGCAATCTCTAATTACCAGTCTCTTTCTCATATACACAGCACATATGTAAAATTATTTATACATATATATGTACACATATATGTATCTCTCTATACAGATAGATACAAATCTCTTAAAATATTGGTAAATATTGTTTGGAAAGGAGTCTGATGGAAATATGTACAGAAAGGGAGAAATTCACATGACCGCACAAAGAAATGCTCATGTAGTTGAAACAAAAACGAATATGTCAAAAAATAGACGCTCAACCAAACACGTTGTGTAAGGAAATTGCTTAGCCTTGTAGGTATAAGATCAGACAATCACAACATAAAATTGGATGCAATTTGCCAAAGACATCAAATGAAGTGGGGAAAAAAAGTTCTTAAATATAAAGAAACAAGATGAGTGTAACAGAAAATGAAACCTTTGCTCTCCACCGAGACAGAACTTTGAAATTTCATGACATGAAGAATCAATCAACCATTAACATAAATTTGTTGCAGCTCTATTACTAGTAGGAAAAGCAGAAAGGAAAACGTGAGTGTCTGACCTTTGATACTGTTCCCCACTCTGCAGCAGGGCGCAAATACGCAGATGCAAGCTCATCTGCTCTGTCAGCTTTTCCCACTCGCCCTGCATAGCCGCTCCTGGACTTCTTTCTCTGAAAGGAAGTTTCAGTGATATATAAATGGCTCTCTGTCACCTTCCCTGCAGAGAAGATAGATTTGGCCATTATCTCACCTCTGACCAGCCCTGTGACACTGGGCAGGTTACCTAAGCTCTGAAACCCGTGTTTCTCCAGTTACCGGTATTTTTTTTTATGGTATTAGTTGGATACTGTACTTTGCTTTAGTCCCAAAATTCTCCTGTGAAAGGGAACAAAGGAGTGCCCACAGGGTATAGCTTAGATGCTAATGAGGACGTCCTCTCTGCCAGGTCTCGTTGATAGCTTCTGTGAATATCCCAGAGAGAAAGCTTTTCACTGATCCCCATCCATTCCTGCTTTAAAGAAGGCACTGGAAACCCAAAATGACTACAGTGTTTGGTGAGGTTCAGCCACTGGAGGGTGACTCCATCTTTGTGTTATATTCCATTGAAAACGTGCTTAAACAGTGTTGCAACTTAGGTTGGTGTCCAACAGGGGCTCAGCTGAGAAACACAAAGCAGAAAACAAACACTTTGCTGTAATCAAGGTTGCATTTCTCATCTAAAGCCCAGGGCACTTCCTGGGGCCAGGGCCTTTGTTCGAGTTCCTCTTCCTAGTATAATTAGATCCTTTTAGAGTTCTCAGTCCCTGTGTGAATCCTTCCCCATTTATTTGATAAACAAACAGTTGCAAGTTTCGTGCCAGCGGTGATATTTCAGCTTCTTTCTGAGGCTTCCCTGTCGTGTGTAGTGGGGACGTGAACAGCTCCTCATCTCAGGCTTTCTGCTTGCATTGCTTTATTACTTTGGGATCACTTCCCAGAAGTGGCATTACTTTTTCAGATAATATGAATATGTTTATGGTTTCAGATACTTCTTGGTGAACTGCTTTAAAAAAAAGTGATGCGTATAAATTTACAGTCCTCTGAAATATAAGAATTGAGCCAATTTCATTGCATATGCAACATAACTGGGGATATTAAACGAAACGGGAGAGAAACTCCACAGTAAATTATACTAAAGCACCAGGAAAAGAAACCTGAAAAAAAATACAATATGGATGATTTCTACAAAATGCACAACAACAATATTATCTAATAGGCAGGAGAAAAAAATGTGACTTTACTGATAAACTTAAAGTAGATTGGAGTTTTTAATCGAAAGATTACCTCAAGAAAGGCACTTAATCCAGAACATTACAGGGAGAATCGTTTAAAGTCATTTTAAACATTATTCTCAGGGTATATAATAATCTGATTCACATCATATAACTTAAAAAACTAAAACAACCAATGGTACTAAAATGACAAGTACTGTGACTAGAAATAATCAGTATTCATTCATCCTAACATCAATGACCACAAAAAATTAGAATCAGTTTCATTCACAGTATTAAAATGGATGTGAATTATTATGACATTATATACAAAGAACAACCGGGTAGAATTTATAGGAGAAGTTAGGATAATATATTTAGGAATAACCGATACAAGTAGCAACTGTTTTTATGGTGATACTGAGGATGGAAAGGCTGGACGTGATTCAATGTTGGAAAAGAACTTGTAAAAGCCGTGAGAAAGAACTAAATGGAAGACAAATGTGGGCTAGCTTGTCTCAGTTGCTATTAAAAAGTATACACATCAAAAGTGGTATTGGTATATAAGTAGGAAGATAAATGTGAGTAATAAAGAAAACCTAGAAAAATGACAATGTAGGAGGATGTGGTATTTCAATTCTTTGATGAAAATAGATAACTTTCAATAATGTTGGAATAAATCCGCAGCCATCTGGAAAGCCATAAATTTAGAAGCTTACTCACATTATATATGACCATAAGCGTCAAATGGATCAAAGACTTGCATGTGTAACAACATAAAAATAACATAAAATCTAAAAAATACTTCAATAATGCTTTTATATAAGATACGCTCTAAATAAGAAATTATTTAAGAACATAATTTCAAAATTTTGTTATAAAAACAGAAAACATATCTGCACATCCTAGAAAAACATAATTGAAAACTAGAAAAAGCATGTGCAATTTTTATCAAACTCCATAATAAATAAATCTCAAAATGGATAGAGATGCTTGATAAAAATCAATAGAAAAAGAACAACAGTCCTGTAGACAAATGGATCTGAACCCACGTTATACTGATATCAAATTGAAAACAATAAACATATTAAATATAATCTATCTTATTTTTAAAAAAGAATCACAAAGCAATTTTACAACGATACCACTTTTACTAACAACATCGCCAAATTTTAAAAAGTCTAATAACATTCTCTTGACAAGGATGTAGGGAAACGGGATACTGAATGGTGGTTGTGGCATCAGAACGTGTTAGTGAGCTCACTCAGATTTCACATGTGTGCAGACGCTGAGCCTGCAAACTCACTTGTATTGTTTAAGCTTCTAATACACTTGGACAACTGCTTGGCATTATTTATTGGGCTTATTAATAATTGAAGAAAACATGAAATGGAAGACATACTCAGCAATAGAAGACAGCTGAACAAGTCCTAACGCAGCCGTACGACGGAAGGCTGGCTACCCAGTCATCAAAGGAATAAAAAGAATGCTTCTGAATGTAAATCTAGATCTAAAACTACATATCCGAAATTATTGAAAATTAGGGAGGAACACTGGTAAATAACAAGCGAGAAGGGAAATGAGTGTCAGGATTCAATACTTTAAACACATTGCTAATTCACAAATGAAACAAATTTCATTTAAACTCTGTTTAACCAAGATATGTGGAGATCTGTGCACATGTAGACATGCATTAAAACCACAAACATTAGATCATTGTTACACTAGTCCAACAGAGATTAATAGGGAGTAAAAAAAAGTCTAAAAATTATCCAAAAATACGTATTGGAAATACAATTAATGTAGCTTTCCAAATTTGATTAAAGACACATTATTCCAGAAGTTATAGGGTTTATTTAATAAACTGATAATTTATTAAAGTCATACCCCAAATAATTTTAAGGGAATTAAAATTTTCAGTGAAAATGCTTAGTTTTGATGTAAAGAATATAAATTAATATTTAGATACATGAGATTTATTTTAAAATGTCACCAAAAGCAAGCAAGTAACATTTTTGAATAGAGATAATAATAAAAAGCTGATACTTACTGATATTCACCTGCTAAATATTTTCCCCATGTTATCTTACTAATATATGAAGTCTGTGGGTCCATCAACTTCTTATATAAATCAAACGAAATGTTAAACACTAAAAAAATTATGTTATGAAAGGTTATATAATATCATGAAAAGAAGGATCAATGCTATGTAATTCAAATTTTAAAAAATTCATTCTTAGTGTGGCATGAGACTTGATCAGCAAACAAATGGAACAAAAATGGTCATGATTCTTGTCCTCCATTCTGTTTTTTGCATTTAATTGTTTCCCTCTTTGAAGCTAACACTAAAGGAAATTTAAGAGGCCAATAGAGGTGTAAAAAAACCAGAAACCAAAAAAAAAAAAAAAACAAAAAAAACCCAACAAACGTTAGTTGTGATCAATGGAATGGCTAATTAAATAATGAGTCAGAAATTTAAGTCTATAAATTGGCCTGTGATAATTTGTCTGTTTTAAAAGACAACATTCTGGGTGCTCAGAGTAAACAAAATGAAAATTCTTCGCCGCTGGTAGCAATGTAAAATAGGAAATGTGAAAAAAATCTATGTTTGTATGCGTACTTCCACTAGTGCATCAATACATATGCATGTGTGCCGATGAAAAAATTTGGAAAAGCATATGAAGACCTAAGACCTGGGCCTTCCTCGTGTTTCTTCACACAGCCGTGTAACTACTGATTGCTAAAGGTAAAAGTCAGCAATGTGTGCACAAGTCCACGAGCAGCAGTGTACACGGAACTGTGTTTCATTTACAGTCTTCTAAACAAAACCAGTCCTATTTATTTTATGGTATTAGATGGAAAGTGATGGAACGCGACATGTCCCGTCACTGAAAGACGCTTATAAGCAAGGGACGTGCTCACACCGCACTGCTGAGTGAGAAGTGCAGCTCCAGGGGTGTCTCCCTCCCACTCCAGACGGAAGGTCAGGTTGGCAGCTGATTGAATCCAAGCACAAACACAGTGTTTGTTTTTTTTTAAACACTTTTTATTGATTTATAATCATTTTACAATGTTATGTCAAATTCCAGTGTTCAGTACAATTTTTCGGTCATTCATGGACATATACACACTCATCACATTTTTTTCTCTGTGAGTTATCATAACATTTTTTGTGTATTTCCCTGTGCAAACACAGTGTTGAATCTGACTCTCACTGCTCTTCTTCTGTCATATGTGTCTCACTTACTGAGATAGAATTGAATCCATGTTGGGGCCAATCAGCTGACTCTTATGCAGAGAAAAGAAAGTCGTAAAAAAAAAATGACAAAAATCCTAGGTTACAGCTGTGGTAAACTGTACAGAACTCCAGTGATAAGACCAAAAATGTCAGCTCAGTTCTGTGTTCTAACGCTGCCACTTTGGTAATCTCTCAGCAAGACACTTAACCCGTTAAACGTTTATTAATTATATGCTTTTACTTCAGAATCTCTGTCTCTCAGTCTCTCCCTCTCCTGCGTGCATATGCGTGTGTCGTAGGTGTGTGCATCTATATTTAAATCTCAGCTGTATTCATTTAGAACTAGTAAATGAAAATTGGAATTAGTACATAGTAAGTACAACATAAAATTTCAGATTTAAAGACTAGTAGTTATTCATTCTACATGATTTATTGTGTATCACGTAGACATGATTCATAACTAGTTTCTCGTACTTTCATCGCCACAATGTTATACGGAGTTTTCATTTAATGTTTCTTGCTCACCGTGTTCAAATGGGCAGAACATTCCGCTGAAGGAGCATATTAGGAGAAACAAAGTGAATTAACCTGATTTGAAAGATAAAGTATATCCATCACTGTCACCAGCATGAAGAATATTACTCTGGCAACAGTGTCTTTCGTATTATAATAATAGTTTTAACTCAACATTACAAATGAGTTCATGTCATCAGTTCTTTAAAGCTTTAGTTTGTAGGGAATTTTTGAATTAAATTAGAAAATTCCAGTAACTTCCTTTTAGTATTAAATAGAGAAAACAAGATTCCATATTTGACTGGACATAAACGACCACAATTTACGTTTAGTTTCCCTCTTTGTGACGAGATTAGGCAAGCCACCAAATTCATATTGATTCCAGGGGCCCATAACAGGGTTATTCATCATCTTACTCATCGCTGCCTCTGAGGTATCAACGGAGAGAATTTTAAAGTTGGAACATTTTAAAAATGCATTATTTCATAGCAGCCACGGACCAAGTGGGGATAAACAGATGCGCCATTAATTGTTTCCCCCCAAAAAATGCTAAAGATAGCAGGCAGAGCCCAGTGGCTGATGCTGGTTAACGGAAGTAGCTTAGCACCATGTTGGTGAAGAAAAATTGAGTCAGGTGATGAGACCTTCAAGAAATGAGGTTGAAATAGCTGCAAACTCCCGGGAAGGCGAAAATAAACAGAAGCACAAGCTTTGAATGAGCTGGAGGTTTAGGATGTAAAAGTGGAGAGTGAATATGGAGGTAGCAGGGAGAAGCAAGGAGGGAGTCCAACTTAGACCAGCAGATGACGCACATGATGGAGATGAGAGGATGTAATGGAGAGAGAGTGTCAGAGAGGTCACAGGAGCTGTAATCAAGGTGTGTCCTCAAGTGAAGGCGCACATTCCTAAAAGCGTACGTGAGCAGCAAAAGAAAAAACAAAGAAATCCAGGGTAGACTCTTAATGGAAATAATTATAATGGTAGCTAATATTTCATTCATTTTTAAACAAAATGTCTATACGTCAATCATGAATAACTTTTACTTAGATCCCATTATTTTACAGAGACTTTGACTTAATTCTTTCCACTTAATTCTTACAACTCAGAGGTGGATTTGGGGAAGCAGGCTCCACGGTTACCCAAATTTGCAAAGACAGTTACAGCTGAATATCTGAATTCAAATTTTCTTTTGTCTTATAACTTTATTTTCATCTAAACCTCACCATTGTAAATAATAAGCCAGGATACGTGGCTTATTAAATAGGACCACTCAATACAGAAACAGAGAAAATTGCTTTACTTTTAAAATGTAATGTAAGACTAGAACTAGCCTATTGTTATTACAGATTATAAGAACAAGGGTGTTTAATTATTTGATATTTGAATTTGCCTTGCTAATTATGTGCACATTTATTATGTTAAAATAAAAACTTGTAGGTGGGGAGGGTATAGCTCAGCAGTACAGTGCGTGCCTACCGTGCACAAAGTCCTAGGTTCAATCCCCAGCCCGTCCCTCCATTAAAAATAAATAAAATGAACCTACTTACCTCCCTTCCCCCACCACAAAAAGAGAAAAGAGAGAAACAAAAAAGAAAAAAGATATAAAATAAAAACTTGTAGACACTATTTTGAAATAACTAAATTTTAAAAACAAACTTTAGATCAATAAAAATGCAAATCATAATATAATGGCTAGATACATGTGGGGGTATTCTGATTTAAAACATTTTGAGCATTAAAATTATAAATATAAACACTGTAGAAGAAGGGAAATGGTTATGATGTCTTGCTTATGAAAAATGTAGAACTCAAACTAAAGTGTTTTTCTCTGATGTTATGAAAAAATGGGACAGATAGGAAATATGAAATTATAGTTTCACTTGGGATAGATGATTAGGTGATTTTCTTAACCTTTTCAAAAAGATTTATACCATTTTTATCATCGTATTTAAATTATGCAAGAAAAAAGGAAGCATTTGGAAGCTACAGTCTTGTCCGTGGAGTGTGTCTTTGCATGGCTGTACCCACTGGATACCTTTCCTTGCCTTTGTCATTAGCCCTTCTCTAAGCTTTCATTTAAGGCTGTGATCATAGACACAAATCTGGTGCCTGCAGAGGCCTTTAACTCCACTCCGCAAATGCAGAAAAGCTGCTTCCTGTTTCCCATTATGATTATTTGCTGGATCAGTCAGGCCAGTGAGCCCTCTCCTGCCAGTTGAACACTGTAGATCCAAAAGATTGTGAGTGTTCGTCCTCACCTCTCATACATGATCTGCAGAGAACAGGAAGTGTTTATGACATTGCAGCAGAAGACAACCATGAATCTACCAACGCAGAGCAAGGATGGCAACTCTCAGCTTTTAAATTTTATCATAATTCAAGTTGTCTTATTTATGATATTTGCTTTATATTCATGGAGAGTAGGTGAATCATGCATAATGCTGCTAAAACTTCACTATTAGTTCTCCTTTCTTGAGTAATTTTGAGGAAATGATGAATGGAGAGAATGGTCTAACAAGATATTTAGGAAATCCAAAAAATACGAGTGGTTTGTTAACCATCACAAACTACAATCCAAATCAGAAATGAAGAGAAAGGTTCAAAAGCCCTAAACAACTTAAAATGTGCACTTAGCAGGCCAACTTGAAATCCTCGGGGGGAAAATACACTAGTTTTATTACAAAATGCAAAATATTTGCACTGAGACCTAAGTAAAAAAATTTTAATCATGTTCATCAATTAGACATTTAATTGTCATTTCCACAATTGCTCACTTTGATCTATTTGAAAAGCACGCACTTGTCAAGAGTGAGATGAAGCATTCTGCTCTACTAGTAAAAGCAGAAGGATTCATATCTCTTGTGTGATCAAAAAACAAATCACCAACACAAATGCTGTAGTGGATTTACAGAAGCAAAATGTGTGAGGGAAGAAGAAATAAGTCAGAAGATTCAGAGCAGAATTCCGGTGAGCTCGAAGGATTATCTGGGAAAATATATTCAGACCAACATTATGACATGAAATCTCTAAGACCACATGGCTTCCATCTGTTTGTATTTACTGCTGATGATTTTAGGGAAGAACTACCACCCATATTCGGGAATCTCTTGAGTAAAGTGCCTGGCCCATCGATCAGGAGCACTGGTGATTCTGGACGGGCATCATCTGCTGGGAAATGGAAACACTGGTGAGTTTAGGTAATTGCATTGTCTTCACTATTATATTGGTCATGAATTCAAAAGGAAATCAAAAAGTTAAGGGTAACTCAGGTATAAAACACATTCCTAGTCTTTCATGAATAATTTAGAAAAGCCATCACATTACAAAAGAAAGCTAGAGACACCAATATCTAGCATTTAATATCTTCTACAGATATGAAAATATTAGAAAAAACAGTGCTGTGCTAACAAACAAGGGCACATTTCCTTTATCTATTTGTCTTAATTCTCAGTGAGGAAAATAATATACTCAACCAAAAACAACGTTTTTAAAGAAAAGAGACATTATCATTTTTATCTATATTGATATTTGATTTTTGAAAGTTTTAAACTTAAATTGTTTTTGTTAATTTATGCCAGAAAGTAAAAGTCAGATCTATGTTTCTATTTATTCTGGTTTTATTAGCTCACAATAAACAGGTAATCATTACCAGCATGTTAAGAATACTGATGAGTCTAAATTTCATCACAGTCCATTTTTCAATTATGAATTCTAAAAAGGAACCGTTACTTAATGTAGAGCATAAACATGATTAAATATAAAGACATTACTTGGACTTTGACTTGTATTTATCCAAAATGCTCTGAGGAATTCAGCAAGTGCTGTGAATAAAATATATATTTCTTTTTAATAGTCTGAATTCAGATTAATATAGAGAAATCAGAAAGGTCACTTTGTTTTACTGACAGTTTTGAATATAAACCGAATAATAAATCTGTAGATTGTATGTCCATAGATTTCTGCTATCTCTAAATTGCCAACCAATTTACTATTTGGACATTTGTATTCCCAAGATGTTCAAAAATTTGTTGCAGAATAAGAAATATGTACCAATCGCCCGTGTGTCTTTAAAAAAAAATGGAGATCTAAAACCAGCTTGAATTCCTTTGGTTCATTTTTTCAGTGGCAAGTTGTCAAGGAGCACCCCCTCCTCCCAGAGCTCGGCCGGTGTGCAGCTGTAAATTGCTCTTTGATTCTGACAGGCTGCTCTTTGGAAGAATACGGCTATTTATTTCAACAGGGAATTTTTCCAGGCTACTAAACTTTCTAGTCCTGAAATGAATTTTCTATTACATAACTGACCTTTCAACTATCTCACCCCTAAACACATAAACAATTTTCTCTTCTATTTCTCAAAATGGTTCTCACTATATCATTCGTTTTGCTTCTCTATGTGCATTTTCCAAGTGTGTGGCAAGGGCAGATGAGGGAATTAATGGTGAGGAAGAAGTTGTATGCTTGAATTTATGATCCATAAAAAATATTTCAAGATACTTATACTTCCCTTGCACTAGTAAGGACATTATTCCAGTTACATTAGTGCCTTTTGTCCCCTTACTCCTTTACATCACTGAACTATACAACTATGTAGATTGCTATACCATCAAGGATTAGAGATTCCAGAATTTTTTATCCTATTTTCATTTCACTGCTAAAAACTAGAATAAAAAAAAGCCAATATGATGATGTCACAGCAGCCTGAATCCTATCGAGAGACCAAGCGGCACTCGGAGGGTTGGAGAACTCAGGTTCACTATGCCGGCGGGCCCATAGGAGTTAACACTCCAAGCTCTCAACCCCGTCTGTAGGTTTACACAGGCTTTTATAGGGTTTTAGGTTTCGATTACGTTTGCACCATATGCAAATGAGGTGTCAGAAATGGACCAATCAGGAGTGATCTTTTGGGAACCAATGGTCTCTTAGGGGTAAGTTTCATTTTCCTAGAAGCAAGTCATTTTACAGAAGCACAAAAGCGGGAAGGTAGTGGCCCTGCCTGGGAGGTCTTGCTGGTCCCTTCGTGGGTTTGGCCCCTTCAATGAGACCATACTTATTAGCAAACACAAATTAATTCAGTGTCTCAATCTAAGCAAGCTTGGGATTTTCTAAATGCTAACACCGTATTTGGTGTTGCCAAAAGCTAACGATAATGCAAAACTTAACTCTGTAATAAAAACTACTTTTTTTTTTTTTTTTTGGCGGGGGTATCCTCACTTGAAGAATCATCCTTCTACCAAGGCCTTGCAGGTTTCCCACCTTTTCTTACAGGTCAACAGCAAGAAACAAAATGATCTGATCACACAAACACAGATGTTCTTCATAGAATTAAAAGAGGAAATTGAACAAAATTTCTCATCCTTTTGAACAGAATTTCCTCATTCCAGCGCTGACTTTTAACAGACAGTAAAGTTAAACAGGGAAAGTTGCGGTGTAGGGAGGGACTAATAAACGCAGCAGTCACGTACCGCAGTGATACTGAAAGGCATTACTGTTTGTATTAACGGTGAGCCCTGTAGCAAAGCTGATTCTGGTATTCATTCAGAGAGCACTTTAGGCTTACTCTTCCCAGTTCACACAATTCATAGACAAACAGCTCCTGAACGAAATGTTAACCTGTCAGTGGAGACGTGATTAGTTTTTCCCAAGGACTTGAGCATCCTCCGTGACTCTGCCCTTCCTGGTCTCAGAACGCTCAGTTCCTCTAAGCGTCTCCTCGTATCAAAATTTTGTTACAACAGGGAAAACACAACCCAACCCAGTAAACGAAACAAACAGAACATTAACACTCTTCCTGAAAACCAGTTTGATATAAAAAATTTATTGATATCTTAAAGATGTAATTACCTAAGAAAAAAGGAATAGTCTGTAAGAACCATGTTGGTGGCCTAATTTTAATATTGAACAGTTACTACCTTTTCTCATAAACTGAGGTGCACATGGGGAAACGTGGGTCTTTGGCTTTGATAAGAAATTACACATTTCTCAGAGTGGGATGTAATAGTGTGCACATTTTCCAGACAGATATTTTCAGATGTATACAAATTATTGTACCTGAAAATCACATTATGTAGACTCTTGTTTATCCAATTGACAGCTGATAAAAATCTTTCCAACTTTTTTCTGTAATATCCCTACTTTCTAGGCATTATTGGCCTTTTTTTTTTTTTTAAAGAATCACACATTGTATAAGTTAATGAGTCTAGATCATTTAAAGAGCTTGTTCCTTAAAAATAATGTTCCATGCAATAAGGAGAAAAGTTACAAAGATAATCATTGTAGTTTTTGTTCTTCACAAGATTAAAATATGAATGGACAGACAAATTAAAGATTATTTACTTCTCTATAAAAGCAAAGAGTTTTCCTACTGATAAACGTCAGGGACATGTAGAAGGGCAGGGAGCAGAATCTATGTGGTAAGAATCTGAGATATAACCTTTCCAAAAATCAGTATTATCACTAATGGGGAAACCTTTAGAAAAGGAATACAATTAGGAAATGCAATTAAGAAAAGGATATTTGTCGGCCTAGAAGTTGTAATAGAATGAATAACATTATACATTATTAGTGATATGATATTTTTCTTACTAATTCCTTTGGGTTGTTCTTATATTAACTGAAAACAGAAAACAATTCACTAATTTGGCAAAATGTAATATCAGCATACAAAACTAAAAATATATAATGGAAAAGGGGAGCTTATTTACTATGGCCACAAAAAATAAAATATTTAAGGATAAACTTAATAATACTGGGTGGACTAACTCAATCAGATATTAAAACATAGAGTGTCTAAAATTTAAAAAGTGTAATGCAGGTGGATGCATAAACAATCAGGTAGGGCAGAAACAGGAAGTCCAGAGCATACTAAAGATGTGAAACTTTAGTATACAATAAATGCCATGTTCCGAATTGCTGGGGTCAAACTAAGCTTATTAATAAATGATAATGGTACAATTAGACAGTCATATAGAAGGATAAAGTCATTTGTTAAAATACACCAGTAAGACAATGGATAAGATCTAAATATAGAAGTGGGCAATATAAATATACTAGAAAAAAACATTACAAATTCCATTAAAGTCTGCTTATGAATAAATATTTTCCAACTGTCTAAAATTTCAGATGCAGCAATAAAAATAATTAACAAATCTGATGCATAAAATTTTAAAATAATTCCATTGTAAAACACAGTTAGCAGCATCAAAGACAATGGCCAACTGGGTAAAAATATTCACAACATATACCACAGAATTAAATGGGCCCATAACCTTATCAAAAATAAATCTCTAACAACATTGAGAGGGGGAAAAAAGACTAAAAACTGAATGTGATATAAATAAAAGACTCAAAGTTAATTTGCAAACGCCCAAAAACGATGAATCATTCTAATACATAAGAAAATACATTTGCGTTTACTCATACATGAAATGCAAATTTAAACTATGCTTAGTCATAGTGTGTCATCTGTTAGAGTGACAGAACTCAAAGGCGTGACCACATGTACTGTTGGCCAGGCTGCGGGGAAAGGAAGCATCACATTATTACTGCTTCTGAGACTGTGAAAGGGCGTAACCCCTGGGAAGGCAATACCCATCAAAACTGTATGTGTATTTACCACTTGATCCATAAATCACACTCTCTAGAATTTGCACTGTAGCTTTAAAATATGTGCTAAGTGGAAAAAAAAAAAAAAGACAGATGCCACTGAGCAAATCTAATATACTATTTGGTGGGGGTGAAAAATAAAAAGAAAGATGAATATATGAATATATCTACTTAGATTTAAGGAAAATAATGGGCTACCTACAAAGAATGACAGTGAAAAGGATAGTGGGGAGAGAAGATTGAGATTTTATACAGAGAGATAAATCTGTATTATTTATCTTATAACTGGAAATTTGTACCCTTTGACCAAAAACTTCCCATTTTCCCCACCTCCCAACCCCTGTCAACCACTGTTCTGCTCTCTGTTTTTATTAGTTCACTTTTTCAGATTCCACACATGACGTCACAAAGTATTTGTGTTTTGTTGCCTGTTAATTCACTTAGCATAATGCCATCAAACTTTGTCCATGTTGTTGCAGGTGGCAGGCTTTCTTTCTTTCTTTCTCGTGGCTGTATAATAGTCCATTGTGCATATACACTTAATTTTTTCAATATACTGATAGACACTTAGGCAGTTTCCATAGCTTGGCTATTATGAATGATGAAGCAATGAAAATGGCAGTCCAGATGTCTCTTCAAGATCTTGATTTCATTTCCTTTAAATATCTCTCCAGAAGTGGGATTGCTGGATCATATGTTAATTCTATTTTTAATTTTTTGAGAAACTTCTCTACGATTTTCCATCAGCAACTGCAACAATTTACATTCTCACCAACAGTGCACAAGGGTTCTCTTTTCTCCACGTTTGCTCCAACACCTGTCACTTGTCATTTTGATGATGGCTCTTCTAACAAGTGCCTCGTGATATCTCATTGCAGCTTTATTTGCATTCTTCTGATAGTCATGTTGAGCACATTTTCATGGACCTGTTGATACTCTGCAAAAATGCTTGGTTCCTCTATCCAGTTTTAATTGTACTGTTCTGTTCGCTTTTGGACTTCTTTGTTGTTATTTTGTTATTGAGTTGTATGAGTTCTTTAAATATTTTGGATATTAACCCCTTATCAGATAAATGATTTTCAAATATTTTCTCCCATTCTATAGGTTGCCTTTCTGTTTTGTTGACCATTGATATTATATATAGAAAATCCTAAAGAGAGCCCATGGCAGGTGAACATGAGAGATGAAACATCCATTGTGCTCCCACATGTGAGGCTTTTAACTCTCACAGAGAGGGCAGTGGATAGACAGATAAATTAATCCTAGAAGGAAATACATCCATTTATCCACATGCTCATGGGATTAGGGCATCAAAGTGATTTCAGTTCTTTCCTTCTTACACTTTTCTGTGTGCTATTTTTAAGACAATCATCCCTTCTCATTTTAACTGAGAGAAGACAAGTAGTGGAGATATGTGAGTTGGATTCTATTCCACTAGAATGCCAAAGCATACTCCCACCTCCTTCTCAGCACTGACTGTAACTTTTTATTTTCCTAAATATGCCAGATTCATGTAATGCCTGATATATATTAGAACAAGATAAAGAGGAAGAGAACAATGGTCCACTATTTAGGTTCAATGAAGAAAGTCATTATTCTCTTATATTTCATAGCCACAACTGAATACCAGAATTGGTTCTTTAAATATTTAGCAAGGAACAGTCAAGTGATCTGTCTTCAGATCAAGTGTTGTGCCAAAAAAATCACACTGGATTACAAAAAGTCTTTTTAGTATAAGGGAAAAATCCCTAGACTCTAAAAACTGTATTGCCTCAGTGGAGGTTAGCAGCTTGGCCTAGATTACTCTAATATACTTTATGTGAATTAGGGCTTCAGTAAAGAAAGTGGTTTCCTTGTCTTTGTGGTTCTCTTTCCCGTAATATTTCCAGCAATAAAAAATACCTCTGAAGTAATGGGCTGGGAGACGTGTGGTTTCTCCCGCCTCCACCAATTTTTCAACTGTCTTTAGGAATGACACTCCATTAACTGTAATTCTCCCAAAGTTCCTGTTTTTTTACTTGTTACTGATATTATTACAGTTTGTTTTGTTTATTTTTCTTTCTTTCTTTACTGCTTTTCTGAAAATAAGAGCGTTATACTTAAATCTTGAATTTTATTTGTGAACTTAACATAATGGCTGGAAAAATGTGAATGCTTAATTTTTGTTAAATAAAAAGGTTTTTGCACGTATATGTGTATAGGTGTGTGTACAGTTATGAGAGTAGAGTTTATGATTTTAAGTCGTTTTATTATTTTTTTTTATAATTCTAAAACTAGGGAGTTTTACTAACTAGTTTACTAGTTTACTAACTTTGGTTTAGTACAGAATATTAGTCTTGATTGTTGAAGAGATAATATATTTTTGGTGTTTATTATTATTTTATAAAACATATAAACTGAATGACAGAGTCCCTTGAAAACTTATTTTTTATCATTAAACTAATAATTTTAATTTATAATGAATATATTACTGAAATAAGCTATCTTGTGATTAAACACAGACTCTTTTCCTGGAATATTCGATTAAAATGGGGTTGCTAATAAAGCATAAGTTATTCATGTTGTTTAGACAAATTTGAGGCCATGGTCTTAGAGAGCTCAAATCTACTGACAAACAGTATAGTTTTCTAGCAAAAGAAATACTGAAAATACATTCACCATTATCTCTACTTGATTTATTTCCAGTGATCTGTACGTGTATGACAAATACAGCCTTTGTAAGTTACATGTTTGGAAGAATAGTTTTTTGGGGTTTTTTTCTTTACTTAGAACAAATTTCCAGCTAAAAACAGTTTTTAAATCTTGTAGTTTTTTTTTTTTTTCTAATTTCTTAAGAGTGTTAAAATGTTGAGGAGAGAGCAGATAATGCCTAACTAAATTTGGGAAGATGTGAGAATCTAGAGAGACCAAAAAAACCCTCCAAAATAACTTCTGCCCTGAGGAAATTTTAAGGTCAAAGCAAAATGTGGCTTTAAGCTAATGAGCTTGAGGGGAAAGGACATGAAACATTGGGTTCAAGTTCCACCCATTATAGGAAACCCATCTCTAATAAACTGTGAACCCAAAGGATCATAAAATTAGGATAAAAATTTAGAAAAGAAACCCACTTCTTCCCAATGATACTCTCTACTTTCCAGAGACGGCAAGAGTGGAGAAGATTAAAAAAAAGGAACAAAGACAACGAAACTCCCGGAGAAATTGCAGCTGAAAGTCAGCTTTCTCATTGATTTTTTTGGTTTTTATTTTTGTAGCTAGAATTTTCAACATGATAATGCATTGTCATTTAAGATAGTCTCTGACTTCCAAAGGCTTTGATAACTTGCAGATGCTAATGACAATCTCCCTGAAAAAAAAAATGATATTCATTTTTGGTCTTGAGGAGCACCCCCCAAAATGATACAAGCATCATGACATTGAAGACAATTAGGTGCAAAAGCAGCAGACACACAGATACCTCAGACAAAGGAATTATTAAACATATATTTTGAAATAATAAAGTTTGACATGCTTAAAAAATAAAATTCAAATTTAAAATAACTGTAACAGAAAGGAAATTATGACATAGTATCACATATAATGAAAGAAGAATAGAATGCACAAAGTAGGAATTCAGTGGCCAGTTTGGCAAAAAATATGCTGCAACAAAAGTGAGAATTAGTGAACTGGCAGATAGATCAGAAGAAATTATCCAGAATACAGTTTTGAGAAAAAAGACTTAACATAAGAAAAAGGTTTACAAATTCAGAGGATAGTATAAGAAAGGCAAAGATACATTTACATGGAATATAAGAAAGAGAGGAAAGAAAGATTAAAATGGAGGCAAAAGTGAAAGAAATAATAGTAAAGAGTTATCTAGAACTGATAAAAGACACAAGATCCTGATGCAAATTCACAATGAATCTGAAGCAGACGAAATAAAAATATTTTCACACTGATACGAACCCTGATAAAAGAGTGAAAAGAAAAAGAAAGATCAACACTCGATCAAGACGACAGACAGACGGACGACCTTAAGGGAAACATCTTTTAAGACTGAAGATTTCTTACAGTCTAATAGACACTGGAATACAGTTAGAATTATTTTTCCAGTGAGTGATAAGAATAATTACCAACTTAGAATTCTGATTACCAAAAACGTATTGCAGAAACAAATGGATACAATGAAAACATATTTCTAACACACAGAAACAAACACACACACACACACACACACACACACACACACACGACTTAATTCCAGTAAAGCTTCACTCAGTGCAATTTTAATGGATATAACTCAGCCAAAAGGATAATGATTACAAATGGAATTAAAAGAATAAATATAGAGCTAGTCTTATAAATGCACATGTAAAAAATAATGACTTGTGAGGTTACACTTAACATGAGATATAATTAAAAGCCAAAGAAAAATGAATAACATGTAAGTTGTAAGGTTTGTAAATGGCATGAAGGGTTCTAAATGCTGAGAAAAGGGGATTTTTAAAATTAAAATTATATATTGGTAAAATATAAAATATATTCCTTATTTTTAGGGTAACAAATGGAACCAAAAACTACTTCCACAATAGTGAAGGGGCTATAAAATTAATGATAAAAATCATTCCAACAGGAAAACTAAAGAGAGAAGAAATATGAATAAAGTAGGGAAAATACAATGCACAGATGAAACAGATTTAACTGAAACATGCCGATTATTACATTAATTCTATATGGAACAAATACCTAAGTGGAAACAAAGCAGACTTTTGGAATGAATTTTCTTTTTTATTTAAAATTCAGACTATTTATAAATCAAAGACTTAATCAAAAGAATAAAAAATATAAAATTAATGATTGTAAAATATCAAGCGTACAAATGCTAAGCAAGGAGAGCTTGCATGTCTACAATAATATCAGAAAAAAAACTGACAAAGCATTGCTAGACATTAAACAAATTTATTACATAGTGTTTAACTGTTACTTTACAAGAAATATATAGCTTTATACATCTAGAATTTGGCTTTAATAAATATAAAAATAAAAATTATAAAAAGAATTTAGTAAAGCCACATTCATAAGCAGAGACTTTAACTAATGGTAGTTGAAAATAAAGTGTGAGAAAGAAAGTAAGTGAAAGAATTAGGGAGATCACGAGATATTAATAATAAATAGACATTTATATAAGAATCTGCTTACTAACTATAGTGGGTACGTTTTCTTCAAGCACACATGGAATCTTCCAATATTGAGCATATGCTAAGATATAAATAGCATGTTAATCTTACCATAATTAGTCAGATACCAAGAATAAACCAGAGAATCTACATACGTTTGGAAATTAAGAAAAAATCCTAAATTATCTTTGAATTAAAGACAATAATAAAAACTGAAACCAAAGGATAATTCAATGATCGACATAGTACTTAATAGCAAAGTTCTGACATTATTAAAGAGAGGAATGTTTGAATATTAATGAGATAAATATTCATCTGAAATGTTAGCACAAAGAGGATAACACTAGAAAAGTATAAGGAAGAAAATAATTTTTTAAATTATTAATAAATGTGATATTTAAGCTGAGTTAAGCCATATAGTAGAATTAAAAATTAAGCCGTGAAATAGTAGACAGTATTGTCAATGTATGTATTTGACTGCAATATTGTATGTACAAATTAATGGCAAAATACTGTTAAATGAAAGCTTACAGATAAATATAACAGCAAATAAATAGTATAATGAGGAAAACATTTGAACAACACTTCATAAAAGATAATTTTAATTAGAAAATAAAATATTTGGAAAGATTTTAAAACTCACTGGAATCAAGAAATGCAAATGAAAGTCAAACAACCATCAGATTGACGTTTTCAACATCTGTGAAATGAAGTGAAGCTGAGATGTGTGGCAATGATCAACTTCACATCCTGCCTCTGGGAAGACACACTGGTCAGAGCAGTGCAGAAAATATTTATTCATTATCTACTAAATTTGAAGATGTTCATCCCCGGTGAACTAGCATTTTATGTCTGGAGGCATAAAGCCCAGATCAGAGATTGTTAAACTTTTATTTGTGTGGACCCAACGGGAATCTAATAATGGCTACAGATCACTTCTTGTATAAAATTTAAATAAATACATTGAAATACTTAAAATTTCAATGAAACAATTATCGAAATGTTAATAGAAAATTATATACACAGGGAGAATGTTATAAAGCGAATGCATTCATCTTAATTAGTTGACATTTACTTAGAGTTCATTTGGTTTTATATTTACTGTACGACGATAGATGCTAGGAAACAGCAGATACAACACGAACAGCACTAACTACCCTCAGAGAGTCTCACATGGTACAAATAAAGAGAAATGCCAAGCTCTTAGGGACGCTACTATGGGGCACATTGTTCACTCAGTGTGGGATGTCTGAAGGCAGGGTTGGCAGTGTTGGGTGTGACTACCTCTTACGTTCATTCTCTAACAAATATTTACCAAGGGGGTCCTATACGCGGGGCTTGTCTAGGAACTCCTACTAAGAGAGTCAAGACTCTGCTCTCCGTTACCTAGCATTCTCATTTTGAGAGAATATGATATCAAGGGACAATAAATCCTACAAGAAGCGTAAAACTGGACAAGAGAATATGTAAGGTAAACATGAGGGACTGAACCGTGAGCTGTTAAGGCATCTGGGGGAAGAGCGTCACCGTTTCATAGGAAGTTCATCAATGTTTACCATTTTGAGCAGTTCTGAGACATCAAGAAAAAGCCAAAGAACAGTAGTGATAATTTATTGTAAGAACACGAGGATGGAAAAGAATGTGCTCTGTTAAAAATCACAGAAATAATGCACAGAAAATCAATATTTAAAACTGTGTTTTAATTAAATTAAAATTTAATGAAATTTTAGAGTGCCCTATTAAAGAAACAATTTAAAAGTGTATTTTAATAAAATTAAAATTTAATAAAATTTTAGAGTGCCCTATTAAAGAAATAATTTAATGACAAGGTGCCTAAAATAAAAGGCAGTCATGTCAGAGTCCATGAGCAGGGACAGGACAGTGAGCACTGGCAGGAGGGTTGAGAAGGCAGCAGAAGGTGGAAATATGTGTGTTCTGTTACTGTAAACTGTAGATTTTACCACTCCACAAATCCTACCGCTAATTCGCTAAACTTTTAATTGCCTAATCCCTCCAGCAGTCTCCTGGGTAGTTGTCTGCAGTGTGTGGGGATTCTCGCACGTTAGACAAAGCTTGTCTTCATAGCGCAGAGAAATGAGCTAAGGCACATCCAGAAAACAGGTTTTTATTAAATTCCTTGATAATTTCTGCCCTACATATGGCACGTGGAATGTATAAGATGTAAACTCTTGAGTTTAATTTTTCCTTCACTGTGAACAAATTCATACTGATCCTGGAGTCAAATTTTTGAGCAGTGAGTCCCACATTTCCATTTAATATCTATGTTATATGGGAAACTTACCTAATGCATTTGAATCTTCATTTGTTCCTCTTTTAAAAAGTTGGTAATGGTACTCCCAGACACACTATTAATGCTACTACAAAATCCCACACTGTATAATGCTAACCATGGTGTTTGGCACATGATACAAAACAAGATGCCTGTTAGAAATACTAATTGCCATTGCAAAAATTTATTACAGGCAACTATTTCCTACAAAGATAAATTTATAGATTCAAGTAGAGCAGATGTCATATGTTTTTGCTGATTTGATGCTGAATAAAATAATACAAAGTTAGGATATAGATCAGGGTTTCTCAACTTCGACACCATTGATATTTGGTTTCCATAATTCTTTGTTGGAAATGAAACTGTCCTTTGCATTGTAAGATGGTTAGCAGTAACCCTGACCTCTATCTACTGCCAGTAGCACCCTCCTCTCTCCAACTGTGATAATAAAAAATGTCTCTAGGTATTGCCAAGTGTCTCCTGGGGAGCAAAATTGTCCATGGTTGAGAACCACTGAGATAGATGATTCAAGTCATGAAAAAATATTGTATCATCAATATATGATAGAAGAAAGAATAAAATCAAAACCTGCTAGAATTGCAGATGGACATATCCCTGTATCATCAATCTCTCAATTCTATGTTGTGCCAGGAATTATAGTTTAAAAATGAGTGACATAAAAATGATCAAGTACTTGTTAGCAGAATCGATAGATGCTAGGAAACAGCAGATACAACACGAACAGCACTAACTACCCTCAGAGAGTCTCACATGGTACAAATAAAGAGAAATGCCAAGCTCTTAGGGACGCTACTATGGGGCACATTGTTCACTCAGTGTGGGATGTCTGAAGGCAGGGTTGGCAGTGTTGGGTGTGACTACCTCTTACGTTCATTCTCTAACAAATATTTACCAAGGGGGTCCTATACGCGGGGCTTGTATAAGTGGGAGATAAGCTCTTCCAAGCAGAAAAGATCCACAATAAAAGATTTCCCATTTTTGCATGCCAGTGCAAAAGTGACATTTGACTTTGCAGACAAAATTCAAACAACTTCCTACCTAGGGAAAAGAGACAGTGTTTTATTTGATCTATCTAATCCCAAAGGTCTTTAAGTGTGCCATAATTGTTATTTCTTTTTCCTTCAAGGTTTACCATAAATAAATTATATTTTAAAAAGTCAAATTATTCTACAAGGAAATTGTATACATTTTTAAAACCCATTAATTCAAAATGCTTAGTAAAAATATAATTTATTTACCCCTATACCTGAAAACAGGAAGAGTAAATATTGTGAAGAAACTTGGAAAATTTGTAAAAATCTCTTTAAATGTACAACTGAGCTGTGCAAAAAAAGAGGAAAAAAAAAACAACCTATGAGGGTCAAAAATGGAGGGAAAGCACAAATACAGAAAAATAAAAGTTACAAACATAGCTTAGTTTACATTTTACATAATTTAAATGTTGTATACAGTAAAATAATTTTCTAGCTTGTAACCGAATGCTTTTGTAACAGAATACCTCCATTATACTTTAATTGATCATATAAATATTTCCATTGAAAAATTAGCGTGGTGTATTAAAGCAAAATGAAAATACAAAACTCACCCCAACTCCCACCATCGCTTTCTCAGCCATCTTTGCAGGTACGATTCATATGCCAATATATGCATTTCCATATAGAACTAACATAATTTTCTTATCCATAGAGCTTTTATTCGTTATTTCATTAAAACCACCTCATGTATACTTGTTACCAAGTCCAAATTCGTTCTGCTCACTGTACAGCAGGCCAGTGAATTGGGAGATGAGGTGTTGGGGCAAGGAATAGCGACTTTATTCAGAAGGCCGGCAGACCGAGAGGACGGCAGACTAAGGTCTTATATTACTCAAGTCAGAATACAGGCTCCTTTTATACTAAAAAGGGGAGCGGGTGTGGTTGGTCGTTGCAAACTTCTTGCTGCAGGAATTCTTTGTTCCTGCAGCTGTCCACGTGGGCCAGCTCATGGTGCTCCTGCAAAACCTCCAACAAAACAAATGTTACTCTCTATTCTGCAACTTTGTTCTCTTCACGTGAGTGCGGAGCTAGTGAGACTAAGCCTAGAAAACGGCACAGCAGTTAAAGCTAAAGGAACAGATCTAATATGGAGTCAGATTTGTTCTCCTCTGTTACACACTCGGCACTTTTTTTCCCGTCACTTAATGACACAGTGGAAACCCTCCCAAGTCAACTTCACAGAGCTAGCTCACGTCTTTCATCAACTGCAGAGTGTTCCCTGTACAGATACAACATAATTAATTTCTCCATTGGTGGGAAACCTTTGTACCATCAGTGTTTGTTACCATAGCAAAGGCTGTGATGCACTGTTGAATGCATATCCATGAATGATGAAAAAAATTGATAATTTAAAAATTATATTTCAAAGTTGCATTTACAAAGGATAATATATGTTAATTTACATTTTTAATTTATTTCCTTCCTCCAAAAATTGTCTTTGAATTAGTTTCTTAGAAATTTTTATCTAATTTTGATAATGGAATATAGCTTTCAGTTTTACATTGAAGACATTTTCTAGTCATGAAGTTTTTTGGTCAATATAATACATTTTGAATGTATACTTTTGCTATGAATTTCAAATGGTGTATCATCCTCATTGGCATATAGAACCTATACAATTTCTGCTGTTGGATTTTATTGAATATTAGAGGCTAATATAAAAGTTCTGTTGTCATTTTTCATGTCACAAAATAAGGCATTTGTAGAGCATAAGTTTCAGTATATAACCACATAATCTAGATAGATGATGGATAAGATAGATAACAGATAGAGATAAGATAGGTAATAGATGAGATAGATAAATATAGAGAGATGGATAGAGATATTAGATAGATAGATAGATAGATAGATAGATAGATAGATAGATAGATAGATAGATGATAGACAGCTGATAGATTTTAAAATGTCACAGAGAAAGGTACCAGCTGCTGTAAGGGCTCATTTGAAAGGTTACCCAAAGTGAGTACTAGTAAGACACCATCCAGGTCCAGAAATTACCAGAATAAAAAGTCTCCTGATATTGCTTCTGGATCACTGGACCCTCCCTCCTCATGAGGGGTAAAACTGCCCTGACCTCCAAAAACACTCTTTGCTGTTTTAAAGTATATATTTTTTTAACTTTGTACTGACAGAGTCACACAGCGTTGTCTCTAGGCTTTTTTAATCAAAATTATATGAGTGTGAGATTGATCCGTGTGCTACATGTAGTTTCAAGTCATTCATTTCGGTGTAGTACATTATCCCATTTTATGAACGTATCCAATGTTTTTAGCAATTCCACTGTAAATGGACTTGGAGTTTTTATTTTTTTACTTAGTATGTTTGTTCATCATTGCAGTTTAGAGCTTTCATGAAAAATACTGCCATGGACAGCTTCTTCCTATCTATTGGCATGCAATTCTTTGGAGTTTATTCTTGGGAGAGGAATTACAAGATCAAAAGACATGTGTCTTTTCAACATTAATTGATGATGTAAAGCAATTGTGAGCACCTATTTCTCTATTTCCTTGCTAGCCCTAAGAATGTCCATGTATATCATTTTTACCACTACAGAGAGATGTGTTGTTGCTCAATTCTCTTGCTGATTTTTCTACCATGTTGTTTTTTAATGAAATAAACATAATCTGTGAAAACACACTGTTTCACATAAGGGACGGGAACTTTAATGTTTATATCTTTGATAAGTATATCCCACTATGTGCCTTGATTTCATTCTTTTAAAATTGTGTTTTGAAGAACACACTTATTTTGTTATAATCTAATTTAGTCATAATTTTTCCTTTGTAGTCAATGATTTTTATATTTTTCTTTAAGAAATCATTGCCAACTCTGAGAAAATAAAGGTGTTTTCTTCTGTTTTTTTTTCTGGAAGTATCATTATTTTGCTTTTTGTATTTATATACATGATCCATCAGGAATCATATTTTTATTTAATTTTCATCCATTTTAAATTTTAGATTCCACCAACACTTCCTCTCTGCCTCTATGAACAGAAAACTGTTCATTATGATTCATCTAGAGCTCTTCATTAATCAGGTAACATCGAAATCACATATTCAAGCAGTTTTATTTCATACCGTCCTAACCTCTAGGACGTCTGTGTAATCTTAACCATTGGTTTTCCAGAATTAATGAAACACAGGCAGTAGCTGAGAAGGGATAAACGGGAAAAATTTGTGTGTGTAGGTATGTCTGTATTTGATGATTGTTTTTTGTAGGTTAATGAGTCAAAATTATGCCCTTAGTAATGCATTTATTTTGGAAAAATCTTCAAATAATGGATTTGAAGTGGTCTTAAATTATTTTATCCTCTGTAATCTTTGATGCAGGCCATAAAATGTGGGAATGGGTACTGCTTCATGGATGGTTTACAAACAGAAATGAACAAAAGATACTGCTTTCTTGTAAGTAGAGGCAAAACTGACTGCTTGCTTTATTTAATGGGTGAAACCAAAAGTTTTGTGGGTAATAAAAATAATCTTTGTAGAATTATGCAGTCATTTGGAGTGCTATAAAGGAGCTGTTGTCAATAAAAGCTGTAATTATTACTATGGTTTCATTCCATTTCTGTGGGTAATTAGTTATTATCATTATTTATTACTTTATTTTATGGTTATTGCTTGCAATTTCAGACTTTAAATACCAAAAGCATAAACAGTGCTAATTTAATTACAGTATTGGAATTTTGAATACTCATGCAGTGTTAAGATTACTAATAAGTCTATTTCAAATGAATATTCTAATAACAATTTGCATTTTGCATATTTCTTGTTCATCATAATTTTGAACAAATTGATGTGTTTGTAGTCTTGAAAATTGTCATGCAGAAATAAATGCCATTCTCATGAGGCTGGTTTTAAGAATTAAACTTTATGACATTTATAGCTAAATACAGAGATAACATTTTTAAAGGAGAAAAAGTTTATATGTTTAATAAATTATATATCCATTATTTAAAGGCACCTTCCCAGAGAGACCTAAAAACCCTTAAAATATCACACAATATGATATAAAACAGTATGAAGAAAAAAGTAGCATTTAGACATTCCTCCATTTTTTTTTCTATTTAATAAAGCATAGTGTCTCTATTAAGTCAATAGTTTTAAGATTTATCTTAAACTTTTCTAATTCTATTTTACTTTTTACTTTCAATGCTTTGTAATGTTTATCAAAACATCAGTTATTTGCATCACTAAAAGGCTAATATATTTTATGGGTAAGAAAACTAACTGCATTTGATCAAACAGAAATTAACAGGAAAGAAATATGAAGATGGATAATATTTAGAGCATTTTGAAAATTCTTCTCGCATGCCTTAAGGAAAGTCAACACATTAAAAGTAAGATTACAGCAATTCCCCAAGGAAGAAATACAAATGATCAATAGACACATGAAAAAATGCTCAATATCACTAATTACCAGAGAAATGCAAATCAAAACTATGATGAGGTGTCACCTCACACCAGTCAGAATGGCCACCATTCAAAAGTCCACAAACAATAAATGCTGGGGAGGCTGTGGAGAAAAGGGAACCCTCCTGCACTGCTGATGGAATGCAGTTTGGTGCAGCCAAACTGTGGAAAACAGTAAGGACATTCCTCAAAAGACTAGGAATAGACTTACCATATGACCCAGGAATCCTGCTCCTGGGCTTGTAACCAGAAGGAACCCCACTTCAGGACGACACCTGCACCCCAATGTTCATAGCAGCACTATTTACAATAGCCAAGACATGGAAACAGCCTAAATATCCATCAACAGATGACTGGATAAAGAAGACGTGATACATTTATACAATGGAATACTATTCAGCCATAAAAACCAACAACATAAAGCCATTTGCAGCAACATGGATGTTACTGGAGAATGTCATTCTACGTGAAGTAAGCCAGAAAAAGAAAAATACCATATGAGACTGCTCATATGCAGAATCTAAAAAAAAAAAAACAAAACAAAAAATACAAAAATACAAAACAGAAACAGACTCATAAACATAGAATACAAACCTGTGGTTGCCAGGGGGATGGGGGGTAGGAAGGGACTCGGATTTCAAAATGTAGAATAGATAAACAAGATTTTACTGTGTAGCACAGGGAAATATATACAAGATCTTGTGGTAGCTCACAGAGAAAGAAAATGTGACAATGAATATATGTATGTTCATGTATAACTGAAAAATTGTGCTCTACACTGGAATTTGATACAACATTGTAAAATGACTATACCTCAATAAAAAATGTTTATATATAAAATAAAATAAAATAAAATACATCACATTAAAAAAATAAAAAATAAAAGTAAGGATACAAGTAATGTGGAAATATCATCTGGTGACAATGTACCTGGATTAGTCAGATAAAAGGCCTTTTTACTTGAAGTACAATACATACAATGTACATGCACGTACATATATGTACATGCACACGCACACACAACTTCAGAATATAATTCAGTGAAGTTTGCAAAAAAAAAAAAGCAAAAAGCAAAGTGGAAATATTTTGGTAGAGACAGAAATGTATCTGAATTATTTTAACAGTTCATTTTTTCTTTTTGGGGGGCGGGGCAGGCAATTAACTTGCTTCCTTTTCTTCCTTCCTTATTTTTTGATAGAAGTACTTGGGTTTGAACCCAGGACCTTGTGCTGGCTAAGCACACACTCTACCACTGAGTTATACCCTCTCCTTGTATCTGAATTATTTTAGCCAAATTCCCTGGGAAAGCATGAGAAATATATTCACATACTGGAAGTTGAGTCATGCTCCTATTAAACAGCTGTGAACGAACACCAAAGCAGGGCTGAGAAGGGGGAGAACTGGTCAACTTCACATGAGTCTCTGTCGAGCTCTGACACTCGCACACACCCTTCCCACTGAGGCATCAGGTGAGTCTTAGAACTGCTGTAGAGACTAGTCACTGGAGGTTGGCCGATGCTGTTGGAACTGTGTAAACAGTCGTAAGGCACCTCCCTAAGGCAATTCCCAGGCAGAGCCTACATTCTGAGCCATGAGTAGCCAACGTCCTGGCAACTGAAGGAATGAGACCCAAAAAGAAGTGGGTCACATCTTACAGCATTTACCCCGATACACTGCGTAATCAGATTGGTATAACCTCAAAAATGTTTTAAAATATGACTGCTTTATCAACTTGTAGGTCATTTTCCAGAGACCATAATAATATCAGTATAATTAAATTTTTCTGTATTTGTTGCCAGAGTGAGTAATGATAATAATTTGATCTATAATAAAGTTATTGCAGTATTATCATCTATTATTTAATTCACTGATAATAATCTTAATAATTAAGTTAATTAAGCTAGACATCTATGCATTGCCTTTGACTCATTCCTCTTTGTGCTAAGGATCTTTGTTAGAAGTTCACATCCCTTCTTTCCCAAAGCATATCTTATATTTTTAAATTTCGTACAAATTTGACTCAATAATTCCATATCTAGGAATAATAACAAAACACATATTCAATGATCTGTATACAGACAAACATAATGAAAATTGTATCAACAATTGAGAAATGTTTTTACAAATTAATTTCCATATGATTAAATGATATCCTAAGAAAGGCATTTTATTAATTTAAAATGTTCAGTTTTAAATTCAAGGTGAAGACAATATTTAAATTAATAGAGCTCTATACTGTTTTCAAAACCACATTCCTACGTATATGTGTGGAGGGATATATATATAATTTATATGCACCTAAAGCTGATTCCTAGAGCATAGACTACGCAACATGTGCACTATATACAATTATATATGCATATATAAGCTAACTCAAAGGACTAGAACTAGCTTTATATGCACATATAATTTAAGTATAGCACTTGGTGTATTTTTATTTTAAGTAATCAAACTATAAATGCTTTTGCTGTGGTTGTCTTTTAAGCACTCTCCATTGGCCACATAACTTTTCACATCACAATACTATTATGTGCGATTTTAATTTATATGATTATCAATATTTCTAACAATTAGATTGAGTGGGGATAAATAAAAAATAAAATTAAATCATTAATATAAGCAAATAAGAATAATAAATCGTGACATTAAAAAGCAAACACACACATATGGTATTATGTATCTGCTAGAAAGGAACCATAACTTCAATGCTCCGTTAGCCGTCAGACTGCCCGTAGACAGCCACAAGGCTACAACGCTGGCAGGTCAGGTAAACCACAGGTTTTCTGGGTGGCGAAGTTGAGTCTATTTTTCTCTTTTTGTCCATTTAGAGAGGATTCCGGAGAGTGTAACAGTGGCGTGTTTGCAGCGTTACTATCCTGTCAGTAATGACGGGTTTTATTAGGCTGTTTGCTATAATGTTCCATGACTATAGAATAATGGTACGGAATTTATTATCTTGAAACTTGAAAAGAAAAACTATGACTAATAAGGTAAAATAGCTCCAGGAGGAAAAAAAAATTATATATGTTTTGAGGAAGTCAGAAAAAAAAAAAAAGGAATGATTTAAAAATAGATGTCAAAGCTCAACGACTCTTCAATACCAAGTGTGATCTTGATTATATCTTTAAAAGGTTAGCATTCCCTGTGGGAGGCCCCCTTTTTGGGTAAAAACATTCTATTTTAGAATTACCCATGGTGAAAACCTACATGTGCCCTAGAGAAAAACTGTTTCTGAGATATTTAAGTAAGCTATTATTTGGAGAAATCTTCAAAATAGAACCTTTCTTGAAGGTGCACTGAATGTTCAGGAAAATTATTTTAACTGACTCTTTACAATTCTACCATGAAATAATACGGTCTATAAAAAAGATCCTGGAGCAAAACTCAGAAGTGTGGAGGAGGACGTGTATTGTTTAACCAGCTGCTGTAAATTTAATGCAGTAACATTATTGTCACAAAGAATTTTATTGATTTTTTTTCCAAGATACTTATCTACACATTTTTTATGTCAGTTCCCAAATTTATTTTACTCTGAATTCCGGTAAGAACATATTAATTAACTGCTATTTAAAGTTAAAGTAAAGAAATATGATTTCATTTGAATGAGGATGTAACTGAGTACAAGTGTTGTGCTGACATTTAAATGCTTTATTTTTGCCTGACTTCGAAAAAGTCACATAATTTGAAATTTAACTTATTTTATAAACATATGCAGCATGACTCTTTTTGGAACAAATTTTCAGTTTGTGTTCTTCTCCACTGTATGGTATATTTATTAATCTAAGTAAATTATTCAATCGATTTGCACCAATACCATTAAAATATATAGATTCTTCCAAGTTTTTTTTTTAAATATAGGAAGACAAAGACTGTTTTGTTACTGAGTCCAGACTCATTCAGCTCGCCGCACGACAGGCCAATAAATGAAGCTAGGCAAGGAGTAACGACTTTATTTGGAAAGCCAGCAGACTGAGAGAATGGGGGACTAATGCCCCAGGGAACCGTCTTACAGGAGGCCGAATTCAGCCTCCCTTTACACTAAAAAGGCAAGGGGGTGTGGTTGGTTGTTACAAACTTCTTGGTGTCAGAATCCTTTGTTCTTGCAGCTGTCCTCGTAGGTCAGGTCATAAAGTTCCTGTAAACTTCCAAGACAATGTTATTCTCTATTCTACAACTTCTTATCTCTAAATGAATGGAAAAGTGTTAAACCCTTAAAGGTCAGGGCCTTGAGAACAGGCTCTCCCGTCTATTTCAGGCTAAAGGCAACATTCTTTTACAAAAGGTGCAGGACCAGCATGACTCAGCACAGGGTTAGCGTCAAAGGAACACATCTAACATGGAGTCAGGGTTTTTTCTTCCCTATTATAATCTGGAATCATACCAAGTGTGTAACAGTAACCCAGGGAGTACCTTTTAATTGACATTCTCCCTTCCCTTTTTATAACAAGGGACTGAAAAACATTAATATGGAAACCATTTTAGGAATGTGGCTTGAAAAGATAGTTCCTTATTTTTTAGCTCACAATTATCTTTGTGTTTGAATCCGTGGGTGTTCGAATCTGAACTCCAAAACATTTCAATTCCTGAGATATCACACTTTCCAGTGCCATCCTTTCCGCCGTTTCTGGGAGGGAGGAGTAAGATGCTAGTGAGGTTTCACTTCATGACTAAGGAAGTGTTTACATGGTAATAATTTTCTGAGCTATATACTTAGCATTTGTGCATTTGTTGCATATTTCTAAACTAAAAAGAAAAAAAAAATCTGCAAGGTTTCTTCTCTGTGCTGTAGCAAATGACCTAAACCTTGATTTCAGCATTTGATGCCTATTAACAGCCTTTATCTGTTTCATGGTGTTGGACCCACGCTTTGCACGCTGGAATTCAGAGGGGCCAGTAAATAGCGTCTCACGCATCGATCAGCTATTGCTGCAGAAACGCTGCACACGACAGCACGTCTGAAAGCTGCAGCCCTGTGTCCTCACGGATCTCCAGGTCAGCCGGGAACTGGCTGCCCCAGGGAGGGTTCCGCTGGGTGGCTCCACTTCTCGCTTGGATTTAACTGAGGCGAGACGGTTGGCGCCCCCCATGGGTGTTCAGGCAAGCGGGCAACCGCTGCAGAGGGCGTTACTATTTAGCAGAATTCAGGCCTCCTAAGGCCTAGACCTAGAACTGGGAAATTAGCACTTCCTCCTTATTCATTCAGCCAAAGAACGTCATTTTGTTCTCTGCTGGAATTCTGAGCAAACGGAAAGAGACAAAAGTCAGACAGTTGGAGAAAAAACAAAGCTGAATATGTTTGACTATGGCTGAGTTGGCTTGGTCAGCTGGGTCAGATTTCACTACTTTATTAATCTAATTTAACTGACTTGTCTGTCGTGTCTCACCCCGCCGAGAATTCCTACACACTTCCTGTTCTGTAATGCTGACCTGCCTGTACCCAGTCGTCCACATAACTCGCCAGTCAGATTAATCACTCCTTTTTCTCTTAAGGTGGGCCAAAGAGACAGGTTACAGAGAACTGATACGTAAGAAAACATGGGAAGTAGAAGCGAGTGTTAAGTAAAATAAAGTAATTGAATTTAATACATTATAGTAATATTATAATAATACCAACCACTGAGGTAGTTTAAAAATCAACACAGATGAACTCTAAGAAATAATAAATAGAATCAAAGAAAACATATTTGAAGGATCAGTGAAATGGAAAACGCCTGGACAAACTCATTAAAGACTACATCACGGTAAGGTTTACAGATACAAGCCACTGGCACTGTTCGGCACAGATGTGAAACAGAGTTCATTACCGAAATTCTTACAAGCATAGTAGTAAAATAGTGCAATCTCCTTAATTCTAGGTGTGACACAAGAAGGGTGCTTGCTCTGGAAAAATCCAATATGGCTGGTATTCCCAAAGTCTTACCTCAGTAATGAGCACTATGTTTGTAGAAAAAGAGTCCAGTAGTGAGGAAGTGGTCTTGTCATTGAAGGTGGTTAACAGGGCACAGAGAGTGCTGCCAGGTAATTCAGCTCAAAGTACAACAGAGAGGAAAAAAATATATAAGCGAGAAATGAAATCCAAATGTATATGAGAAGATTAAAACTTTAAAAAATACATGAAATTGATGTTCTGCTTCCACTGGGGATACAGAAAGCCACACGGGAATGCCACTCTAATAATAAGGGGGGAATGTGAATAAATGTAAAAATTGCAATTACTCAAGTCTATCGGAGCACTGAATTCTCAAAGCAGTCGTGTAAACTGAATTCCAAAGAGTGACAAGCGTCTCCGAGGAAGGACAGATCATATTACTTCTTGCAGCTTTGGCAGAGCATCGGAAGAAGAAATGGAAACAGTAAAGTTAGGTGAGAGAAAAGAACTGAAGTATTTACAGTTTTACAAAGGCGTGGTCAGGTCTGGCAGGACGATTCAGCATTTCTAGGTGGCCCAACACGGGGAATTATGCACTTGCTTGCCAGGTGTTACTATGGGATTTCACAGCATGTTCATAACAAAGACCAAGTGGAAGGCAAGGGACCTGGATGACCACCTTACTGGCGCAAGAGGGCAGGGCTTGCCCATATTTCAGGGTAGACCCAAAGATCTCCACGATTTGTGTCCTGCTGGTCCACAAGGTGGAGATCATCTGCCACTGATGGATAAACATGAAACCTGCTTGCATGCTGGGCCCTCACCTGATGCCACTCACATATTAGCTGTTTCTGGGAGAATGGTAGACGACTTACCTATTCCATCACAACGTTTCATTGATACTCGCCTGTAACAGTCCACGTGCTGGGGAGACGAGGAAAATTTTCCTGGGGATCCAAATCCCTGATTTTTGGAAAGAGAGACCCCTTGGTAAGATTATTATGATCTTGGATAGGAAGGGAATACCTTTGCAAAGGACGGGAGTCTTTACATTAGGAGATTAAATGCCAAAAATCTCATTTTAATTTGTGTTCACTTATAAATTAAACGTGAACCTAAATAAAACAACAGCAAGCATTTTTCTCCTATCAGACGGGCATTATCCAAAAGTTTGAGGGCATTTTTTCTTGACAACCTTTTGGGAATAAAGGTACTTACATAAATTGCTGGTGTGAATTAAAACAATACACCGCAGGTTCAGCACGGCGACATAGAGACCTGGAAAGACGTCACTCTTTCCCATCCTGCAAATTAATGACTTTTCGTGAACTCATCAAAGAATGAAGGTGGTAAGGCAAGCAACCAAATCAAAAAATAAAACTCAATAAGAATGAGGTATTGAATTTAAAATGACTGCTTTGAACTTTCATCCAGGTCAGAAAAAATTACGTGGGAGGAAAAGCTTACAGGAAACGTATTTACAATTTTTTCTTTTTCTCTTTTGTTTATTGGATTTTTTGAGAAGGGAAAAAAATGGCCTAAAAGCAACAATTAGGAAGAAAAAGAGCCTGATTTCATTCTCCAAAGGAGAAAAATACAGTCAGCTAACCTACAGGGAAACATTCCAGAAAGTAAAAATATTGGACACCTAGTTAAATCTGATTATCAGATAAATAACAGATATTTTTATATGTATGTCTCATACATTATCTGGGACATTCTTGTAGTAAATGATTATTCATTGTTCAGCTGAATATCAAATCCATCTGGGTACCCTACATTTTATCTGACAGCACTATTTACAATGAACATGATTAATTCTGCAATAAATTCATGCAAGTAATTTATTTGGAATAAAAATTGTCACTCAGCAGTTCTGCAAATGAATTCTTAAAAAAAAAGTATGCTGGGAAGAAAAATGAGGTAAAGAGAGATGATTTCATCATTTGTTTCAGTTTTTTGAAAATTCCTCCTCATAGTCATGAGTGTATTTTTCTACATTACTGTATAATCCCACCTGTTGTTTAAAAGATAAAGCAGCTTAAATACATTTAGTCAGATCAGTATATGATGTAGCCATCACTGGGAGCACCGGGGAATCATGACAAATGCAGCTCTCCGGCCGTGTACAGAACTAGAGGATCCAGATGATGGATGGAAAGGAAGCAACTGCAAGCCATACTTCATTTATCAATTACATTCATTTGTCGCAGTGGCGTAATGGATGTCTAGGGAATGCCGGATGCCAAGACGGGAAAATAAATAAAGCACGGGGAGAAATGTGATGTGGAGCAAAAGGATTTAGAGAAATCAAGTGCAACCCGCAGACATAATTCACTATTTTGACCCTCGTAATCAACATCTGGTGAAACAGCATATTGGCCAAGGACTGAGTAGCCTTTTAATTGTTCTGCATTTTAATTGCCTGCTGCACACACTCCAGAGGTAAATCATGTTTCAGCCAGAAGTCAGATGTCATTTTTATAATGTATTTAGTGAGAAATATTTATGAGAGTTTTAATTGGTTTACAGAGGGAAAATCTAAGCTATGTCTCTTTTTTCTTTTTTAGCTCTATATTGCTCAGTGTGTCTTACTTTTATTCTCTCTCTCTCTCCCCCCCTTCCTCCGCTCCTCCTCTTTTGGACATTCACAAAATACGGTGCTTGGAAACAGAGGGTGTTACTGTCTCTCATGAACTGGTCAGTAAGCGAAACAACCGTCACTACAAAAAATATAGAGTTGAACACACATCTGCACCCCCGTGTTTTACTGTAATATTATTCATAATAGTCAAGCTGTGAAAACAACCTAAGTGCCTTTCAAAATACGAATGGATAAGGAGAATGTGGTGTATATACAAAACAGTATTTTCAGCCTTAAAAAGGGGAATCTTGCTGCTGATGACAACATGCATAAACCTGGAGGACATTATGCTACATGAAAGAAGCCAGGTACGTAGTACCTGGTCTCAATTATATGCAAAATCTAAAAATGTCAAACTAATAGTAGCAGAAAGAGTGCTGTTACCAGGGACTGGGGGTTCAGACAAGTGGAAAAGATGGGTTAAAAGGTACATGCTTTCAGATACAGATGAATAAGTTCTGGAAACAACGTACAGCACGGAGACTATAGTTAATAACGTGCTGTATTCTTGAAATTGCCTGAGAGTTAATCTCAGGTGTTTTCACCGCCCCTGCCCGCCTCCCCCACCGCGCACCGCCACGCACAAAATGGCAAGTATGTGAAGTGATGGATGTGTCGCTTAGCCTGATCACGGTAGTCATTTCACAGTATACATATGTCATGACATCATGTATATCTTAAATATATATACTTTTTATTTGCCAGTCATACCTCAGTAAATTTATTTCACGGAGGTGGAACGACCCTAGACCAGGAAGGTCACAGTAGAAGACTTTGCTGAGGGTAAAGCAGGCAGAAGCTTCTGCGCTCTGGAGATGAGTATCTGGGATCAGAATGAGGTTTTAGCAAAGACGGACTCCAGACTGGAGGCCACGGAGGAAATTATACTGAATCCATCTTCTAGTTTTCAAGTCTATTGCCATTTACCTGCTGGAATTTTTAACTGAAAGAACAGAAGAAGTGGCAAGAAGATTGTAGTTGGCATAAACAGAAATGCATTGAAACCTCATTTTAACCCTTGCTCAGAATGGGAACCTGAACAAAGACTTTGAGCCTCAATGATCTGGTCAGCAAAATGGGGCTGACAAATACCTGAGAGAGTTGTTGTGATGGTTTAAAAAAGATGCTGTGTTTTCTTTCTTTCGTTTAGAAAGCTTCTCCTGTTTTCATGGCAAGATTCAGCTCTGTAGTTAGGTCCCAGGCGACTTACCAGCTTATTTGTGAAATATTTCTCTGCACTTTAAGCAGAATTAATCCTCTTTGCTCCTTCAGCACCTCATTTGCAAGCACTTATCACATTATTGGCTGCATTCCGGTTTGCTGTTCGCCTGCACCAAATCGTGAGCTCCACTTTATAGCGCAACAATACAACCAACAGCTACCATTAAAAACCTAGCAGCTCTCACTTCACCTGGCACAGTGCCGGACAGACATTCCTTGACTTGGTTTGAATTGAATTGTTTCTTCTGTAGAAAAGCCCAAATGTTTGGTCATTTTACTGTCAAAATTTTGGACTAATTTAATTCAAAGCTAAGAGGTAAAATGACCTCAGTCATTAAGCTGATTGTCCAGCCCCAGTCTTCCTCTCCCCACCCCCTCCCGCCCACAGCCAACCTGCCGAGCTAACCAGACTATTCTCTTCTGCTTTCCAGGTGAGCTTCCCCCTCTCTCTGACAGAGTCAAGGTCACACTGGTGGTGTATTTCCTTCTTCAATTTGTTTTTTGTGCATTCTGAAAACTCATTTTCTTAACTGATTATCAATTTACTTTCTCAGATAGTCAGGTTGTATTAAAGTAATTATTCAATATGCTGCTATTTTAAATTCATATTTCATGTCTGGATGCACAGTTTATTCACTGTCGTGTTGAATATCACCCAAGCAACAAAAGATTTCAAAGGGAAGGACTACTTCTATAAATTGATACATGTCTAACTCTTTAAAAACAAAAGTTAGTTCTACTTCTCAAAAGATGGTGTTTTCCAGATAATTTCCTAACTGGAGGAACTGAAATTTAGACCATGTTATCATATATGCAAAGAAAATAATAAGTAAGAAAAAAAACATGATTTAACAAAAATGATAAATAGTATGTGTTAGACTCATTCACTTGGTAAAAATCCTTCCTTCTTGGAAGATAACACGAGGTGTGACCAGCATACAGAATTTTAGTTTCAGCAGCATAACAGGGTACACTTAGACAGGGACTTCGAAAAATGGTTTTCTAGTCCTAATCTGCTGAAGTCTTTTAACATATGCAGACAAGCAGAAGGAAAGTATGTAAACATAATATCTATGTCCAGGTTTCCTGCAAAATTCAGTTTTTAAAAAGTCTGCTAAAATATACTGTAACAACTGAAAGAGACAATAGTTCTTGCTCAAGGTAGATTTATGGCTATTGCATTTTTTTAAATTTTATTTATTTATTTATTTTGCTATGTCAGCTAACCTTGGCAAAAAGAACCCTTTTGCTATTGGGGTGAAATCTGTAAATCTGGATTTTTTTTCTCTCTCCCTCCCAAAACCTTGTTGTAGGCCTTGTCAGTTTCTCCATTCATCACAGCTATATTTAAATGTGGGTGAAATTCTAGAATGTCTAATTTTTATTATAAATGGAACATTCTTTTTTAACTACATTATATAATTAATTAAAATTAATAAATATTTTTTGTTTATATATATATATATATATACAGAAAAAATTGTTTTTATTTTGAAGAACCTATTTGTTGGTTTGGCATTATTCTGCTGTTAAATTAAAAGCAAATGTAAAAGGCATACATTAACAAAAATAATGCCATTAATTTTCATCTGCATCTTGTCCAAATAACTGTTTTAAACTTACATATAAATTATATGCATATAAACATAAAAAATTAGGCAATATGTTTTTATTCTATGTTTAAAAAATATTCAAATAGGATATATAGTATACAAAATATATATGCATGGACTTGATTGCATGCTTAAACCTTTTAAATATATTTAAGCATCTCTGATAAGTAAGTAAAGTAAGCTTTATTGCCTTTCCTAAATATTTATGTTTGATCATTGTCATGAACAAATTAGACGTGTTTCTTTTTCTTTTTATTATGAGTAGTTCTCTTTCAAATTATAAATTATTTATTTTCAGTAACATTAATTTCTTCTCCTATCAAGGCTGAACTCAAGGAACCATTCAGAAATCACTTCACACTATAGAAATTAGGGAGGTGTTCACATATATTAATTACCATTGCTCAAAAATACTAACAAATAAAACTCACCCATGCACAGACACCAATAGCAGAAATTTTATATACAATTGGACACTGTTAACTCTCATGGAGTCTTTGATCATTTTATTCTTTTAATTAATGAGTATTACATTTTTGAAAAGAGTTTAGAATTATATTAATTTAAGTTAATTACCATTTCCATTAATTCTTGTGGAAAATGTAATTCCTGGAAGAAATGTTACTTTTCCATTCCCAAGAAATATTTTTTTACAAGACATTTAGATTTTCTGTTATTTCTGTGAAAATAAGGCAAGCCATGAAAACAGTGTGAGGGTAATTCTCATTAAAGTGCTGTAGAAATGCTTTAAATATTTTACTGACTAGACCAGATTAAAGGATTTTTTTTGCTGTCCTTATAAATAAGGTATTATTTTTTCTGTATGAACATCTATGAAAAAAAGATATTCATCCTGGAAATCTTTTGATTGATTTTTAAAATCTAGTTTTTATAGAAAATTAATTTGTAAAAGTGATCATTTGGCTTAATGCATAGAGAATCAATCCTCATATTGACTGGACAGAAAATAGCATTTGTTGTCTGCATAATGAGATTTTCTCTTCTGTTTAGACAGATGCTTCTACAAATGGGTTGGACACATTTTGAAAAGAAAATAACTTTGTTCAATGCATCATTGCATTATCTTACTTAAAGAAAGTCAGTCTTCCCCAGTCCTTACCATGACCATAATCTGTTGGTTGACTGGTGCAAATGGGCGTGATGCCCAAATGATAGATGACTATACAGATTTGCGTGTAAAACACTTGAAAAAAAGCAAGCAAAAGTAAAATTCTCAGGAATTTATTTTAATTCATTCCCTTTAAATTGATACAACTTGATGAATATTACTATGAATAAAATCAATCCATTCATTAAAAAAGGAAACTTCCCAATGTGAAGATCTCTAGGTGCATTTTTGGCTCACTTATTTCCCTTATGTCATGATACTGAGAACAAAAAGCTTGTGAGACTTTAATTTCCCTTAGTGTTCTTATTAACAAGGGCTCTCCCCAGCTTAATGAGAGGTCTGAGCAAAGAGGTGTCTCCCATCCCAGTCAGCAGGCAAGTCATGGAAATGGATTAGGAGCCCATGATTAAGCTGTGGGATTCTACCCAAATCTGGATAGGACTCCTTTCCTTTGTGAAGAATTCTAATGTTTGACTAGAAAAAGGCCTAGAAAATTACCTAAAGGTGGAGACTGCTGATGGGTGACTGGAGTTTCAGACCAGGTATCTGGTGAATGTCATGGTGGATACTGACGTGATGAAGGAGACTGCAGCTTGGAGAGTTCGGTCCATTTAGCCAGCTGATCCTAGACTTTTAGGTGCAAAGTTTTTTGTTTTTTTAATGACTTACTTACAGACTTTTGGATGTCTCCGCAGTTTGAGGATCTGGACCAAAGCACCTCTAAGTTTTTAGTTATTTTGAATTTTAAAAGTCTTTTAGTTTCAGATTGAAAGAAATACTTTTTACTGTAGATAATTTGAAAAATAAAACAGAAAATAACCCAATAACAGAGGGATAGAAAATATTTAAAGGGCAGACTATTGTATAGCCTTTTCACATTGATTTATCTAACATCTACCTATCAGCTATTTTTCTATCTGCCATCTTTCTTTCTTTCTACCTATCTACCTATGTCATCTATCTGCCTATTTTAAAAATAAAACTAAGTGCCTTCATAGTGCAGCAGGCAGCATGTCAGTCTCATAAAATAAAACTGCTGTTGAATTGTATATATTACTATAAAATATGTATTTTATATGTATATGTATTTATTTACATCTTTATTCAAACAACTGCAACGTAGTCCGTCTCACTCTTATAATGTCATAAGCAACACTGAATAAATAAACTTTAGCGATGTATTTGCCAATACCATTAATTCCTTAGGAAAATTCATAGAACTGTAATTGCCAGTTCATGTAAACTTGAAAGCCATTTGATAATTATCACATTTCACTGGAAAATCGTATCAACTGGATGGTATTTAATTTTGCAACGTGTTCGATAGCTTGTGTAATTTTATTAGTTTCTATTCTTATCACTTTTTGGACAAAATAATCAGCCTGTAAAATTTCTTTTTTCTGGAAAAACGCTGACATATTCCTTGTGCCATATGGGTCTATGTTATAAGAGATCCAAATGGTAAGAATTGAGCTGAGTTACAGCTGAGCTGAGCTGTCAAACTAGCTGACTAAGACAAGACAGAATGGGAGTAACAGTCAAGCCTTTAATCATTTACTACGTAGCACAGGCAAGGGGCTAAACTGGAGACAGCGCTGGCTTCTACACTGGTCCATTCTTCCTCATGGAGTGGCACTGGTCACGGGCAGATGGATGAGCACAGACGTAGAGTTGCAGCAAAGTATCTTACAGCTCAGTGTGACAGCAACCTGGATCCGGGCGAGAGACCAAGCAGCACTCGGAGGGTTGGAGAACTCAGGTTTACTACACCCGTGGGCCCAGAGGAGTTAACACCCCAAGCTCTGGACCCCGTCTGTAGGTTTACACAGGCGTTTATAGGCTACCAGTCAAGACTTTGCAACATTTTGCAACATCATATGCAAATAAGGTATAACAAAGTTGACTAATTAGGAATGATCTTTGTACAAATGGACCGATGAGTAGTGATTTAAATGGGCCAATCAAGAGTGATAGAAATGGGCCAATCAGGACTGATAGAAATGGGCCAATCAGGAGTAAGCTCCATGGAAATGAGATGCTGCAAATGGACCAATCAGGAGTTACCCCAGGGAACCAATAGAATCTTAGGGGTAAGTTCCGCTTTCCTAGAAGCAAGCAGTTTCAGAGGCAAAAAGCGAGATAACGCCGCCAGGCCAGGGAACCGAATGATGCTGGCCGGAAAGTAGTGGCCCTGCCTGGGGGTCCTGGCAGCTTTTTCATGGGGCTTCCCACCTCAGTAGGAAATGGTCTCACTGTTGAGGGAGCCCTGAAAAAACAGTCCTTGTAGTCTTAGGGAACTTGGGGCTGGGAGGAGAAAGAGAGGTAAGGGCTAAGAGTGAAAAAGCGTAGAGTCAGAGCCGATAAAAAGTGTTCTCAAGGTTTCCTACGTCCATCTGAGAAGGAGGCTTTAGCAGGGGTGCCTGAGAAAGCCCCCTGCTGAAGGCCCCAGGATGGAGGTCTGGAATGGAAGTGCCTGAGCTGGGACTTCAGACCTGCATCAAAGCACGGTCAGCTGGGGGCCTGAGTCCTTGCCTGCAGCCACCTTCAGAAACTGGGATGCACTGGCTATGCACCAAGTCTTTTGTAAAAAGGGCAGCTTTTCACCCTGTGAGATATGCCAGATAAAGCCTTTGGAACTGTCTGTGGTCAGGCTTGAAAGATTACATATAGATTTGTGGCCAGGAGCCGGGGTCCTCAACAAGACACATCAAATCAAGGTAAATGTTTATAATTCACTTGGAACCTAAACAAATGTGTTGAATCACAAATATTGATTATGACTTAAGGAAAAATAGCACATGTTTACAGCCAAGTAGATTTATTATCCAGCTTCCAGCCAGTAGAAATTTGGGGGTCTAATAGCCTTCTCTCATTTTGTACCCTCTCTTTCCCTTTCAGTCCAAGTTGGCAGTGTTTCTGCTGATGTGCAATTTTTAAGAACTTTGTTGGTCTCCCTTATATTTCACAAGAATTCAATTAATTAGACAAGAGGCACATTCGCACATCTTGATGAAATAGGTTCATCTCTGTCTTTCCCTTCTGCTGAAAACGCTGAAGCTAATGCACTTGGGGTTTGTGAACCATACCCTGAATCTCTCGTGCCTGCTTACTGTAAGCTTTCGGTCTTCCCCTGTTTTAAGAGAAGAGATGTAGAGTTCAACATGTGTCTTTTACTCTAGGGTATGCTTGCCTGACATTGAATCTCTTCAATTAATGTCTTTCCTGTCTGAGGAAGCTGGGGATCAGCCAAATTACCAGGTCTTGGTTATTCTTTTCTTTTACGATTGTTCCCTCACTGTGATTTTATTTTACTAGAAGCAGCAAGAAGAAACCAGATCGCAGTGTCAGTACATTGCTTGATGCACCCTGGGTTAAATATCCAAATTGATTTACAAATTCTGCTTTACGTAAAACTGCAAGACACAATTCCGTTAAAATTTCTGCCATTTGCCATTAATATGCTGCTCACCTTTTGAGACCAGACCAGCAGCAGCTTAATGTCTATATTTCTATGAAGAGTTTGTCTGTGATAATTTAGGTTCTCTCTAAGGCAATTAGATTTTGTGTTATGCTACTCAGTTCCTTTGTAGCCCTTGATAGATTTGTTAACATCCATATTACTCCTAACATTTTCTTTGAGCAACTCTGGGCTTTTCCTGTCATGGTCATTAGAGTTCTTCCAGTCCCTGCCAACTGCCCATTTCCAAAGCCAGTTTTATATTTTTTAGGCATTTGTCACAATAGACCTCACTTCTGATACCAAAATCTATATTGCTTTTTTTTTAAATTGCTATCATAAAAAATTACCAGTAATGTATGGATTAAAAATCAATAGACTTCATCTCACAGTTTGGTAGGGCAGAATGTGGGGTGGTCTCTGTATCAAAATCAAGGTGCTGGCAAGTGCATGCACGTACCTGAGGGCTCGGGGACCATCCACCTCAAGCTCACTCAAGCTGTTGGCAGAATTCAGTGCCTGATGTTTGGGTTGTAGAACTTAGATCATTTCCTTGCTGGCTGCCAGCCAGGAAGCTCTCTCCGCTCCTTCAGGCCACCTGCATCCCTTTTCACATTGACCCTTCCCTCTTCAAACCAGCAGCGATGACTAAAATCTTCCTCAGGCTTCAAAACACTCTAGCATGCCCCTCGTCTGCACCTCGCTGCCTGGAGTCCGAGAAAGTTTTCAACTTTTAAGGACTCATGTGATTATATTGGACTCATCCAGACAATTCAGGGTAATATTCTTATCTTAATGTCCATTGTAAAGTTCTTTTTTGTCATGTAACTTAGCATATTAACATGTCCTGGGAATTGGTGTTTGGACATCTTTCTTCAGGGAGCCATTAGTCTGCCTACCACATTGGGGATGCGCGCACACACACACACACACAAAAACCCCTTTTCTCAGCTCTAATGCCAAAGCACAGTTGCACACTTAGCTGCCTAGTATAAGTCTTAATTTAATTTTCTCCAAACCTGTTAAGTGAGAATTTTGCTAACTTTTCTGTTACAGAGCTTCAATTATGATTTGCATTAAGGAAAATTGAATTGTCTTTATAAAATGAATATCAGGTAATGAATCTTTTTATTGAATAAACCAAAATCTGTGATGAGTATAAAAAACAAACTATAGCCTATTATTTGATTCCAAAGCGCACCTGTGAAAACAAGTCAGTGCATACCAATATGTGGAATAGCAGTTGAGGGGGAAAATCATTTTTAAATGCCACTTGTGAACACATAACAAATACACACTGATGACATCCTGCAGTATAGCGTATTAGTGTAAAGAAAACTTTAAATGGTTAGGAGCTATAAATGAAAGAAACAGACTAAATGAGGTGCAGCGGATCTGAAAGGTACGCACTGGTGGATATTACAATACTTTTCATAGTTACAATAATAACTATGAATATAAATTTTTAAATTCAAGTATTTCACTTTTTCAGTACACTGTGTCATGGACTCAGCAGTTTAAACAGAGAGCTTTGTGAGAGTAAATTACCTGTGCTATATAGAGATGCTTGCAAACTGCAAGAAATTTTCATAAGCCACCTCAAATCCATAATTAAGAAAAAACTGTCAACAGAATTGGGCAGTGATTTTTACTTCTTCAGAAACATTTTCTTTGCACATTTAAAGGGTAGTGAACATATCATTCAGTACAACTATTTGCTTGAAATTGTTATAATTAGGATTTCTGGAACACAGCATCAAAACATAAATTCAAGAAATCAGCATTTTCAGGTGCCAGACCACAAGAAACATTTTCTTGGAATATTGAATACATTAAAGTCATAAGATTGACAGACTGGTTAACTTTCATAACTAGAACTTAACCATACTTTTTGCATTTTTAAAACACGTGAAGAATAGAATTCACTTCCTTCTCTTCAATTTCACCTGTGGTGGACCAGGAGCAGGTCTGCCTTGCCTGCTCCCCAGAGAAGTACTAAAGTTTGTCATTAGCAGAATCAAAAACCCCAGCCCTCCTGAGGGAAGCAAATGGCCCAGGTGTGACATTTATAGTAGGCAATGCCTTTTGCCTCTCTCTAATTTGAATAAATGAGTACCTGCAGTAAATTACATTATAGCCCCCCAAAGAATTTTAACTTATTTGTAGAATGACAAAAAAAATCCTTATGTGGCTGTTGCAAAATTTCTCTAAAATATTAAGAAATAAACATAATGAAAACATAACCTTACCAAGAAATCCAAACTGAGAGTTAATCTACAAAATGTGCGTGTGGAATCAAATGGGGATGGGAGAGGCTAGAGACTATTAATAAGGCTAATAGAGCTGTATTATATAAAATTCACTTTCACTTCTTGGTCAATCTAGGCTTCAGTTCATGAAATGGAGCCCATGTGGGAAAGTGTGTCTCCTCTTGTTGCACGTACCTCAACTTAAATACTGTATCCAGGTGATGGGACAGGTGTCTTCTACTGCCCTGGGTGTTTCTTTCAGCAGTGAAACCCATTCATCCCACTCACTCCCTACTCTTGTCCTTTATAAACTATTTAGATGTAGAAACATCCAGAGAAGGAGAGTGAAGAAAAGAGAGAGTAAAGAAGGAACTATAAATGGTGCACTATTTTAAAGGAGGATTTCCTATAAATTATCATAGACAGATCAGCTAACTCTAGGAAGTCTCTCCCCTGCCATTTATTCTGGAAGCATTAGTTTGTATTTTTACACTAGGTTAGTATATTCTAGAACCAGACTTTAGTGTTAAAAGAAGTAACAGTTCAGTGCATCTGTCTTGCATGAAAACCAATTTGAGAAATAAAAATTTCTTCCAAAAGCTATGCCCATTAACTTAGCCCCCAATTTAACATTGAGAAAGGAATTCTACTGTCATTCAGTAAACAGTAAACAGAAGGACAAAGTTTAAGTTTTAGGAAAAATAAGGTCTGGAAAATGTTTCCACATGTATAAATAGATAAAAGAAAAATACTTATGGTCTCATATTTCTTCAGTGTTAGCCTAAAATGTTTAGACTTCCTCCATGTGTCTTAAACTGAAGGCCAACTCTACTTGTATTTTCTCCTCATTTAACCACAACTCAGTGGCTATGGTGATAGGGCTGAGGTATAAGCCAAATGCCACAGAAGAGATTTTGCCTCTTTGTGCTTTATTTTCAAGTGTGTTGAAAATGAGGCAAGAGACAGCAGTTTTATATTTGGCATCATCCAGAGGTCTGTGGCATCTCCATCCTGCTTCAGTATTGGTGCTCCTATAGAATTAAGTAAACAGTGTTACATACAGCTTAATGCATATGAAACACTAGCTCTGTGTTGGCTCTTATTGATGCTGCCTACCGCAGTATAGACACATTTGTCACTGGGATGGATGTACTTGTCCCTGGTATGAGTCTGTTCACATTCTGATGATCTGATGTGGTTTGAAGTCAACTTCCTCAGTTCTTTTGCAAATCTGATTCTCGTCCTGATCTCTGACCTCTAAATATTGAAATCACGACAACACTGAATTTTCAAGACGCTGTATATTCTTTAATCTTGTTTAGGATACACTGTAGATCCTAGATAATCTTCAAAGCATATGGCAAGCCAATGGCAATTTGCCCAGTTTCCATCTATTGTTATGATTTATGGTATGCCCATGTGTTTATCATTTTTTTAACCATTTCAGTTCAGATTTAGTTATTTGATGGTTAGTTCCTGAGTTTAATTTGCATTATGATGATACCTTTTTAGGATTTCTCTGTCTGTCTCTGTCTGTCTTTCTCTGGCTCTCTTTCTCCTTAACTCTTTCCATCCTATGGCTTCCTTTTTTCTTCTATTAATTTTAAGAAATGTGCAGCAGGTTGCTAATATGACGGCCAGTACTTTAACTGGAAAACCCAAAGAACTGTTGTGTGCTGAAGTCACTGGAACAATTACCACAGACTACAAAAGCAGTACCAAAGTGGGTAGAAGAGGGTACTTCCAATGCAGGAATGCTGCATCCTTCAGATTCAAGGAATGAAGTAGCATCGGTCAACAAGAAGGAGTTTAGACCATTGCAGGTGCACAAAATGACGTCCAGTTCTGTATGTCTGTCTCTGTCTCTGCTCTGTCTAAAATTATTTGCCCAGTGAACTTTTAAGACTAGTTCCTTCTCTTCACCTTTGTCTTGCAGAAGGCAGAGTTCCAAGATGGCGTTGAGATTCCTGCCTCCTGTCGACAAGCGCTTTATAACTCCCTCTCTCTGAGTGTCCCAGGCCTTGTGGATATGATGGGGCTGTCATTGTGATGGTTACGTTACATCGCAAATGCTTCCACATTAGCAGATTGGAGAGAGACTTTTCTATGCTTTGAGGAAGTAAGCTTCCATGTAGTGGAAAGATGATGCTTCTCAGACTTGAGGGTGTCCGATAGGAGCTGAGAGAGATCCCCAGCGTGCAGCTTGGGTGAAAGCGAAGACCTCAGTCTCACCAAGACTTCTTCTTACATGAGAAACTCAGTTGTGCTAATAACCTAATAAGCTTGGAAAAGGACCCTGGGCTCTGAGTAAGATGGCCTTTACCTGATGCCTTGATTTCAGCCTGGTGAGTCCCTAAACAGAGAACCATGTCAGGGATACCTGGATGCCTAGCCTATAAAAATTTTGAAAAAATAAATAGGTGCTGTTAAGCCTTTAAATGTGTTGTCAATTCTTTCTACGGCAATAGAAAACTAACTCATTTCTCAATGCCAGTGTATCATATGGTTCTTTTCTGTTCCTCAGTCTGAAGTATTCCATCCCACATAGTCAGATCATTATGGTTCCTTGTTTATTTTTTTCAGGTGACTTATCACCATCTGAAATTATATGTTTTGTTGTTGAACAATTAAAAAATCTAATAACTAACAATAAGTGCCTTCTTCTAATGTGTCAGTCCTTGTGCATTATTCATCTAAGCATCACGTAAACGTATGAAGAAGGAAGGGTTATTTGTATTTACAGGGGCTATTCTGAGACATTGACATAAATAAATATTTCTATATCACATAATTGTCATTGGAAAAATTTGCATTTGAAGCCAAGTTTTCTTATATGGTAGCTCTCACTATATTATTCTGCCTTAAATAATACATGCTATATTATTATTACAGTTGCAATGTATGACTTTAGTCTTCTTATTGCATTTTCCAAACAAAAAGTATAAAATAAAAGATAACAAATGTACGATCTCATGGAGAGCCAAGTAATCATTTTTAATCCCTCACGACAAAATACGCTTTCCTTTTTCACATGATGATTGAAATACTCAAGATATTTTTTCTTATGAAAAACAGTTGACATTAAACCACGAAAGTAATAAAACCCAGAAAATCCTCAGAGAGTTTGAGATTGTGAGGATCAGTCGCAAACCTGTTCTGCTATATTGCCCTGGAGGCTCGAAGGGCTTTGCTTGATAGCTACAACATGAAACGGCAACTAAAATGTGGGGAGCACAGACTACAGTGTATTACGGAGGCAAGTTATTTTTCTTATTATGAAATAATGCTTATTTATTGTGGAAAGTGTAGACAATCTTGATAAAGAAAGAGAAGAAACATCAGAAGCCCCCACTGGAATCCCACCAATTAAGAGACGGCAACTGCAGACATATGCTATGAGATTTCATTGCACTATATGTACATCTATACAAATAGGTTTATATTGCATGTGATTTTTAGATGGTGTTCCCAGTTAACTATAAACATCTATTTTTAACCTATTTATCTATATTACTGTACGAATAACTATATTTTTATTGTTGAACTTGAGAGAGTTTTTCGGTTGTATCACCAACTAACATGCATGTGGATCAAAATTCTTGTAGGTGAAGACACAAACACACCATTTATGGTTCCTGTATGATGAATTCCTAAAAGTGAAGTTGCTGTAACAAATGCAATATAAACACAGACACACACACACACATACACATATATATTTGTGTATATATGGATGTATTTATTGCTTCAGCGTGTATACATTTACATCTATATACTGAAATATTCTATGTAATTTTTTTATCAGTCTGTGCATCCATAGTTTGCGTCAAAGCATAACCACTGTCGCCTATACTGACACTGACATTTTAAGCATCTCTTCCATTACTATCCACTCAGACGTTAACATTGTATGTGCTAACCTATTATTTGGAAACATTTATTGCTTTTTTCATGTGCTTAGTTTTTTTCCTGATGTTTTTTTTCTTTTCATGATTTTTACATGAATTGGATACACTGAGGATTTAAGTTTTTTCTTTTTCACATGGTTCTAATAAACACCTTTAAATCAACCTTTATCCTTTAAGGCCAGGTGTTAAAAGTACTTCATTATCAAATAGGGTGCAACAGAAAGGAATGGAATTAGAAAATTGTTAACAAAATGTAATATATTGGAAATAAAAATAGTACATATGATATTCTCAGCTCATCCCTATTTCTTCTGTAGAAATTATATTCACCCCACCCCTCTCCTCTGTCCGTCTCGCTGTTAGTCTTTCTGAGGTCAGCCTCTCTGCCTGAGCTCCAGGTACCGTCTCCTCCTGACTTCTCATGGAATTTGCCTATTTTTCCCTCTCTCCTCTCCTGTAACTGCATGCTGTCCATACCTATTGACTTTATCATTATATTATATCAAGTTCTACAAAGAGCAAAAACAGTCCATGATGAAGAAAAAGTACACACAAGAACTGCATGGTATTGGGAGAGAGGAAGGTCTCTGGGTTGACTGGGAAAGGACAAGAGGACACTGAATCATCCAGCTGCGGGCCGGAGTCTCACTGGTGACTTTTCAGGCCCAGACATCTGGGATTGAGAAGGCTCTCCGCGTCAGGCCTGTGGAGGCAAGCCGCTCTCCCATGTCAGGTCTGCTGCGTGGCCAGCGTGCCCCAGCCTACGGGAGGAGTCGGAGTCGAGGCCTCAGGTGCCCCGGTGGCCCGCCCCTCACACGCAGGTGGATCGCAGCCCAGGAGCCTCCGTTTGGAGCCCCTTTTACCTAGGGCCTTCCTCACCTTGAAGGCCTCCTCAGAGGGGGGTTGGGAGGGGAAGAAGGGGAGTCTTAAAGACACTTTTTTCTGCACTTTGAATCAGGACTCAGTACACTTCCACCTATACCCCCCTACTTCTCCCCAGTCCTAGACTCCATAAACCTGCAGGGCCTTTCTAGAAAACACAGGGCAAAAAGCTGACAGAAACAAACTGCCTCTTCTGGGCAAAGAAACTAAGTTGCTACTAATAGGAGCAGGGAACACGAGGCTTCCTTCTGCGCTCCCTACGGGAAGGCCTGAGAGAAGTAGCCAGTGAGGTGCAAATGTGGCTTGCAGAGTCCCAGTCTTATTGTTGCAAAACAGCACAGAGGAAAAAGACTGGAGCTGAGAGACAGTTATTTAATAATGGACATACCATTGGGCTGTTAGCTCAGCCTGCCTTTCCCTGTGCAGTGTATGTGTACGTGCATAGTGATTGCTATACGGATGTATGTACCTGTGTACATATACACAGACACACGCATGCCTTATATCAGGTTAGTACATTTATTTGACACCAAATGTGTGGGCAAATGCTCAGGGCACTTTAATGAAGAAAAAAATTTTGATTTGTAATATTTGTAATAGACTAGTTGTTGAAATCACTGCACTTCTCGCTGCTATATAGCTCAGGGGTTTTTTTGTTTAAATTTTAAAAGGTTTGTTTTTTTTTTTCCAAAGATATCATTCCAAGTTTGTGTTGTGCTTGTGCTACAAAAGTATAGTAACCACAGGATGTAAATCAACACTGCGACACATGAAATTTGGTCTGGTCATGTGTGATAGCTAAAACTGCAAGTCTCCTGGAAAATCTTGAAATCTGTTAGTACAAGAATAAGTTCTTGTGCTACACGTGTTTGCATTTTATGGAAAAATAAACAGAAAGACATTAAGCAGAAAGCTGTGGTAATCTAATGGCACACCTCAGTAGTTTGAGGACTGGCTGATTTGTGTATGAACGGATTGCCCCCCTGTAATCGTACATGGCGTCGTCGGTGCCCAACAAAGATTTGTTGAACCCATAAATAGGAAATATTGTAATTGCACATACATTTGCATATCAAAGTACATTCTAATGTGTGGAGACAATGTAATACATATCCTTCCAATGACTAATTCAAGAAGACTCCTGTCAATCAGCATTAGGTGAGCAATGACTGACCGACATTCACTGTGATGTGCGCCTTGTATGTAATTTATCATTAAATCTCCAAAGAGCACATGGCCCGTTGGTGGCAGTGGCAGAGTTCACGTTTAGGTCTATTTGCCTTCACCTATAGTTCCTCGTGACCTTATGCCACTGTGGCTCAAAGATCGGCCCCCGTCCCTGACGAGCCGAATAACTCAGAGGCAGGGGCTTGGAGCTCAGAAGGAGGGAGGCAGCCTTACTGCTTCGCCGGGCAAAGGGCCTCCCAGCAGGCTGGGGCCTTCAGACCTGTGAGCCCCCCTTGGGGATGGGGCAGGGTGCTTGTACAGCCAGAGCTCAGACAACACAGCATTGGTAACAATCCGCAGAATCATGTTCTTCTCGTAAGACTCAGAGTGGCGTCACGGTGTCTCCAGGTGAGCAAGTCCGTGGAGGCTGGCAGTTGTCACTCTTTCCATCTCTTTGTCTTATAAGCGCCCGGGGTGTGGTCTTCTTGGTCATTCAGGCTGTTTTGCAAGGTTACCGTCCTGTGACCTTCCCTTTGGAGAACGACTCAGAGACCGAGCACGATGATGACTTTCAGTGACTGGAATTAAGTAGAACAGTCAGATCAATAGCTTCAGTGTTAGCAGTGGGCCTGGAACCGTGAGCAGCAAGCAGGCAGTCAGGTCAGTGGACCGTTTAAGGGCGAGCTTAAGAATAAGCGATCTGTTAGCCTGAGTGCGGCCATTTTATCAGTCCTCCTTCTCCACCTTCCTGCAGCAACGTCACCTCAGCACGTGCTGAATTTGGGGCCATGGTATCTAGCGGTAAACAATGATGAGCTTTTTATTTTGTTTTCTCTTTGCTGTCTTGTGACCGCCTAACCTGATTATGAAATTAGTAAATGCTTGAGTTCCAAAATATACATGTGATACAGGTCAACAGTGCTGCACTTTCTTTGCACAGCACTCCAAGAGCTACTGTTTTTTGGAAAATGGTATTTTAAAAGACTTCATTATAGTATGATGGAATATGCTTGGTGAAAAATGCACACTCCTTGTTCATTGGCTTCAAATCAAATGAACTATCTGAAACCAAACAGAGATACCAGTTAGGAAGCCAGGATAAGGGACAAAAAAGAAAATAACCTAAAAGTTTAACCTCTGATCTTTTTTGTTTTTGCATTTTGAAAAGAATACAATGTAATCAGTGGTGTACAGGAGACTCTGGCGGTGCACAGAGCAAGCAAGAACAGTAGATTTGTCACTGTGGTCAGGAACTCTGACTCAAATTTCATTTATATTCCGCTCTGCCACATACAGAGGTATCAGAGTCACCACCTCAGAGAGTCCTGGGAAGAAGAGATATATTTGTATAGCTTGCTTGCAACTTCTTCCCTTTTATCTTACTGCCTGCTGTCCCTGTCTCTAACATATTTCTGTGTGGACACACACACACACACACAAATCTTCTTACTTATTATAATTATGTTTAGCACATTGCCTTTGTCGCCTTGGGCTGCCATTGAAGAATACAACACTGGGTGACTTAAAAAAACCGAAATTTATTTTCTCATATTTCTGGAGGCTAGAAGTCCAAGGTCAAGGTGCCAGAGTCATTAGCTCCTGGTAACAGATCCCCTCTTGGAGTGTAGATGGCCGCCTTCTCCGTGTCCTCATACGGCAGAGGGGCAGACAGAGACTGTGTGATATCTCTTCTTGTCTAAGAGCACTAGTTTTATGATGAAGGCCTCCCTTTCATGGCCTCATCTATATCTAATTATCTTTTAAACTCCCCATCTCCAAAAATCATCACATGGTGGGTTAGAGTTTCAACTTATGAATTTTAGAAGGACACAGTTCAGTCCCTAGTACATGCAGTGCTGTATCTTTAATTTATTATTAAAATAACTAAGGTAATCTACATCATCCCTTTCATTTATCTTTTTTTGTTTTTCAATTTAAGTTAACTTTCTGGGATATCCTTTTTAAAAGAACATAAATCTTAACAGATTTCAATTTACCTATGTTATTTTAGATTATCTAGCAGACACCGCACCTGGACTTCACTAAGAGCATATGCTTCCATTAGGGTATTTTTTAATTCTTAAACTCTTAAAACATTGTTTTGTTGTTTTCTGTTTCTGTCTGGATATCTCACAGACAATGACAGATGTGGCCTGATTCCCATACAAATTGCCAAGTCTGGCTTTGTATAATTTTATATATTCAGGTGAAATTCTGAAGCATCAGAATTAATTTCCCAGAGGCATTTTCAAATTTATAAAATATGTACAAAATCACAAAGAAAATAGAGATTTCTCTGTGAAGACTTTAAGATGTCTGCCTGTGTGGTGCCATCATTATTTCTCTCTTTTCTGGAAGAATTAGCTAGAATTAAAACGGTTAATTTTTTATGATCACTTTTTGTACTGCTATTTATCTCACTTAATCCCATTCGTTTTGTTTAACTCATAATGGCCATCATTATTTTAACCTTGGCTTTGACTTTAAATTCCATGCAGAAAGCAGGGGCTTCTTTACTATTTTCATACAGACATAAGTTATATGCCAGGGAAGTCTCATGTGTTTTAGTAGGTATGCAACACACACAAGAATCAACAACTCCAAGTCATTTCTTTAATCAGCTAAGACTCTGGGGCCATCTTTCTCCAAATAATTGGAAATCAGCCTGGCAGCAGTGTCCCAATTCCTTACTGTTCATGTATAATAGATGGAAGTCTTATTTAATGTTCTCAAAGCTCAGAATTGCTTGCTTGAAACTGATTATCTTACAGAATGCAGACTGGGGAAAATGCTTGCAAAAAAAAGGTATTTTTGAAAACAAATGTGTACCCAAAATATGCACAAAAAAAAAACTCTTAAAAGCCAACAGTGACAAAATAAACCACCTGATTTTAAAAATGGGCAAATGATATGAAGCAACACCTGGCCATAAAGGTAGCAAGCAAGCCTGTGAAAAGCTGCTCGGTGTCTTGCGTTATTGGGGAGTAACACCCCTACACATCTATGAAAATAGCCCAACTCCAAAAACTGCCAATAGCAAAAGCTGGTGAGGACAGGGAGGAGCAGAAAGTCTCGTTTATTACTAGTAGGAATGTAAAATGGATCAGTCATTCTGGAAGATTTCCCTCTCTTTTAAAGGAAAATTCTCTGCCTACATGATCTAGCAATCACGCCCCTCCATCTTAGCCTAGTGAACTGGAAAGTCATGTCCACGCAGAAAACTGCAGCTTTATTTATGACTGCCAGAAACTGGAAGTGACCAAGATGTTCATTAAAAGGTGAATTGATAAACTGTGGTACATCCATACAAAGGAATATTATTCACTGATGAAAATAAATAAACTATCAAGCCATGAGTGGACATAAAAGAATCCTAAATGCATATTGCTTAGTGAGAGAAGTCAGTCTGAAAAGGCTACAACTGTATGGTTTGACCTACAATGCATATATGACATTCCAGAAAAGGCAAAGATATGGAGACAGTGACAATTACAGGGGTTGCCAGGTGTTGTAGAAAAGGAGAGGAAGGAATAGGTGAAGCACTGGGCACCTGTAGTAATGATGGGTACATCACATTGTGCATTTATCAAAACCTGTAGAACTATGCACCACAAGGCGTGAACCCTAATGCAGACTAAGGACTTCAGTTAATACTACTGTATCAATATCTGTTAATAAATTATAACAAATAGGCTCTACTAAGGCAAGATGTTAGTAACAGGGGAAACTATGAGCAGGGGAGAGAGGGAACATTTGGGGACTCCCTGTTAACTTTTGATTCAAGTTTTGTGCAACCAAAACTATTCTGAAAAATAAAGCCGATTAATTGAAAAGAAATGAAATTGATTTCCCACTTTTCTTCTCAAATTTGAATAGTATAAATACTTATAATTACTCAAGGTCGTTAAAAATTACTAGAAAATCAGCAATCTGGAGGAGAGACTACACTGAGCAAATACATAGATTATTCCTACAGATCTAATGTCAATCCAAAAAACATAAAAATATGAGAAACTTACTAAACTTAAGAAAACTTAATTGCTATTTGAAGCTTTTCATAAAATTATAGCTAACTTTAAATATATTTAGGATAAAAGAATAATTTCTGTCATCTAAAGCAGTATGTGACCCTTGCAAATCACAACAGAAAAAATATAAAGAGATAAAAGTTGTGAAATAAAAATAAAAAGACAAGAAAGAATGAATTTGAGAAATGAATTTAAGAGATTCAGTTACTACCTGGTGTGAGCATTAGAGGAAGAAAATCTAAATCACAAAAACTTAGCAAGAACTATGTTGTATTCATTTGTTGAAATATGGCAGGACAGAGATATAATTTTTTAGCCTAGGTTTTTGAACAGATGGTTGCAAAACCTAAGAAAGACACTATGTATACAGGGTGAACAAGCTGAACATAGCCAGCAGTTAGAGGGAGTTCTGAACCAACATTAAAAGACATGGAGCGAGACAGTAAATAATACACATCAGGGTCTCCATCTGCAAACTGAGACAATAGTGGCACTGTCGGCTGCCGTCACTTGCAGTGATGACGTTCTTTAAAGTCACCATGAACACTGACGGGGAGAGTTTAAAACCAGTGCTCCCAGGGGAAGGGTTCCTGTGAGCCTCTGGTCAGAACATTTTTGTCAACTGATCAAGACGTAGCAGATACTAACTAACTATATGTAACAACGTGGTCCTACTGTACAGCACAGGGAACTGTATTGAACACCTTGTAATAGCCCATGATGAAAATGAATATGAGTAACTGAATCACTGTGCTGTACGCTGGAAATAAACACAACAATGTGACCTTTTTACAACATTGTAAACTAATTATATTTCAATAAAAAAAGACATAACCATCCAAAAAAAAAAAAAGAGAGAGAAAGTAAATAATAATTGTTGGAAATACTTGGGTAATAATCAGCATGAGTTAGCAAAAGAATTGCTTTCCACAATTTTAAAAAAGCTTTAAAATCCTACCATAACTAGAAGTAAGCAAGGCTCAAGAAATGTCTTTACAAAATGGAAATTTTAAGCATATATCACCCATCAAACACAAGGCACTATGTGGACAGACAATATACAAAAGAGAAGAGATGTATTTGACAGAGGAAGTTCTCAAACTACAGGGTGAGTGGTGTAATTTAGGAAGAGAAGAGTGAAGTATTTCAACTTCTGAGAACAGATTAAAAAGGCTCGTATTTACGGAAATGTCCCTAAGCTTGTAAAGGAGACAAGAATGGGTGGGGAATTACGCAAGCCTACTCCAGTTAACCTGCAGAGGAGGGAGACAGAACAGGTTTCTTCTGAAATTACAGTTGGAATTTCTGGTACTGAGTTCTGCCTTTGGAATCGTGTTTGAGAGATAGGTGAAGGAGGATATGGGGTGAAATAAATGAGGATCAGTGCCGAGGTCACTGTCTGGTTCGAAAGCCAGGAATTTTACGGGTGTCCATGTAGCTGAGTGACTTTCTCCACTTCCCCTTAATAAAGCAGATGTACGACTGTCACTGTCATCTACGTTTTCTTTTTCTTATTTTTTTTTGGTCTTTTTCTGGGTGGTTGTGGCTGAAGTAAGGCATGAAAGTTAATCGGGGGGCTGGCAAGAGTAATAAAAGGTGTGCATGGAATGGTGGGGTAGCTGATCCATATTCTTAGAAACACTGAGGGATCAGAGGGGCATAACTTTAGGAAACCTAGAATCTGCGGCTGGGGGTGATAAGAAGTTAAAAAAAGTTATGAAATCGTGGCTAACGATGGCAGCATTGAATGTTAGAGTCTATGTTGTGAAGTCGCTCTCGGGGTTGAGGATAACAAGTTGCGTGTTTCCCAGAGTGTGATCAGGAGAGCTCCCTGAGCCACAATTGCTTGGGGTTTTCATAAGCATGCACGTTCCTGGGCCCCCTTTCAGACCTAATGAAACCTCTAAGAGGGGTACCTGGGGATCACCGCTGTTAACGTAGACGCAGATCATTGCTTGTAAACCACAGCTGAACAAGTCACTGATGAAAGTCGTGACAAGTAAGGGCCTACGGCAGATGCCGAAGTGAAGTTAACTGGGGTGTGAAAATCATAAACTCGTGAAGGTAAGATTCTAAAATAGTGAGATCTTGGATATTAATGATGTGCTGGAATGAAGAGAAAAGATACAAGAAAGAATAATTACTTCTATTAATAGGTGAGTGTGGCCATAGTATTACTTTCTTTGCTGATTTTTGGTGACCTGATTTAGGTGACATGGTTGGATTAAACAACCCACGTGGAAAGAGAGAAAGTTGAAAACAATGAATCAGAGATCAGAGTAAAACCTCAAATACAAGGGCGGAGCTCTACAGAGCATCCCTTTACCAAGTAGGTAGGTCAGGTTCATGATTAACGTCAGCAGCCTTTGAGATCTAAGGAAGTTCAGTATTCCACAACGCCCAAAACATGTTGATCGCATCATTCCAGTACTGAGGCAGGAAGCAGGCAGGGCAGAGCCATTCAAGGAACAACTCGACAATTAACATCAGGATGGCTGAGGATTCAGCCCCCAGGGGGCCTCGAGGCTCAAGCTGGTGGGAGATCTGACTTCCTCGCACCTCACCGTAACCTATTAGCACGGTGAATAACTTGCCCACAGGCACCAGGGCAGCCCCAAGACTAGTTACCAAAGGTCAAACAGAGGGAAATGGCCAGCTCCCTGGGAACCCCTTCCCCAGGCTGGTTAGACTGGTCCTTCCACTTATTAGCACATGAAGCTATGAAGCCCATGAAAACTGGCAACACTGCCCAACAAGGCCGCCCCCTTTCTCCCTCTTAGCAGACGCCCACGCTATGTCTATGGAGTGCGCACCTGCTTTTACTCTAATCTGAGCACCCAACCCCCACACCTCTTGGCCCTTCTCTTGCCTTTTGATGTATCTCTGAATAAATCTACCTTCACTCAACTGTGGCTCACTCTTGAATTCTTTCCTGTGCAAAGCCAAGGACCCACACCTGGCGGGGCATGTCCCAGGGGCTCCACCAAGACCTGGGACACGGCCCTCCCCACGCCCCACGTCCGTTTTCCTGCATCAGTGCCATGATTATTGCCCCATCCCTGCTCCTAGGGAGTCAACTGGTAAAGTTCAAAAGCTCAGCGTGGTCTTGAACTTTTATTTAAAGGAAGTAAGATAAGTCAGAAGAATGATATTGAAGCCTATTCTGACAAATGACAAATATTTCTCTACTCCATTTACTGTTATGAGGAACTGCATTATTTCATTCTTTTCTTGTACGGAATCCCATCAGGAATACGTGAGACTAAAATTCAGGAGCTTGGCAGCCCTGAATGACTTCATCTGGAAGGGCTACCGAAATTCAGAGATTCAAAGGCAGATGCATTTAACTTTCAAATGAGGCACCAGTTGCTGTTAGCATGACCTTTCATTTTCAGTTCTCTCCGCTGTGGGAGGAAGCGTATCCACTGTGCAAGCAGCTCTGCATAAAGGAAACAGGAGGCGGTCTGACTGGTTACATGGAGCAGAGGCGAGCATGCATTTACAAGGAACGAACCAAACAGAGAAGAATCAAAATCACAAATCTAGGACTTCAAAAATATTGGATAAAATGTAATGAAAGGCAGTTTTTAAGATATTAATGTCAGTTTTAGAGAGCTTTTCTTTCTTTCATTCTCCTTTTTTTTTTCATAGCAGCCTGATTTATTATAACCAAAAAGTAGAAATAATACAAATGCGGATCCATGCTACAACATTTTAAAATTCCTTAGTATTGAAGCTTTATAGACTGAAAATTTAGACTGAAATGAATTAATCGATCTCATTCAATTGGGTTAGAGTCGCTAACCGAAGGATCCCACTGTGTTCCAGAATTTCAGGTAACACCAATAAAAAAATCCTCAATTTTTAGCCTGTGTCTGTGCGTACGCAGAGTATTACACGTACATAGTCTATAACTTCTTGTATTATTATTTATTTTGGCGATGGGCTTACTGAAATACAGGCGGTCAGGCGCTGAGAGTTAAATCTGAAGTTATTTCATATCTCTGGATATTTTTGACATGTGGAAAATCCTTGACACACCTGCTTTTTGAAGCAGGACTGAGATGTGATATTACAGTTCTTAAGGGTCGCAGTGCCCTTCGCTGTGTACAGAAATAACAAGCAATTAAAACGCAACCTAAAATTTTATGATAACTTTACTCATGTAAAAATTTACACCAAAAGGAAACTTTATTAGGATGTTCTTTGATTCACAGGTAATAAAGACAGGCAAATGTATGTAGTTAAAATACAGAAAGAACAAAGGCAAATGTAGTAAAAATCGTTATTGTTAGTACTAACTACTGGCTAATTGCTCACCTAAGCCTATGAACTTCTAATTTCCCTAACCCAGCTAAAGAAAGCAATCAGATAAATGGTTCTCGGGTCACAGTGTTAGGTCCTAAAATATTCAGCACCATATTTCTAATGTTGTTAAATGTAAGCATGGGTTTGCTTGTTTTTTTTAATGTTGTTAAAATAGCCTGAAACCCGTAGAAACTAACACCAGCAACAGCTGCCCTAAATCAGGGTTTCCAACAACCTGGAACAAACCGCACGGCTACGCGGACTGTCGGTTCCCTAGCGGGTAAAACCCTGCTGCAAAGAGCTCACCGGACGGTGCTGCCACTCAGATGCCCCGCTGGGCCCCTGCAAATGTCTTCAGTTAAGCAACGAAAGGCTCAGTCCCTGGCGTGCCTGGCTGAGCCGGGGTCCTGCTCCACGGGTGCGGCCAGCGTCGACCCTAATGGGTCGCTGCCGCACCGACTGGTAAAGACCCTGAATGTCGTCTCTGCCCTAAACCATCATTATATGAACTGTTCAGAGTACCTGAGGATGGTGTAGCCACAAAGAGCAATGAAAAAAAGACTATATGTGTATGTTGTGTTTTTTTAAATTTATTTTCATGCCCAAACCCACAGTTCTGGACAACAGATCTGAATTACAAGCATAGATGGGACTTAGGCAGGCAGTAGGAGGTAAGTAACTTCACACCAAAACAGCACACTGAACACCTGCAGGGAAGGTGTGGTCAGTGGGAGGAAGGCAGCGAAGGCGCCCAGGGCTTGGCATTCATCCCAAGAGCCTAGTGATGGTCTGGCCTTGTTTGCTCGCCTGCTCCGTCTCCCTGCCGGTTGTCAGATGGAAGGAGGGAAATCAGAGGAGACAGCCGGGCCTGCACGCAGGGGGCATGCCTGGGGACCCGTTACCACTCAGACAGCATATGTGCAAGACAGGAAGGAGACCGCTGAAAGCACGTCTGGGTCTCATCTCCTACCCCAGGCTGCGGCCCACAGCCACAGTCGTACGGAAAAAGGGAGGGAGGGAGAGCCCCCTCCATGCACGCTGTACTCAGCACACGCTGATCCTGCCAACAAACAACTCGCCATCCTGAACGCCAGCACTCAGCTTCGTGTTCCTAATGTTACTACAAGCGTAGCTTTCTTGACAGCTTAAGAATCCGACTGTATCCGTGCCTGCAAATACGACAGGGATAAAAGCACAGTGCCCTCCTATATGTTTGTTACATTTCGCACATTGTACTTTTAAACTCATTTTTGCACAGACGTTGAAGGTGACAGGGAGACACCGTGGAAGGAGGAAAGTCAATTGCTAAGGGACGACGGCACAAGCAAATGGAAGCTTGACGGCTGGAATCTGTTGCTTAGTTTTAGGTACTTGATGTCCTTCCCACACTCATTCTTTTCCCAAGTTTTCAAAAGAACTGGTGTATACTGGAATTTCTTCTTCCCTCTACAGAACCAGGGCCAACAAAGTTACCTGGAGGCTCTTGCTGGGAACAAGCTATGGGGCCAGTGATCCCCACCACTGCTGTAAAGATATATTTGCAATCTAGTTCAAAAAACATTTCTGTCTGAGGACAAGATCCTCTGGAGAGAGTTCAAGAAACACTGAAAATTTTACTTTTAATATTAAATTAATTTTACTTTAATCAATTACATATGGATTTTATTATTCATACAGTTACCTGCATCCAACTTCTTTTGATTTTAGCTAGGTTTAAGATTACCTACTAACTGTCTTTGAATAGATTTGGATGTACGGTTAGTCATCTGTTTTCAGAAAATGTATTGGGATGAATCGACAGATAATAAGGAGTTGATTTTCAAATTTTATTTATCAAATGGTCATTTTATAACCCAGCTCTGAAGGAAAGTTACTCTAACCCCACATATGTCAAAAGCACTGTTGTACTTTTTCATCCACACACACCTTGAGAATATGTGGTATTTTTCCCTTGAGGTTTCTATGTTATTTGTTTTGTCTGTTGTTCTCATTTTTTCTTGCTCACCTGTGTCACCCATTTACACGATCCCCTATTCCTTCTGGTTGTCCCCACCTATAGATTTTTCAGCCAGGCATTGTCATTAACTTCAGGTTTGTTTTTTGGTCACCTGAATTATTGTCTTTCTCTTCACCCCAAATCTAGTCATTCATCCTACAAAGTAAATTCAGCATCCAGACAGACATTCAACATGTGACTTTGACAGATTGTCCCTTAATGTTTCCAACTCCTGAGGCCTTCAGCTTGACCCTGTTTCAGCCACCAGTTTCCATTATTATCTAGGGTTGCTGCAATTCGGAATGCTTAAAACCAAACATCCCACTCTCTCACCCAAACCCAACCTTGCAGCTCTCACATGTGGCCGCCCCATCTATTTTGCGATCTTACCAAGAACCCAAATCTTATTTCTCTAATGTCTCCACATTGATTAGACTCCTACTCCAATCCTCACCACTGCATTTCCTATCTTCCTTATTTTCCTAAATTCTACAGCACATCATTTTAATCATTCTCTTGCCAACATCCTCAAATTCCTGTCCTGATTTGCATTTCTATTACATGCTGCCAGTAAAACTGCAATTTTGTAAAAGTCTAAATATTGGCTTCTCAGTTTTTCAACCCATCTTTTAAAAGCTGCTGGAGAAAACCACATGCGTAGACAGACTGGTGGCAGCGTGTCGCCCATGAATCATTCTGTTTCAATCTGGACACAGTTCCTATTAGAAATAGTCTCTAATTTCCTAAAATCTTCTATTTCACTGCCTCTGCCCCTTCTTCGCAGCAGCAGCAGGACAGAGACGTCGGAGCCTCTTCCCAGGAGCGTCGTGCATGTTTTGCAGCCACATCACATTGGAACGTTATCTCCTGGTAGCACCACTTCATTGCCTCTCTATCCTGTATCTGTCTTTGTATTCATCCCCATCAATGCTTAAACATTTTTAAGAGTTTCACACACTTGAAAATCTTTTCCTCAACTTCATGTTTGCTCCAAGATAATAAGCAACAGCAATTTTTTTCCAACCTTTTCATAAATAAGCTGCCTTAATTTTACATGTCTGTTGTCTCCAATTGTCACCCTCCCAGCACCCCTGCAGTGAGGAATATGAGCTGCTACTCCATGGAAACTATTCTTGCCTAAACCACAAAAGTCACACGGGCTGCTGGTGCCTATGAATACTCGGAACTTATCATGCTTGACGTCTCTAAAGCATTTGACCTTGTTGACTGCACAGTAATCATTAAAATGTACTTTGCATCAAGGTGCTTAGTCCCTTAGTTGGTCAAAGTGTCTGTCTCATAGTAAAATGTATCTGCCATTAACTTGTAAAGTGTTACTCTCTTATTAGCTGCCGAGCGCTCTGAGAATCTCAGATTTCTTATTAGGTTCTCTTCTGATACTCGTGGTTTAAATATTGTGTTTTTTTCCTTTTTTTCTTTTCCCTTGGAACTTTTGTTCTGACCATACATATTTATGCTTTTCCAAATATAACATAAGTGGTAATACTTCCCAAATATCTTCATTTATTAACCTTTTCCAGTCCAATGCACTTAAAAGACCAAATACATCTATGTTAGGGATAATTGGTTCTAAAGACAGTTATTTTTCACTAGAAACAAAACCACCACTTCAACAAGAGTCTTGAGGGATGTTAACATATAAAATGTATAGGTCAATAGTGGTATGCATAACACTGATTTATTTCTTGATTCTAAATTTGAGGCTTATGTATTAAAACTTCTGTTGGATGTATCCGCTTGGTAGTCTCTTGTGAAATACCAAAATCATTGCTTCTCATTCATTTTATATTTGCCAGGATAATAAATTGCATCTTTGCTACAACAAAAAATCCTCTTAATTAACACAATAAAGATTAACAGAATATGATAGGTTGAATAAAGTCCCCTAAAGATATTCAGGTCCTAATTATCAAGATCTGTGAATGTGTTACCTTACATACGAAAAGGCACTTTCCAGATGTGATTGAATTAAGAGGTTTGCTACGGAGAGATTGCCCTGGGTTATGGGGCAAGCACAATCGATCGTGGGAATACCTCTAAGGTGGGGGGGGGGGGAGCCAGACTCAAAGGAAGAGATGTGACAGCAGTGGAAACAGGGACAATTGCCAGAGAAGGAAGCTGAGAGTTATTATGCTGCTGGCTTCAAAGATGAAGGAAGGAGCCATTAGCAGGTGGAGGGGCCCCTAACTCAGGAAGCCCACCAAAGAGTGAGTCCTTGCCACCAGCTGTGAAAGAATTTGGTCAGTCGAGGCGGGGGGACAAAGTGAGCGGCTGCTTCACTGCTCAGGAGGGGAATTTGTCACTTCTGTGTGCATCTCTTTCTAATTATAAGACAGCCTACGACATATAACTTTTGTGTAAACTCAGAAAAGGTAACTGACGTTGAAGAACTTCTAGCATCTTTGCCATTATCCACCCTCCCCATCCCCAAATACTCATCTCTTCTTCCTTCTGGACACAGAAAAACTCACTCTCTCCCTAAAAGACACTCTCACATCCCCCTCTAGTCACTGCATTGAGGCCAAGGGTAGTGATTCCTGGATAATGCTCAATGATCCCCATTATATCTGGATTTCCCCCCTGGGAATCATTAAGCTGAAAAGACAAGTTATCTAACTTCTATTTACACCCTCAGCAGGGATGAGATAAGCCCAATAAATTACCCCATTCAAAAGAGAGAAAAATGGGGAACGCACAGCAGTCAGCGTTTAACAGCGATTCTGTAATTCTTCTGAGCAAACATTGTGAAGGGTCCCTTGTCTCCGATGGCAGAGATTTAATTAAGCTTTGATTTTTGCCCTCTGTGAAGAACAAGGAAGTTCTTCACAGTCATATGGTCCTGGTGATCCTTTTAGAGACATCCCTACTCATCATTTTCATCAAGTGAGGTCTTTCCCAAGGGAGTCACCATTAGGTTGAGAGGGAGAAGCTCGGTGCTGAGGAAGCAGGGAAAGAAGGCAGACTAGAGAACTGGGTGAAGGAGCCCGCTCTGGGCAGAGTTCCTGAAATGTAGACCCACAGGAAACAGACAACAATGTGAGAGTTGTATTAGAATGATCCGGCCAAGGAAATCAGCACAGAACCCCTAATCCTTGTCAATGGAAAACAAACTAACAAACGAACAAACAAACAAGAGCAAAGAACCCTAACTGGTCAAGACTTAGCCTCTGAGCACTCAGCTGTCCATGCCAGGAGGCAAGCATTCCGAACGGGGTAGCTTCCCTGGAGGGTATTATCCACGGAGTTCAGAAAAGGCTTTTTGAATACATCCAAAAACTACTTTTCACTGTGGATAGCTCATAAAAAGAGGCCATTTCATGACATCAGAATGGTGGTGAAAAGCTAAATAGAGGATCTGGAGGACTTGCTATGATATATGTAAGTTCCCTTCACCACTGAGCTGTGCAGGGCACTATGATTAATTTCCCTTTTCTGTTCTTATCACCTTTAGTTTTTTGAGGCCAGTGCATTTTCCATGAAAGGGGTCCAGCATGCTTGCGTATTTCAGTGGGAAATCAGGAGATTGTCAGAGCAGAAGGGTATCTTTGGGAGAATAATTGGTGACTTGTGACCAGAAACAAACGGCGAGGATATACAGACCCCAGCGATGCAGGCTGCCACGTCATCAGCACATAAAAGCCAAGTGAGACCCGTTTGTTCCGCTGCTCGTCAACCCTGGAGCAGGAGCAGGTCACCAACTTTTTTTTTTTCCTGCTCCACAGAGTATTCAGAAGACAAACATGTGTATGTGGGCCTCGTCTCTCACACATGAGGTCATGTTTACTACACTATTTCTTCACACACCCAGATAACACATCAAAAAGGAACACATGTGCTCTAAAAACTAAGGTTTTGTTTTTTTTTCAAACAGAGTAAGTTAGCGTGGGAATGATGAGCATGGGCAGAAATAACTGAAACTGGCCAGTATGACACCCGTCCCCCTCTTCCCATGCACCAACTAGAGAGGAAGGCAGATAAAATCAGCAGTAAAGAAATAAAGAAAATACATATTTTTGCATGTATTTTTCAATACGTAGGTAAATGTATGATCTCACTAGAGTTACACTATGGTTCTTCCACTAACCGTAAAGTTTTAAGTGAGAAATTCAGTTATTCTATGTCCTTATTGATTAAGGGAAAGCAAGAGATTTTTGATCAGCTTTCACTCCTATTTACAATTATGTGTAAGTCCTTTTATCTTCAAGCCTGTTTCTTCTGCCATTTCGCTCAGATGTCAGGACTAACACGACCACATTCTGTTTAGTCTCTCTTCGGTGAGTTTGTTTGTGTGGCAATATAAATAGTTTTCTCAACATGCAGACAATTAAAAGGATGTGCATAGGTTCTGCTAGGTGGGAAGAAAATAAATGCCTTCAAATTCATCATAAACACATTAGCTACATGTGAAGATTTAAGCCATCTAATTTGCATAATGAACATTTCATGCCACATTATTTGTGCCTGTTTACAAATTTACTGAGCATTTCACAATTATCAACGATCACATCAAAATGTCAAATATCCCAAAGTGACATTTTGCTAGGCAGTTATCAAAAAGATTTTTTCCCCATCAATATTTGTTGACAGTTTAATTTTTTGCAATTTATTATGCAAGGAAAACTATTGGAAAATATGTCACATTTTGTCTTATTTTGGTCAAGAAAAGAATGGAGAAGAAGAAAAAGATAATGTTTTAGATCTTGAAAATCACAATATTTTACACTGTGACATAAAGAAATGTGTACATCTTTAAAAATATTGATTACAAAAATAACTGATAAGTTGGAAAATACAGATAAGAAAGCAATATTCATTTTACAGTCTAAATTTCACACAGTAAATAAACATTGATAAATTTATTTCATTACTCTTAACATTTATATTGCACCTCTAGTTTTAAACATAATGATGTCAAATATGCTCCTAATTTCATAATTCTACATTCACTTGTCAATATACCACAGAATAAGTTCATACAGATGGATAGTTCCAATAAAAATTTACTATCCACGTTGCAATTCATTGTATTACACTATTATTTATCTGAACAAAGCCCTATTTAGGTAATACTATTCTTAATTTTGTTGTTCTAATGAAGACCGCTATGAACATTCGTGTATTTCAGTCCAACTATAGAACTGTATAAATTTCCTTGACATAATACATACATTAAAGGTGAGTTTTTAGATTAAAAGTTAAGATAAAATCTAATATCCTTCAATTAGTATTGCTTAATTGCTTTCAAAAATTATTGCAAGAGAAAATACAATTAAAATGCTAAGTGTCTATCACCTTCGGAGCATTTCTATACTATATGTGTTTTCTAGTGTGACGTTATTAACGAATTAGCACATATAGATATGTAGAGAGCAGTATCATTGAGACTCACCTTTTGGAAAAAAATAAATTGTAAAATAATTGATAGTATTCATGATTGCAAATGATTACTAATAATTCCTAATGACCTTAGTGTTTGTTTTTGTGTGAACATTAATAGCGGACAAAATCCACTTATTTTGTAGTTGATTCAGGCCTGTGGATTGCGATATTGATCATACCATTGATTTGCTGTCTGGCACTTAGAAAAGCACTTAATAGCTGTCAGTTTATACTTCTGGAAATGTGGAGCTGAATGTGTTCATGACGCTGTTTTGACAATGTAGTGGTAAAACGTCAAAATATTCACAAATCCACATATTTTACTAATGTCACTTTCGTATATTGCTAACATGAATGTCAACGTGTAGTCACATTTTAAAAACCGCTCCTTTGTCCTTTCTTCTATGACACCCATCACTTCACAATGGACAGAGGGAGGAAGTTTTGGATAACACAATGAAAATCTATTCAAGGCAAGATCTAAAATATAATTAGGTTAATGTTTTGAATCTGTGTATGAATTTAGAGAAAAGCGATTAATACCCATACTATGAGACTAGAGTTAGCAGTTGGCCTCTGTGAAATCATGGTTTTGAAACTGGGATCTCAGAACAAATATGCATAAAAATTAAGTAATATTTAAGAACTGAAAGATAAAGTATTACTTAGAAAATTAGGCCTGACAGATTTTATAGTGTACACACACACACACACACACACACACACACACACACACACACACAGAGCCACACACACCACGTACAGCCCTTCGTTGAGTTTTGGGCTATCATTTCTAGCTGCATTCCATGTTAACATAAAGAACCGAACATAGGAAGACGTGAACCTTTCAGCAGGCACTTATAATAAGCCAACATGTGTTGTTTTTTTTTTTCCCCTTTGCCATAATTCTTTAATTAAGAGAAAGGAAAGAAAGCAAGAAACCACAAAAATTCATTTTGCAGGTACTCATTCATTCAAGCCTCGTTCAACTTAGTTTCTACAACCATGGGAAGTACAAATTACTTGGGGAAAAATTTTAAGGTTTCTCTGAATAAGTCAGAAAAAATAAAGGGAATAAGGTGGTGTCAGCCGAGGGGGGCTGAGGAGGGACTCGAGGAGGTGAGCTGCCCGGCTGGAAGAAGGTGCGAGGACCCCACACGGAGCAAAACAGCACTTCATTGCGGTACAAGCGGGTGGCGCCCCTGAAGGGCGGCAGTGGCTGCGGCACTCAGCGCCTTGTTCTGGTTCAACGAGATGGCAACCCCCTGCGGTGCCCTAGTCCAGCTTTTGTCTATTTTCTGCCTGCACGTGCGCAGTGCCATTTCTTTATTCATGAGGCTTACGTAGCACCACTAACGCATGCGTGCTTCTACTTTCTTTGTTCTAAAACTTACATAACTGGCGTGTGTGTACAATCATTATTTACTTTATACTGCAAGCATGTTGTTGTGACCCTGGCCTTGGGCCCCACGGGCTACTCCTTCAAGGTGGCTAACAGGTGGCTTTCTGACAGTTGGGCTAATTAATTAGGCTAATAATGCATGATGAGAGTATATGATATGATACACACTAATAGTGGAATTTAGGAAGTGGATTATAAAGGGAAACCCAAGGAGTGTGACCACAACCAACTCCAACCTTGGCGATGAGTCTAAACTCAGAACAGCAAATTTATAATACAAGAAAATCAAATAGAGTTTATTGTGCTAATTGGAAAATCTTTGCTAAAGAGAGGACTGGTAGTTAACATGGGTTAAGAAATGTTAAACTCAAAAAAGGCCAGCTGGAGAGTTTTTCTTGAGATAGATCTTGATTCTAGATGATCAATCAATGATTATCAATGTCACACTGGTGAGCAGTTTATTTTTTAGAAGGAATGATTCATTAGTCTTCTCCATAGCTTAGCTGAAATTTTACTTATTATTTCTTAATTATTTTCTGTGTCTTTTCTTCCCTCTTTACCTAGCACAGTGGTCCCTGATGTGTTGTTACAGAGCCAGCAGGGTCCATTTATGGTATTGAAATTTTTATTTTCCTATTTCAGTCTTTCTACCATCAAAACAGAGGATCATACCTGGAACCTCTAAGTCTGCTCTAAGCCCTAGTTTTCTTATCTATAAAATTAGAAAAATTATGTTAATAATGGTGATGCTGAAAAATGTATGAACCAATTATATTAATGTATAAAATCACATACTGATATGTGTTTATTATATACTATCATAATAATTTTTTACAAAGGAAGTAAATATGTATGGATATATACTCCAATACAGTATTAACAGATAAATATAATGTAAGTATATTGCTCTACAAACAGAAGTGAAAAAAGAAAAGCCAAAATGTTAGCTCTGCCAGTTTGTAGAAAATGACACTCTAGAACTCTGCATCTGTGAGCAGCACACTCAGGACCACTGGCCAGATCCAGCTCCCCACCTGTTTCTCTTTGAGCTAGAGAACAGTCTTCCCATTTTCACATGGTTAAAAGACAAAAGAAGATTAATATTTCATGACATGATTATTGTGTGAAATTCAAATTTCAGTGTCTGTACATAACATTTCACTGGAACATGCTGTTTCATTTTCTCATTGTCTAGAACTACTTTTGTTATAACCACCAAGGTGAGTAGTTTAGACAGAGACCATGTGGACCAGAATGCCTAAAATGTTTACTGTTTGGCTTTTTATGGGGAAAAAAAAAAAAGCTACCCATACTCTAGGTCATTTCTGTAATGTTTGGTGCCTTTCCTGATCTTTCCAAATTTAATTGAAATTATTGTAAATTAAAGAATTCGTTATTCACTCATCAATTTTAAAACATCACGTAGTCCATTGAATTTATAACAAATTGATTATTTAAAATACTTATTACTATTTATATAGAATAACTATAAAGATAATTCACTTGATCATTTCATTTTTTTTAAATTTCTTATTAAATAAACATTTTAACAAAGAACATTATATGTATGTTTAGCATTTCATTCCTTGTTTACTTTCTTTTCTTTCCTTTTGTATTGCATAGTCGATTTACAGTGTTCTGTTCATTTGTTGCACAGCATAGGGATTCATTTATCCATATATGTATAGATTCCTTTTCATTTTCTTTTTTATTATAGGCCATTGCAAGGTATTGAATATAGTTCCCTGTGCTATACAGTGTTGTTTATCCATTTTATATACAGTAGTCAGCAATTGCAAAACCCAAACTCCCAGTTTATCCCTCCTCACTCCCTTCCCCCACCGGTAACTGCAAGTTTGTTTTCTATGTCTGTGAGTCCGTCTCTGTTTTGTAAATAAGTTCGTGTCCTTTTTTTTTAACTTAAATTTCCACATACGAGTGATATCATATGGTAGTTATATTTCTTTTTCTGGCTTACTTCGCTTAGTATGATGATTTCCTTCTAAGACTGAAGCAATCAGTTCAAACTGCTGTTAATGGTATTGTTTGGCAAACTTTTAGGTTAAATAATGTTAGTGAGTTCAAAGATGATTCCACCTGGCTTGTAGCCAGAGAACCTCTCAGACAGAAGCATTCCAAGAGGATAATCTGTCTAACCTTTCAAATGCCAAATGGTTCACTGCAGTTAAAATGACTGCCTTCCTTCAAAAATGACCTCTCGCTGAGGACCCACTGAATGGAAATAAAAAGTGTATCTACTCCTGTGAGACAGGACAATTGATTATGGCCTTTAATGGCGTCAACTATAGATGATTTGCCTGTATTTGTGATTTTTACATACACCAGAAATGAATTCCATGTATCTAGTGTACACAGTACAACTATATATATATATATATATATATATGCTACATATATTTTACATATAAATATATAAATCATACATGAATAACTATAGAAAGCATATTTAAACAAAAAGTATATGCATATTAGCTTCCTAGAGAACGCCTTTACAATATTCATCTTACAAATGAGACACTCCAAAAGATTTTCTTCACACTTTAGCTCCTCTTCAAACAATTTCCTGGAGAACAATTATTTACGAATGTGCATTTTCAGTATTGTATGCGACCTGAGGGAGACTCAAATTACACGTATTTTTTTTACCTTGAAATATATAAATAATCTTCAAACCTTTCGCTGGACTTCTTAGTTGCCTGTTGGCTTTGAATATTTACATTTGGAGGAGGAGGTGGAGGGAGAGGTGAGGAAGAGGCAAGACTTGAGTTTTCCAAGAACAGCCAAATGCACAAAATGGTACGCAATCTATTCCGCGTCCAGCTCTCCAAGAGATTTCGTAGCCTCCTTCTGCCACGTATTCTGCTTGTTTGTCAGACTGAGGAATCCAAATGTCGTACCTAATTTGTGCCTCTGCTCAAGCCTTTCCAGTTCTCGGAAGCACTCGGGCTTTGCTTTGATGAGCAACGTGCCATTTAAGGGTGTTTGTTCTCGGGGTGGCTGGTGTAAATTGGATCCTAGGAACGTAATTATAGATCATCTTGGCGCCTCCTTCCAGGATAAAGAGACTAATTTGATTGCTAGTTGCTACTTCCCCAGATGTGACTCCCTGCCTACTGCCTTACATCGCTGTTTATCCATGTTGGTCAGTTAAGCGTTATTAAATGCTAAGGATTTACATACTTAAAGGTTTAAATACTTGGATTTGATTTTTTTATTTGTGTTTATTTTTCCCTTGGCTAGACTTTAAGATTTTTTAGACATAAAGAAACAGTTTTTTGTTTGTTTGTTTGTTTGTTTTTAATTAAGGTCACAAAGCATTTCCCAGGTATGATGCAACAGGATTACATGGAAGTACAAACATGAAAAATAAGCATCTCTTCGCCATTTTTTTCAGTCATTAGGTTATTATGTATGCAAAAGAAAAGGAGACTGTGTTTTCACTTGTAAGTAATAGACTTATTTAATATCAGACGTTGAGTCTTTCCTGTGGACCTGTTAGGTAGTTAGGTGAGTGGGGGCACTGGGCAGACAGGGGGAGGAGAGGGAGGGTGGTCTGGAAGATGGCATTATGCCCGCCTTCAACAGAAAGGGGCTTTATTTCTCCTAAATGAGTGCCAGCAAGAAACTGGTTGGAACCCGACAGCCTAAGCGGACACGACCCCATGCTCACTGTGATATAGTCAGCATTGCCGGTAAGGCCCCTCCACGGGGTCTTCTGTGCATCCTGGGTAAGGACGCGCAAAGCGGACAAACAGGACTGGGCACTCCAAGGGCAAGAGCCGTCAACCAACCAAAAGACCACCTCCAGGCGAGGGTACAAGAGAAGGGGCAGACGGAGTCCACCACGTTTCCCCTTGGGCCAGCCCGCCTCCCGTTCTTGGAGGCGCTCTTTCCCTTTGCTAATAAGTCCTTTAAAATCTGCCGCTAACGACACTCCGCCTCCCACCTGAAGTCTTATTTTTCGGGTATGACAAGAACTGGGGTCTTTTCCTTCCCTTTCTGGGGTGACATCTTTTGGCGCCAGGACTCGGATCCTTCCTTTGATCTTGTGTCTCCTCTTTGTCTTGCTCTCCCGTCCCCCTGCCACCTCGGTGGAGTGTCTCTTCTGCTCCTGGAGCCACGAACTCGGTGGAGCTCCCGGTGCTGCAGGGCAGGGCCGCTCACCAGCCATGGCAAGCTCAGGGCCCCCGCGCCCGGGGAGCATCCAGACGCCTGGCCTTTCCTGTACTCTCTCCACGGCAGCTCCCTTTCCCCTGCAGGCCCTGAGGTTCTTCAGTGTCTAGCTGATCAGACGCCATGTAATTCCTGTTACTTCTCAGCTCACGTAAGCCGCACCTGTTAGAGCTAGTGTATAATTTCTACTCCATCACTTTTCAAGTGCTGGGACAGCCAACCAAGACCCTGTGGGCTTTTCCAAGTACACTTTTGCCTAAGGCGACCCTTCAGGGCACAACACTCGCCCTGGCCACACCCGATTCAAGGCTCTGTGACTTTTATATACTGGTCTCTGTCCTCCGCTGGGGATCCTCAGTTCTGCCTTCTGATCTCTGTTGTCAAGTTCTCTGGACAATCACCCTTTTGAAGTCTCTGACCTTCTTTCTTCCCACAGACCACCAGCAGGTCCATGATCCCAACAACAAGGGTGCGGCCCTCTTGCTCTATTATTAACTCACTCTTCTGACTGCGCAGCTCTCCTTGGCTTCTTAATGCGGCCGGGACCACACCCTTGTTGCTGGTGCTTTGACCTGTGGTGCCCCGGGAGCACTTATGGCCACTCCCTGTGCCTCAGTCACCAGCCAGCAAGTGTAGCCAACTTCTTGTGCGTGGCTGGAGTGGCGTCCTCCCCAGGCGCCTTTTCCAGGAAAGCACCGCTGTGGATGGCAGTCCTGGGCTGCAATGTCTCTGCCCCGCTGCTCCCTTCACATCCTTCTAAGGACACTTGCCCAAGTGAGGAGACATTGCTGTCTTCATAGATTTAGCTGCTGGGGTTTTAGGACAAGCTCTCTCGTCCTTTCACCTTCCTCAGTCCTGGTCCTCCTTGTGGACCCTCAGGTTGTAATTTGCTTCTTCACTTCATTTCCCCTCTCTCTGGCTACACCAGTTGAGCAGCTTCCTTGACTTCCAGGGATCAGCCACTTGCTAAACTAAAAGGAGGTCACGCCAAACAGGACACAGAGACTCTCGGGTCGTGGTGAGACTGTGGCCACGTTCCCCTTCATAGTGGGGGCCAGGATGCCGAGCACTCCATCTTCAGACCAATGACCCTGGGACACCAATCTGTCTTTGGTCCATGGTTTTGAGATACGTCCGGCTGCAGGTAGAAGACTGAGACATCAGGCTGTGGCCTGTGGGTTTTCACCTTGGGGTGCTGAGCTCTGAGAGCCCCCTTCCCCCATATCCTGCCCTTACTCTTCAGATGGGAACCCAAGAGTTACACCACAGCTGCTTTACCCAGTCCTCTGCTGATGGACATGTAGGCTGTCTCCTTGCCTTGCCTATTGGAAATAGCGCTGCTGTGAACATCGGGGTGCAGATGTCTTTTTGAAGTAGGGTTCCTTCTGGACTTCATCTATGTTAAAATTATTATTAATTCTCCCCAAGTTTTAAATTTTTCATAGTATTGAAGACAGATCCTTATGTAGTTTCTTTTTTTATGTTTATGTATTTAGGAATATTTTCCTGTGAGTTTCTGAAAGAGTGCTTTCCAGGCTGCTAATCTCATATAGTTTTGTTGTGTATTTTTAAAATTTTACAGGTATTAATATGTCTAGCACTGACTGAGAACACTGCAATTCATTTGCTGTCTTATTTCTTTCCTAAGACAATTCTAAAACCAAAAACTCATAGAAAGTCCTTTTGAAGAGTGTAATAATTTTATGACAACACTATCAACAAACTTTCAAATGAATAGGAAAATGACATTTTATTTCTGTGTGCAATGGTAGATGAAACAATATGACTAAGTTTTTATCTTGCATTCTGCATTTCACATGATCATACTGGCAAAGTGCTGTGAATTTTTTAAAATCAAAACACATCTACTCTTCACTAACAAGTATATGTAATTTTATGAAATATTATTCAGTCTTATTTTGCTTTACTTGAATTTTAAACTGTTGTTTTATAAAATTATATATTTGTATATGACATAGGCTGTAACTGTAAATGTAAACTAAAGTTACCTTTTGCCTTGTTTTTACTTAACCATGAAAATTCACAGTATTCATAATTCTCTGAATTAAATTTTTGAGGACTCATAAATTCTGATTTTTTTTTTCATCTCAAGTAGTATTTGATGGATTGAGTCATTTAAATCCTAAGTGATTCAGGTTGCTTTGACACAGTATGAAGTATCTGGTTGAAGATATAAACTCGCTCTAATCACAGTCTCCTTTCCTAAATCCAACTTGCTTTCAATAAAAAAGGGATTTACAAAAACTCAGGATATAATAACATGTGAACGTAGGTAGAAGTTTCTATGATAGGGTTAAAACATGAGTTATTCTTGAATTTTTGGATTTTAACACATTTTAAATGGAGTCACAAAAATATATCAATATTTTATTCAAAAATGTTTCAAAGCTGAGATACACAGAATTCGCCTGCTTATAAAAGGGGTAGAACCAACATATGAAATGGAATCATGCAGCTTCTGTCTGCACGGACATGTTTTATCAAAGGATCCCCTCTTATGAGACTGAGCAGATATGTTAGCAAATGTTTAGAACCTGTGTGTTAGCAAATACATTTGTGATCTTCCTATCACATGATTATGCAATGATCGCACATACAGACATATATTTTTACTGCTTTACCTTTTTGGATGTCAAGAGTCTGATTTTAAATGTTGTTAACAGCTCTACGAGCCCACGGTTTTATTACCTTCAGGTAAATTATCTCAAAGATACTATGACCACTCTTCCAATTATTTTTTTGTTAATTGTTAGAGTTGTCATCTGTCTTGTAGATTAATTTTGAAAAACGTATATTCAGAGACATTTAAAATTATTTTGATTGGTCTTTGACACACATGGTTGTTTAGTCATTCTATTTTCACTACGGGGGCAATGACTCTCTTACTAGGCTAAGGTGCTTTAAGTCAGTGTTGGTGGTGAAGGCAGCAGCCTGCCTGGTGACTGCTGCCTGGTCAAGGCTGAAGTAATTGTCCCAAGATGGTCACAGCCATACAACCAACACGTCATTCTGGCATAAGTTCACATCTCTAATTTACCAAACAAATAATAAACCCCGTAAGTATCACTTGCGTCATGCCGTCTTCTTTGCACAGATGGTGTGAGGGTTAGTAATGTACCAAATGGCTTTGCAATATTTAGTAGGAATGTCAAGTGGAGACTATAATGTTAATATTTGACTGTCTTCTCATTTATTTCAGTTATACACCGTGTAACATATTTAAAACAGTCATTAGTCTCAGCTGATAGCCTATTATTTGTGTTTGAAATTCAGCCATTCTGTGTCCTACCCAAAGCTGTTAAATTCACTAAAATTCAGTGACGGATGTTACATTAAACATGGCAGTGTTTCTCTTTTGACGTGTGTAAATGAATCTGTGTCTTGTGAGATTCCTTCATTTTCCCATTTAAGAAAAAAATGACTCAGCCTATTTGATTTCTTTATCTCTCTTTACAGAATCAAAGTCAACAATGTCTTGGTCTAGAAGATAAATAGGAGAGTAGGTGCACTTTATCTCCAAACAGAAATAAAATTGTCCATTCAAAAATTACCAAAAAAAAAAAAAAAAAAAGTTTTCAAGTGACTGTTCTCTGGGAGAAAAAAAAGGGGGGGGTTACATTAGTTTTTCTTATCAAATTGTGATGAGAAGCAGTTTTACATGGAAGAAGAACTTTTTTAAAGTTTAACTTGATAGACCTTTCTTTTCCTTTTTTTTCTTAGAAAATATGTTCGGATTCAGATATGCTTATGCTATTTTTAAAAGCATGAAATTTTTAGTGTTCGCCTCTGATTTTCCCAACTAAAAGACAGGACAAGCAATGAACGACATAATGATCTGTAGTTAATAAAGGGGATGAGTAACTTAAAACATAGTGTACAATCTTCAGTAAAAACTTTAACTCAACTTGTAGATAAAATATTTGTTTTCCTAATATTTGTGATATGACATCAAAATAGAAAATGGAGCATCTGAATTCAGACATGACTCTGGCTTCTTCAGGTTTCAGCTAGTAATTGGGCCCCCGAGGATTTAGTTCACAGATTATTCTTGTCACCAGCGGTATTTGTCGTTTCCATCTTGTTTCTCTTAGCAGTCCCACGGTCAGGATTTTTGACAGAAGCCCTGAGGATAAACATCTAAAAAAAGAAAATAAAGCTAGATTTTGGGCTCAAATTAAAATAATCTGGGCTTTATTCAGTAAAGATGCACTCTTGGAGAGTGAATTATAATATGAAAGAAATTTCCATTTTTGGTTTGAAGGTTTGAAGGGGAGACGTTCAATTTGAACTATAGTCACTCATCCTTATAACTACCATTTTGTTTTTGTTCCTCTCTAGAGAATTTTTTAATAATGTCTCTCAATTTTCTGTGGAAAGTCTGCCACGCCTTAGAACCTTACTGTGATCTTCATGAACTTATTGTGGTTTAGAATATGTTTACTGAAATCAAAATGTTTCTACGTGTCATATGTTAGGACATAGAGCGTTGTGGTTAAGAGCTACACCTCTGACATAAGATTACTCCCTCTCATCCCTGAGAATGGCTAAAATAAAAAAAAGACTGAAAACCTCAAACGTTGATAAGACATGAAGCAATCAAAACATATATTGAACACGTAGTGATTACATCTTATATATCAAACTGCAAAACTGTGGAACCACTTGGTAGAACTGTTTGGCCGTTTCTTGAAAATTAGCACCTGCCTTCTATCTCAGCAGTTCAACTCGAGTTATTTATCTTAGAGAAAGGAAAACATAGATCCATACAAATTTCTGTACAAGAATATTCAGGGCATCTTTATAAAAGTGTCCCTGCACCTCCCCTCCCCCCTAAAAGGGAAACCACCCACATGTTCATTAATGCAAAAATGGATAAGAATCTATGGTACATTATACAGAATACAAATTTCTTGTTAGAGATTTTTAAAAGAATGGACAAATAAATAGGCAACAAGTGGATGAAATTTAAGTAATTCAGGTTGAGAGAAAGAAACAAAAACAAAAATAAATGCTCTCTTTGTAATGAATGAACAAGCAAAGCTAAGTAAGATGACTGGCTGTTTCATTGAGAATCGGGATTGACTGTAGAAAGGGGCAAGAGAGCACTTCCTGAGAGGTCGAAGGTGTTCTGTTATGTGCTTGAGCCATGATTACCCTAGTGTATAGAACTCCAACCTTCTTGAGTTGAACACTCAAGATGTGTCTATTTTAATGTTTGTAAATTCCATCTCAGTTTTAAAAGAGTAAACAAAATCAGCGAATCTCTGGCCAGGCTCACCAAGAAGAAAAGAGAGACCACAAATAAAGAAGAGAAATACAGAAATGCAAAGATCCGTAATAGAGCACTATGAACAACTACATGCAAACAAATTGGACGTCCCAGAAGAAATGGATGATTTTCTGGAAACAGAATCCACCAAGACTGGATCCAGAAGAAGCAGACCACTTGAGCAGACCAATCACTAGAAATAAAATAGAATCAGCAAGAATAATAATAATAAAAAAAAAAAACCCTACAAACAAAAGTCCAGGACCACATGGTTTCACCAGGGAATTCTAACAAACATATAAAGAAGAACTCATACAGATCCTTCTTAAAGTCTTCCAGAAGAATGAGAAGAAGGGAACACTCCCAAACACATTCTGTAAGCCACCATTACCCTGATACCAAAACCAGACAAAGACACTACCAAAAAAGAAAACTACAAGCCAATATGATTGATGAACATAGATGCAAAAATCCTCAACCAGATATTAGCAAACAAAATCCAGCAGCACATAAAAAACATCATACACCATGATCAAGTTGGATTCATCCCAGGGACACAAGGATGGTTCAACATACACAAATCAATCAATGTGATACACCACATCCACTAAAGGAAGGACAAAAAGCACATGATCATCTCAATAGACGCAGAAAAAACATCTGATAAAATTCAACACTCATTTATGGTAAAAATTCTTACCAAAGTGGCTATAGAGGGAACATATCTCAACATAATAAAAGCTATTTATGACAAACCCACACCCAGCCTAGTTCCCACTGGGGAAAAACTGAACGCTCTCCCCCTAAAATCTGGTACTAGACAATGATGCCCATTCTCACCATTTCTATTCAACATAGTCTTGGAAGTCCTATCCACAGCGATCATGCAAGAAAAAAGAAATAAATGGGATCCAAATTGGAAGGGAAGAGGAAAAACTGTCCCTGTATGTGGATGACCTGATACTATCTATAGAAAACCCTCAAAGCTCTACACAAAAACTATTAGAGCTGATAAAATTATTTGGCAAGGTAGCAGATTATAGTATTATCATACAGAAATCAGCTGAATTTCTTTACATGAACAATGAAATACCAGCAAAAGAGACTAAAGAAACAATTAAAAAAAAAATCACATCCAAAACAATCAAATACTTAAGAATAAATCTGACCAAGGAGACAAAAGACATATACATGGAGAACTACAAAACATTGATGAAGGAAATTAAAGAGGACTTAAAGAAATGGAAAGTTATCCCATGTTCTTGGGTTGGAAGAATCAATATTGTTGAAATAGCCATATTGCCCAAGGCAATCTACAGATTTAATATGATCCTTATCAAATTACCGATGACATTTTTCACAGAACTAGAACACATAATCCTAAAATTTAAATGAAATCACAAAAGACCCAGAACTGCCAAAGCACACTGAAGAAAAGGAAAGAGTGCACATAAATAACCCTGCCAGACTTCAGACAATACTACAGAGCTATAGCAACCAAGACAGTGCTGCACTGGCAAAAAAGAGGCATATGGATCAACGGAACAGAATAAAGAGCCCAGAAATGAACCCACCGTCCTACATTCAGTGACTCTGTGGCAAAGGAGGCAAAAACATACGGTAGAGAAAGGACAGTATCTTCAGCAAGCTGTTTGGGGAAAACTGGACAGCCACATGTAAATCAGTGAACTTAGAGCACTCTCTCACACACCATAAACAAAAATAAACTCAAAATGGCTTAAAGAGTTAAATATGAGAGAAGATAGTATAAAACTCTTAGAAGAAAGCATAGGCAAAACATTCTGTGAGATACATCTTAGCAATGTTCTCCTAGGGTAATCTACCCAGACAATAGAAATAAAAGCAAAAATAAAAAAAGGGACCTAATTAAACTTACAAGCTTTTGTACAGCAAAGGAAACCATAAGCAAAACAAAACGACAGTCTACAGAATGGGAGAAAATATTTGCAAATGATAAAGGCTTAATTTCCAGAATATATAAACAGCACATCCAACTTAGTAACAAAAAAAAAAAAAAAAAAAAGAAAATGAAGAAATACAAATGGCCAATAGGCACATGAAAAATGCTTAATATTGCTAATTAACAGGTAAGTGCAAATCAAAATTACAATAAGGTATCACCTCACACCAGTCAGAAAGGCCATCGTTAAATGTCCACAAAGATGAATGCTGGAGAGGTTGTGGAGAAAAGAGGACAGGAAGTTGCTTCTTTCAGAATGTTGTATATAAATATAAAATTAAAAGAAGGATGCGCCCTCCTGTGAGAAACACAAATGTAAATATCCAGTTATGTGGCTTAGGTGAAGCAAGGACCGACTATTCACTTTACCATAGTTTTATAGCAGGTGTTTTTTCTCACAATTTAAATAGTTTGAGCTCATGTACCCCTTACGGAAAAAGTAAGATTCAGCATTGCATATTTAATTCTTAAAATGTTAATTGTTTCGTATTTACTATCATTTGAAAAAAAAGCAAAGCAAAAATAGGTAAATACAATGGAAAAATGAATCTGTAGACAAAATTGACCTGCAAAAATAAATGGGATTAGAAACAATAATTAGTACATATATGCAAACTAAAAAAAATGTGCAGTGTACTGTGTGTATGTATTTACTTGCAATATAATGTGTATGTGCAGTCGGACTGTAATGGTTCTACCTAATAAAACTGAAAAAGGAGGGGAAAACGGGATTATTCCAAGAATGCAAAGTAGTTTGCCTGTATAAAATAAATTAATGTAGTATGGTACATTAATAGATTACAAAGCTACAAAGGGAAAAGCAATTGATCATTTCAGAAGATGCAGAGAATGTATGTGATTAAAATCCAAAACTGGTCCTGGTAAAAAAGCTCTTAGAAAACAATAAATGGAGAGAACTTCCTTATTCTGATAAAGAATATCTGAAAAAAATCCCATAGTAAACTATTATCATCAATAAAAAAAAAGGTGAAAACATTACCTTTAAAATTTGAAACAAGATAGCAATATCCTCTCTGACGTCTTCCGTTCATCATTATAAGGGAGGTAACTAAGAATTTCGTAATAGGCAGTATTAAATGTATTATTTACCAGAATCTGAAAGAAATAATCTGAACTATTTACATTTAAAAAAACAGAAAATATAGGTATAAAAAAAGCAATTTTCAGAGACTAAATATCAGGTGTATTTCTGTGCCTAGGAACAAAACGTTAGAAGTACAATAAACAGACACAGTTTTAACCTCAGAAAAATAAGAAGAAAAGAAATTCACCAAATAAAAGTCTTGCATGCCATCAGAGAAAAGAATTGTGACTGTTTGAAAATGCGTAAAAGATACGTAAGTAACTGGAGAAACAGAGCATCTTCATCAATATGGAAAGCCAATATTTTAACCATATAAAATCTCACCAAAATGATTCACATATTTAATCTCTATCATTAAATTCTGGCAGAGGTTTGAATGGTACTTAACAAACTTACTCTAAAATTTATATGGGTAAAGACGCGGCCAGTAATAGTCAAGATATTCTTGAAGAAAATTAGGTGAGTGTAAATTCCAGCCATAAATATTGGCCAGGGACACTTAGCAGGAAAGATAGAAAAACACTTATGCAAATGCAAAAGTTTAAGTTTAAACTTTAAATACAAGAGATGAAAGAGAAAATTAATATAATTATGATTTAATTTGTTTTTCACATACAAAGAATGTAAAAAGATAATTTATCCCACACATCACACACAAAACAATCCTAAACAGATAAAATATTTAAAAGTCAAAGAAAATAATTATTTAAAAGAAAATGTAGAAAACTATTATTTAATTGAGGATGAGAATAGTTCCTTAAAGACACAAAATATGATAACTACAATAAAAATAAACATTTGATTACAATATGGTTAATACTTCAAGCTTATTCAAAGACAAGGAAACAGAAAAGGCATGACACTGGGAGTTGATATCTGCTTTGCAGATAATCGTTAAAGTATTATTTAAAGCATGCATTTACTTACATGCAGACATGCATATAATATGCTACAAATAAAAATAATACAACCCAAGAAAAGTGTAGACAAAATGCAAAAACAGACATTTAAGAGAATAGGAGGCACCAATGATAAATAAACACGTGAAATGATGATAAAGATTAGTAAAAATTTACCTGACAGTAACTAGGTAATCAGGCAAGTGTAAATTAAACCACAAAAAATACTTTTTCATGCTCACTAAGATGGCAAACATTTGTCTGAAAATTCGAATAACTGAAGAATATTAAAATAAAAACTCTTGTTGCTCAAAGTATAAACTGCAAGAATTAACTTCAAAAAATTATCATACCCTTATAAATTAAAGGTGTACACATACTAACTCTAGCAATTTCTTTCCTAAGTTATCTTCGACCTTCTGTCTGTGTTCTGTGTGCACCAAGATAAATATACAAGTATGTTCATAACGTCATTGCTTATCATAATCAAACATTGTCAATAACTCAAATATCCACTTTTTTGAAAACAGATTAATGGAATCATTTTTAAGTTGCATGCTAAAATACTTAGTTTTATAAAAATTAATAATTCTTAAAATCAAAAGATTATAATAAAGAGAAAGTTTCAGGGGAAATTGAACAAAAATATAACATTTTATAAATGTAAATGGTAACTTAAAGTAAATGATATAGTTTTATTGATACATGCGTGTGTTCAAGAAACTATAAAGGAAAGCAGGAGAATGAAATTTAAAATCTCAGGATACCCCTGTAGTAAACAAAGAGAGGTAAATAGGTTAAGAATAAAAGCACATTAGGGACTTGGATAATAAAATATGTGCTGTCCTTACTTTCAAAAAGAATGTTCATAAATTTCATTTAGCCATAGAATTGGCCATTTTTGTTATTTAAATTTTATCTTACTTATTTTTATGACAGTAGAACAACTTTAGCATCAAGAAATTTGTGGAGACCTCCTTTGTGACTTACTACATAGTTAATTTCTGTCATTTTTATACGTACATTTAAAAATATATATTCTGTGAGGTGTACAAATTGTTAGACAAAGGTTGGAAACTCTGTAAGAAAATCCTCTCCATACTTTTCTTTGTGTCTAATTAATCTGGAAAGTTTTAAGGGATTTGTTTGTTGTTATTGTTGTAAATCCTCTCACTTTAATTTAGAGTGTCTCAATATCCAGACATTATTTTTCATCACTCTACCCTGTATCTACATATACGAGAGGACCAAGACCCTGATGCCACAACCATTCTTCCCAGAGGAAGCCCATGTCCTGGGATCTACAGGGCCCAGCAGCATATATAAATACATGCTCACCTACACTGGCACATCACAATCACCCACAATACCTTAGGATTCACTCTTGGTGTTGAGTATTCCATGTGTCTGGACAAGTGTACACTGGCATTTATCCACTATTGCCATACCACACACCAGTGTTTCACTGCCCTAACATTCCTCTGTGCTTTGCTATTCAGTCTTCCCTTTCTCACAACACCTAGCAGCTGTTCATCTTTTTATTATCTCCATCGCTTTGCTTTTTCCAGAATATCACGAGGTTGGAATCATACAGGATGTAGCCCTTGTACGTTGGCTTCTTTCACTTAACAATATACATTTAAGGACCGATGGTGTCTTTATGGCTTGAAAGATAGCTCATTTCTTTTCAGCACTGAGTAATAATCCACTGTCTGGATGTGCTACATTTTATCCGTTCTCCTACTGAAGGACATGTTTGTTGCTTCCATGTTTCGACAATTATAAATAAACCTGATATAAATATCCTTGTGCACGTTTTCGTGTGCATAGTTTTCAGCTCCTTTAGGTAAACTGCAAAGAGTAGACTTGAAGGGTTTTGTGGTAAGAGCATGCTTAGTTTTGTAAGAAACTGCCAAACTTCCTTCCAAGCTACTTTAATCGGTTTGCATTCCCATCAGCAATGCACGAGAGTTCCCGCTGCTCTCCGTCTTGGCGGGATGTTTGGTGCTGTCAGTGTTCGAGATTCGGTTAGTCTAATAGGTGTGTAGTAGTATCTTCTAGTTTTAATTTGTACTTTCCTAATGGCATACGATGTTGAACATATTTTCATGTGTTTTCTTGCCATCTGTTATCTTCTTTGGTGACGTGTCTGATCAGGTAATTTGCTCATTTTTTTAATCAGGTTGTTTGATGTCTTATTGTTGAGTTTTTAGAATTCTTTGTGTATTTTGGCTAATAATCTTTTATCAGA